>NC_133137.1:62283686-62596078 GCF_048418815.1 Hemitrygon akajei
CCAGGGATCGTCTGTGTCAGTTTTGATCACATCTACCCTCAACACACAAAACCCTCCCAGAGAATGGGGGAGAAGATAGCACATTGGACAAGATGGGCAAGATGTTTGTCAGCTGTTCCTGGAACAGGAGATGATGGGGTGCTCCCAGAATGGGACAGGATGATGTGTTTGACCTCCAGTCCTGGGAGGGGGAGGAGGACACATAGAAATTGCCATCATGAACAATTTACCTCTGATAAATTGCCCCTCACTGCAGTCCTAGCCAAATTGTTACCTTGTGACCTCCCATGCATATTCACACACTACAGCACACTTTCTGCATCCAAGGGGAGATCACTGTGTGTTCCTTCTCCCTATCAGCCCTCCGGCACTCTCATCCATAAAACCCCCAACACCCACCTCTCTCTGGTTCCATCACCCTTCCTCTGTCGCCTGGCAAGCAGGTGCCAGTCTAATTAGAAATGAGTTTGTTTGCCGTACAGTGCAGAGATTCCTAAGCTGGACTTCGGCGGTGTGTTGGACAGAGAGAGGCTGTGAGATGCTCCTCACTCTCTGGGCTCACCCCGGAAATGTTTGTCTCAAACGTCATCTCACTGCCTGTTGCCAAGGCGAGGCAATTGTGTGATGTCACAGAGAAGCTGATGTCCCTTTGTGAGCTCACTGGAGGTGGGAGTGGGGGAGTGGGGGAGCTCGTGAGGGGAAGGAAGAATATTGAGGGAGAGATCGCAACACCTCTCCCTCTCCTTAAAACATTGTCTGAACCTGCCCTTTATGCTCTGATTGCATTCCCCACCCCTCCCTATGTTACCTAACCCACTCAGTTCAAAGTAAGGTATTTTATTCCCTCTTCACCTCCCTCCCATCAGGCAGAAGATACAAAAATCTGAGAGAAATCTGGGAGAAATGACCGGGGGTTAGAAGAATCAATTTCATGCCATCAGGGTGGAGACTACTGTGGTGAACTACATATACCCCTCACTGGACACGCCCCTCTGCTGACTGCTCCTGTGGCTCCTCCCACAGACTCCTGTATAAAGGCGATTGGAGGCACTGCTCCTCCCTCAGTCTCCAGGATGTTGTGTGGTGGTCTCTTGCTACTAATGGTGGTCTCTTGCAGCTAATAAAAGCCTATCGTTCGCCTCCCATCTCCGAGAGTTATTGATGGTGCATCAACTACACAGACAGAATATGAGGTGTTGCTCCTCCAACCTGAGTTTTCAGATTTGCAGAATCAGATTTATTTATCACGTACGTGCAAGCATATAGTGAAATGTATAATTTGTATTAATAACCAGTACAGGTAGGAATGTGCTGGGGTTGCCTGAAAGTGTCACCACGCATACTGGTGCCAACGTAGCATGCCCATAGTGCTTGATAAAACAACACAGAACACAAAAAGCAGTACAACAGCACTTTCCCTCAACACTAAACTGACCCTTAACTCTCCTTCTTTGTTGCAAAAACCATCCTTATGAACTGAAAACACAACTAAGTCTGAGCCACCATTTTGATGGAGACTGCAGTTCGGCGCCATCTTGACCAGACCTTTGACCAAAGAGCTTGGACTCATCGTGGAAGTAGAGAAATCCATGGACAAACATGGAAGAATGGGAAGCTGGATTGAAATGGATGACCACTAAGTAACCACACCTTTTGCAGCAGACAGAGTGAAGGGGCTCAACAAAATGGGCAAATGGTAAAGAAGTAGTGAGAAGGGGGCAGGGTGTAGGGGGAGGGTATTGGTGATGATTGACAGAATATAGGCAGGTTTGGAAGTATTGACAATAATAAGCGGGATGAGCTGTACAGCGGTTAATTGACAGGGGGGTGTGAAGGTGCAGGATTATTGATTGACTGGTATTATTGATTTTGACTGACAAGAGAGAGAAGGAGGTGGCTCTTCAGAAACAGCAGGAGCCAGGGCTGATTGAAAGGATGATGATAAAGGGCAGGTCCTAGCTTTAATTGTGTACCTGGTAGAGCACTGAAAACCTGTGCCAAACAATTGGTTAGAGTGTTGAAGGACACTTTCAATCTCTCACTGCTGCAGTTCAAGGTTCCCATTTGCTTCAAAAAGGCTCAAGAAGAGAAGGGTGAGCTGCCTCAATGACTATCACTTTGTTGCATTCATATCTGCTGTGATGAAGTTCTTTGATCATCTCCTGCCCAAGCAAACATCAGGACCCACTGCTAATTGCCTCCTACCACAATAGGTCTGCAGTGGATCCAATCTCTTTGGCTGTGCACTCAGCCTTGGATCACCTGGATAACCGCAATACCTACTATATGTCAGTCTGCAATTTACTGAATACAGCTCAGCACTCAACTCCATCATACCAACAGTACTAATCAACAAGCTTCAAAACCTGCGACTGCACCTTCCTCTTCAACTGGTCTTCCTTAACTTCCTCATCGGGAGGCCACAGTCTGTGTGGATCAGAAATAACATCTCCTCCTCGCTGACAATCAACACTGGCATACATCAAGGATGTGTCCCTAGCCCACTGCTCTACTCTCTCTACACCAATGGCTAGCTATGCAGAGCTCAAACACAATCTAGAAATTTGCCAATAACACAACTGTTTTAGGCAAAATCTCAAATGGTGACGAGGAGGACCAAGGCGGCGCTTAGGATGGTTAATGGTGCCTATCAGCGACTCCTTTGCTTATCTTTGGAAACAGCTCTATTTCCATCTTTAATATCCCTTATGAAGACCTGATCTGGAGTTATATGCTGCCTATGGTTCTTTGCGTTTGTGGGAATGGGACCCGCTCTCGGGGTACCGTAACTAGCTGTTGTTTGGTATACCTAAGAGTCCGGCTTGAATTCGGAAGCCTAGGATCTTGGGGCTCTGGGTGAAATGCAAAGTCTTTGGGGCAACTGCAGTTCTATGTCTTTGCTATTGCTTTGCTCACGCTTGAGTGCTCTGCGGCAGTGCCGATGCTTTTCTTTTGCCGGTGGGAGGAGGGGGGAGTGTTGCTCGCTGCTGCTTACGCTTGGGAGGGGGAGTGGGGGGGGGACTTTAGAGTTCTAACATTAAACCGTGGTTCATTCTTTGGGGCACGCCTCTGTTTTCAAGGATGCTTGCGAAGAAAAAAAACATTTCAGGATGTATATTGAATACATTTCTCTGATATTAAATTGTGCCTTTGAACCTTTGAGACATACAGGAGTCAGATGGATCAGTTGGTTGAATGGTGTCACAACCATCTTGCACTGAACATCAGTAAGACCAAGGAATTGATTGTGGACTTAATATTGATGCTTGCATACCAGTTATTGAAGTTGGTGGGCTGTCTTAGTACATCACATAAAGCAATACGCTGGTGGTTTTGTCGCAGCACCAACATGCAATGAAATACTAACCGTGAACATCTAGTATCAATACTGTGAACTTTTTTGATATTTAATGGTTCATACTTCTCCAAGTGGATCAGCTTATAAGGAAGAATATCATGTGATATAAAGGAAAGTTATGTAACTGGAGTCATGAGCTTGAGCTGTGAACTAATGGAATGGGCTGGCTTAAAGTGCACTCTCAGTGTCGAGGTCAGTACACCAGGTACTGTAACCATGTCCGAGTATAACTGTTTCCAGAGTCCGTTGTTGTCATTCACACATTGCACATGGGCAAAGGTACTCCAGATGTTGGAAGTGGAACAGGTTCATCAGCGTCTATGGAAAATAACATTAGAGATTGGTGACATTTCATCTGAAATCTTCTGATAACTTGATCTGATGAGTATTTTAAGCATTTTAGATTTTCAGCATTTGTAGCATTTTCCTTTTGGATATCAAAAACTAGTTTTGATAATCCATCTATAAGCAACATGAAAAGTAATTGATGCATGGCTAACTAAGGAATTAAAAATCAATAAAGATTAAAAGACAAAGTTTACAATGTTGTTAAAAGTAGTCAGCTTTTTAGAAAAGGTTAAAGATCCTGCAATGCATAGCCAACAAAAATAAAACAATTTATATATTAAAAAATCTGAACATAATCCATCAAGACAAAACAGCAGCGGTTTCATAAATGATAAACGGCATTGTATAACATAATCAATCTGGGTCCACTACAGCCAGAGGCGGAAGAGATGATTTGAGAAGATAAAGAAATTCAAACAAATATTTTCTTTTCTTCTTTGTAGGCAATACAATATATGAACCTGATAGAACAAAACAACACACACAAAATTTAAGAGACTACTAGACTAGGAATTTAAGGTGGGGGGTTATATGGGAGGCAGGGTTTGAGGGTCAGCACAGCATTGTGGGACAAAGGGCCTGTAATGTGCCGTACTATTCTATGTTCTATGTTCTAAAATGCTGGAGGAACTTAACAGCCCAGGCAGCATCTATGGAAAAGAATAAACAGTTAATGTTTCAGGCCGAGACCCTTCATCAGGACTGGAAAAGAAGCAGAGACGTCAGAGTAAGAAGGTGGAAAAGGGGAGGAAGTACAAGGTGGTAGGTGATAGGTGAAGCCAGGAGAGGGGGAGGGGCTGAAGTAAAGATCTGGGAAGTTGATTGGTGAAAGAGATAAAAGGCTGGAAAAGGAGGAATCCTATAGGAGAGTGTAGAGTATGGAAGAAAGGGAAGGGGGAGGAGCACCAAAGGGAGGTGATAGGCAGGTAAGGAGATAAGGTAAGAGAGGGGAATGGGAATAGGGAATGGTGAAGGAGATAGTGGGGGGGGGGGGCATTACCAGAAGTTTGAGAAATTGATGTTCATTCATCAGGTTGGAGGCTACTCAGATGGAATATATGGTGTTGCTCCCCCAACTTGAGTGTGGCCTCATCGCGACAGCAGAGGAGGTCATGGACTAATGTGTCGAAATGGGAATGTGAAGTAGAATTGAAATGGGTGGCCACCGGGAGATCCTGCTTTCTCTGGTCGACGGAGCGAAGGCGAAATGGCTTCCCAATCTACGTTGGGTCTCATTGATATACAGGAGGCTACACTGGGAGCATTGGATACAGTAGATACCATAAAAGACTTGCAATGAAGTGTCGCCTCACCTGGAAGGACTACTTAGGGCCCTGAATGGTAGTGAGGGAGGAGGTGTAGGGGCTTACAAAGGTAAGTACCAGGAGGAAGATCAGTGGGGCGGGATGAGCGGACAAAGGAGTGGCATAGGGAGTGATCCCTGTGTAAGGTTGAAGTAGAGGAGAGGGAAAGAGGAGGTTGGTGGTGGGAATTGGAGTTGGTGGAAGTTGCAGAAAATTATGTGCTAGACACAGAGGCTAGTGGGGTGGTAGGTGAGGACAAGAGGAACCCTATCCCTGGTGTGACCGTCAGAAGATTGGGAGAGGGCTGATGTGTGCAAAATGGAAGAGATGTGTGCGAGGGAAGCATTGATAGTGGAGGGAGGGAAGCCTCTTTCTTTCAAGAAGGAGGATATATCCACTGTTTTGGAATGAAAAGCCTCATCCTAAGAGCAGATGCAGCAGAGATGGAGGAACTGAGAGAAGGGAGTGGCGCTTTTACAAGAGATGGGTTAGTAAAAGCAACAGTCCAGATAGCTGTGAGCAGTGGGTAGCAGGGGCAGAATGAGAATGAGAACTTGATTATTAGTAAGAACAAGAAATTCAGTCATATATAGTGCACGGCTTTCTCCAGCATTATCCAAATATTTGTTTTTAGCATCATTGAATGCTGATTGTGACCATTATTGGGGTGATTTGCAACACCTCAGAAATTCTCCTCAGCAGTGGCTCTTACACAGTTCTACATCAGATGTGACTCCTTGTGCAATGTCGCTTTGGAACATAGCGAGGGAATTAGCTCATGTTGTTCTGAGGTCACTCTATAATGAACTTCTGCAATTAAAGCTCGGGACGTCTCTGCGCACATCCCCAGTTGGGGGTGGAAACCTGATTTGCGTGTCCTATTTGATTACTTTCTGGTCTCCTTGGGGGCTTCTCACCACCTTATTAACTCCCACTATCCCACCAGCAGTGGCAGACACTTCCATTGGATCCTGATGCAATGGTTCTTTAGAAGTTAAGAATGAGGCATAAAACTTGTTGATTATGATTCTTTTATTAAGTGTTACAAGAGCAAAGAAAAGAAAGGAGGACGCACGTGGAGAGTGAACGCAGAAATAGGAAGAACAGAGGGGATGTGGTCTTCTAATATTAGACTACTGATAATGTTAAATTTCATTGAAATTCTAACAGGTAACAATTAATAGCCTGATTCAAATAATGGGACAACCACCTCTGAAAAGAAGTAACTTCCAGAAAAATACAGAGACAACTATAACCATTGTAAAACTCACTGAGCAATCCCATGTACTCTATACAGCTAATTATATTAAAATACAAACAAGCGTAAGAAGGTTAAGCTACAAGAAAAGTACTTCTAATTCAAGGTCAAGTTTATTGTCATTCAGCTGTACACATGTACACCACCAAATAAAGCAACATTTCTCTGGACAAAGGTATACAACCCTATGCATACAACAACCCACACACACAACACAAAATAATATTACTACAAATAAATTAACAGATGTTAAGGTCGCTTACACCACAAGTTAAAAAGTAAACTGTATAATGCTACTGGCGTTTCATGTGTGATGAGACCTGAGTGGTGGCAGGGGTTCCATTAGTCTTACAGCCTGGGGTAGAAGCTGTTTCTCATCCTAGCAGCTCTTGTCCTACTGCTGCAATACCTCCTGCTTGGGTTAAAGAGGTTTTTGGACAGATGAGAGGGATCTTTGACAATGCATGGAGCTTTCCTGATATATATCCCCAAGAGGTGGAAGAGAGACCCTGATAATCCTCTCAGCAGCCTTCACAATCCTTTTTAGGGACATGCAGTTAGATGCTTTGCAATTCCCGTACTAGACAGAGATGCAACTGGCCAGGACATTCTCGATGGTGCTCCTGAATGGGGGGGGTTGGGGGTGGGGAGGGTTCCTCATTTGCCACAATCTCCTCAGAAAGTGGAGATGCTGCTGTGCTTTCTTGACTAAAAGGTGGTGTTGAGCAAACGAGTGAGATCGTCGTTTGATGCACTCCCAGATGTCTTTGTTGTTGATGAGGTCAACCACTGTAGCTGATGATTTGGTTTGAACTGGATCTGTCAGTGTAGTCACACATCTGCAACGTGAACAGTGGGTACAGCATGTAGCCCTGGCAGGTGCCCTTGTTCAGCATGATGGAGCTAAGGATGCTTCTGCCAACATGAACTGACTGAAGTCTTCCTGTCTAGAAGTCAGAGAGAGGTGTTGAGACACAATGAGGACAGTTTACCCACTGGCTTCTAAGGAATAAGGGATGAACACCAAGCTGAAGTCAATAAGCAATATCCTGGTGTACCTTTTTCCAGATGGGACAGGACGGGGCGGAGCGTGGAGGCTATGACATCATCAGTGGACCAAATTGAGTGATAAGGATACAACGTAACAAGAAAATGGGATTTAATGTGACCTTTAACCAGCCGCTAAAAGCACGTCATTATTGTTGAGATCAGCCCCACTAAACGGTAGTCAGTGAGGCAGGTTACTGCCACCCGCTTGGGACGATGGTGGCCATGTTGGAGCCTGCGGGGACAGTAGACTGCTCTAGAGAGACGTTGAGGATGTCTATTAGAGCCTCTGTTAACTGGGTTGCACGGTCCTGGCTAGTGTCTTCCTCACATCAGCTATGGTCAAACAGGGTGCCTGCTCCTCAGAGGGAGGTGGGGCCTTCCTAACCAGGACATCGTTCTGTGCATCAAACTGAGCATAAAAGACATTGAGCCCATCAGGAAGAGATGCATCACTGTCGCTGATGCGTAGGGCGGACCTGCAGTCTGCTATAGCCTGAATGCCCTGCCACAATCGCCTTGTGTCTCTGGTGTTACAGAAATGGCTGTATATTCTCTGTGAATAAGTCCTGATAGTGTGGGAAAGTGCAGCTCTTGCTAACCTGAGAACTGATTTGTCCCCCAATCTGAAAGCAGCATTCTGATCTCTTAGCCATGTCTCGATCTTTTCTGTCAGCCATGACTTCTGAATTTCCCCTTACACAGATGCGTCTAATAATGGTGACCTCCTCACTGCACTTCTCTATATAGCCACAGATCTCGCATAATGTCATGTTAATGTGATAGTCGCAGGTAGCCGGCTCCCTTTACAAACCAGTCCTGCAAGTCCTTCTGGCCAAGTCGTTATCTCCCTTTGCAACACACACAACCGTTCGTCAGGATCCTTCATCATTTCCATAGATGCTGCCTGACCTGCTCAGTTCCTCCAGCATTTTGTGTGTGCTGCTCTGGAGTTCCAGCATTGCAGTGTCTCTTGTGCTTATCTCCCTTTGAACTGGTTTGACTTGTTAAACCCATGGTCTGTATGCAGGAATTACCATTACAGGTAAGTGGTCAGAATACCCAAGGTGGGGGCAGGGAGCAGATTTGTATTCGCCAGTGATGTTGGTATAAACCAGGTTTTTACAGCCCAATCCAACACCTTCAACCTCCAATCAGCCCCCGCTAGACTCATCTCACTCACGGTCAAAGACCAACTCACTGTGCCCTCAGTCCCTATTAACAGCCTTCATATTCCCACCCCAAGCTTTTCTTTATTCTCATGCCCTTTATTTCCTCCTTCAATGGAAAACTCCTAGCTGGAACTCTGCCCTCGGTCCCACATTGGGAAATGTTCTGTATCCTCATCTTTCCAGGCACACTGAGGAATGTACATATTTCAGTCAGATTATATCTCAAGCTTTCTCCTCTTTGCACCAACAGTAAATACACTTCAACATCAAAGCATTTGGCTCAGGACACTCACAGTCACTTGCTTGTGCACTATCAAACCCTGACAGATATCTCCGCCTTCCTGCTGTTTGAAATAATTAATATCATGTTGCCTTAAAGATTGATTGTCTTTGGAGGGGTCTGTTATGAGAATTAGCGAAAACAAACTGCTTTTGATATGAGTCACGCATTAATTCCTTTCCAGGAGACAAATCCAAAATAACTCATTTATTTTATCTTTACAAGATGTTTATTGGGAGCTCATAGGAGGAGAGGATTTGAGGCTCTGAGCCAGCAATCAGGAAATCGACCATTTGGTCCATCGACCCAAGAGAAGGTGCTGAAAAAGGGGTGACATAGTAGAGTGCCAGCAATCTGGGATCAATCCTGAATTCCGATGCCATCTATGTGGAGTTTCCATGCACCCTGCATCTTTCTGTGGGTTTTCTCCAGGTGCTCTTTTTTATTCCCACATCCCAAAATGTATGAGCTGGTCAGCCCCCTGGCCTCCATACATTGCTCTTGGTATGTTGGTAAATGGTCCAAAGTGTGCGGGAGCAGATGAGAATGTTGGGAGCATAGGTTATAAGCAAAATGAACAGGAGAATGGGATTCCTATATGAATTGGCACCCTTCGACCTTCTAAGAATGACTTCCTACTTTGTAAGAAAATATGGATGGTCAACACAAGTTGCAAAGAATAGCTGGCTTAATTAGCTGTAATTGCAACATCCTTTGTCAATAATAGCTTTGTAATTAGCAAAAGTGCTGAAAACTGAGGCAGCATGGATGGAGGGAAAGGTTGATTTAAGAGCCCAGATTTTGTGATAAATAGAGCCAAGGGACTAACAGCTTTGCTTGTTATCTACAATATAGAACAAGAAACATAGGCACAAGAACAGATGTGCTTTAAACAAGGTGTACACATTTGACGTGGTAGCATGATGAGAGTGGTATTCAGGTGCATATATCCCATAATCAATTATTTAAACTAACGAAGAATGCTTAATCAAACAATATATTTACAATATTACTCAAATATTAAATATACAACACTCCTCGCCGCTTAGCTATAAACTCCAACTCAATATAAAATGCATCTCAACTTACTCTATATCCACAGTACATTATAGAATACAACTACTCTACAGGCATCCACAGCAGAGTAATTTTTTAATTGTCCCACCAGGCCTAAGGTTTTAATTGCAGTGGAGGATTTCTCACCCTTGTGGGATGAGATCTTTCCTGATGGGGTGGGGGGGGGGGGGGTCACGCTTGCTCTGTTAGGCAGGAGAGATTTGTGGCTGTGAAACAATCCCTGTGTCCGAGGCCTCCTCATCCATTTCATCAACCTCTTAAAATTATTTCCATTTCCTGTCTTGTAATGAGTCTACTCTGTTGAAAAATCCTGCTTTTGGACCTCTGCCTGCCAGCTCCAGTTCATTCACACATGCTCGACGTGTGAGGATTTGATCTACAGCATTAAAACCTTCCTTGATATTCATTGGAACTCCCGCACAATTTTATATAGTGGTCCAACGCTATAGTTCATGGTCTACAAGCCTCATTTGGAATTTTCCTGTCAGTACGGTGGATCTGAACAAATTGCGTCACTGTTGTTGCAGGGGCTCACACATACTTGACCAATGCAATGGTAAAACTTACAGAAAATGCAACAAAATAGGACACATACTGTACAAAGAGCACGATGGGCAGACACAAGTAAAAGGACCCCGCAGGGAAGAGAAAAAGTTAAGTTGCAGTTTGAAAAGGAGCACTTATCTGCATGCTGTTGATGAAATATCTGATAATGATGAGAATGTCACAGGACTGGGAGGCATTGAAATCCATCCACCATTTGCATGCACATCCCCTGCAATAAACTCAATGAGAAGTGAATTAAGGGAGTTACAGGATGATGCCACAGCAGTGTTCGAGGATGGTATTAGAAAACGCAAACATATCAAGGGTAAAATTGTGTTAAAATGAAAAAGCTACATCCAAGCTTTACAAAGCCCACCTGGTTCTATATACCTGCTGTGATAAAGAAGCCAGTGAACTAGATTGAATGGAGGTTGAGGATGTTCTTTCCAAGATTGAGGGGAGCCCATGGACAATGCCACTGGTCCCAGTAGCCAAGATGGATGAGTCTGTCAGGATCTGTGGTGATTTTAAGGTCACCATCAACTCAGTACTCACTGTAGATCAATACCCTCTGCCCAGGATAGAGGATATCTTTGCAAACCTTTCTGGAGGGAAACATTTCAGCAAAGTGGACTTAGCTGAGGCCTACAGATGGAGATAGAAGAAGAGTACAAAGTGTTTCTCACCATAAATATTCAAAGGGCTTTATCACTATAATCAGCTTATTTTTGGAGCGGCACCTGCTCCTGCACTCTGACAGAAAGCTAAGGGCCAGTGGCTGCAAGGCTTCCCAGACATACGTTGTTACAGGAGGGGATGACAAGGAACATCTCCAAACTCTTAAGACAGTGTTAGAAAGGTTAGAATATTCTGGACTCACAGCATGATGCAACAAATGTGAATTCTTTAAACCAAGTATCACTTACTGCGGTCACACCATTGACACACAAGATTTACACAAGCGTGCTGAGAGAAATCAAGCAGCGTTGGATTCTCCAACTCCAAAGGATGGCTCACAGTTGTGGTCTGTTTTAGGGTTTGTCAATTACTAGCAGGTTCCTGTTATAACAGTGTTCGACCCCCTAAGCTCATTACTTGAGATCAGGGAGAAATGGCAATGGATAAACCAGTGTGACAAAAGACAAAGGATATCGTGATGTCAGACATTGTACTCACACATTATGACCCATATAGAAACATAGCACAGAAAATAAGTGCAGGAGTAGGCCATTCGGCCCTTCGAGCCTGCACCGCCATTCGGTATGATCATGGCTGATCATCCAACTCAGAACACTGTACCTGCTTTCTCTCCATACCCCCGATCCCTTTAGCTGCAAGGGCCATATCTAACTTCCTCTAAAATATAGCCAATGAACCGGCCTCAACTGTTTCTTGTGGCAGAGAATTCCACAGATTCACCACTCTGTGTGAAGAAGTTTTTCCTCATCTCAGTCCTAAAAGGCTTCCCCTTTATCCTTAAACTGTGACCCCTCGTTCTGGACTTCCCCAACATCGGAAACAATCTTCCTGCATCTAGCCTGTCCAATCCCTTTAGAATTTTATACGTTTCAATAAGATCCCCCCTCAATCTTCTAAATTCCAGTGAGTATAAGCCTAGTCGATCCAGTCGTTCTTCATATGAAAGTCCTGCAATCCCAGGAATCAATCCGGTGAACCTTCTCTGTACTCCCTCTATGGCAAGAATGTCTTTCTTCAGATTAGGGGACCAAAACTCCACACAATACTCTAGGTGCAGTCTCACCAAGGCCTTGTACAACTGCAGTAGAACCTCCCTGCTCCTGTACTCAAATCCTTTTGCTATGAATGCCAACATACCATTTGCCTTTTTCACCACCTGCTGTACCTGCATGCCCACCTTCAATGACTGGTGTACAATGACACCCAGGTCTCGTTGCATCTCCCCTTTTCCTAATCAGCCACCGTTCAGATAATAATCTGTTTTCCTGTTCTTGCAACCAAAGTGGATAACCTCACGTTTATCCACATTAAATTGCATCTGCCATGAATTTGCCCACTCACCTAACCTATATCATCCAGTAAAGTTTACCTGTGATTCCTCACCTTATGGTATAGGTGCAGTCATGTCACATGTTATGAGTGATGGAAGTGAACGCTCCATTGCCTTTGAATCATGTTCCCTTACTGCTGCAGAGAAAAATAAAGCACAGATTGACAGAGGCCTTTAGTCTGGTTCGGAGTGCAAAATGTTTCAACAAGTACCTGTATGGGAGAGATTTTACCCTTATTACTGATCCTCAACCACTGGTGTCCATTTTCAATCCACACAATGGTGTTCCACTAACAGCACCAGCATGAATACAGCGATGGACTCGATTTCTTGGAGGACATAACTACAAGATTGAATTCAACAGAACAACTAATCATGGAAATGCTGATGGATTGTCTCATTTACCCTTGGAAAAGGAAATAACTGAAAAATTTACTAATGTGGACACTCGCCTTGATGCAAATCGAAAGTCTTATAGCAGAGATGTTCCAAAAGGAAACCAGAAAAAATGCCACGCAGCTTCAGGTCTACATGGGTGCCCAAAATGTCTGTAATATGCAGTCCCCCTATTCTTACCAGTGCCGCGATGAACTTGCCCTTGATGGGGGTTGACCTATGTGGGGATTGAGAGTTGTTGTACCATCCAAGCTGAGAGCTGAAGTGTTGGAGGAGCTACATGCTGGTCATCTGTGTGTGGTCAAAATGAAGTGTTGACTCGAAGCTTTGTCTGGTGGCCTGGGGTAGATCAGCAGGTCGAGCAGCTTGCCGTGCTCTGTTCAGGGTCCCAACATACCCAGAAGATACCAAGAGCAGCACCTCTCCATCCCTGGGAATGGCCTGCATTGACCTGGAAGAGAATTCATGTGGATTTTGCTGGATCATTCATGGACAGAATTTCTCGATAGTAGAGGATGCAGCTACTGGAGTTTTACCAACAGACTCCACTACAGCCTCACATATTGTTGATGTGTTGAGATGCCTCTTCTCCAATACTGGTGTTCCAGAACACTTGTCAGTCATAATGGATCACAATTTGATGTGGAACAGTTTCAGGCATTCCTGAAAATGAATGGAATAAGACACGTTATATCTGCACTGTATCGCCCAGCTACAAATGACTTGGTGAAAAGGTTTGTCCAGAATCTAAAGAAGGCACTGCAAGCAATACACCAACACTGAATCAGATGCTCTCCAATTTCCCGTTTGCCTATCACAATGCTGCATGCTCCACAAACAACACCACACCAGCAATGCTGTTCATGGGTTGTCCCTTGCATTCACGCTTGGGTCTCCTCAAACCCAATCTCAGAAGAAGTATGTGGGACAAACAGCTGAGACAAACTGAGGGCTCCTCAAACAAGGAGGTTCGATGTTTCAGTCCTGGACAAGCAGTCTTGGTGAGGGATGCAGAGGTATTCAAAATGGGGGCTTGGAAAGATTAAAGACAGAACTGGACCACTTTCCTATACAGTAGAGATTGCATCTGATGTCATCTGGAGACAATACATTGACCAATTGAGAAGAGCAGGGTCAATTGT
The DNA here is from genome assembly GCF_048418815.1 of Hemitrygon akajei. NCBI lineage: Eukaryota > Metazoa > Chordata > Chondrichthyes > Myliobatiformes > Dasyatidae > Hemitrygon > Hemitrygon akajei. The sequence goes on from NC_133137.1 coordinate 62,297,644, forward strand.
TAGAGAAGAAGGATGTCCAGAGCTGTCAGAACGACAACGCTGTGGATGTCTATATACTAGTTGTATTATATTGTATGTTGGATATTTAGGATGACCAGAGTGCATACTTGAGTTGAGATGCATTCTATAGTGAGTTGGAGTTTACAGCTAAGCACAGAGGGGTGTAGTGTATTTAATATTTCAGTAATGTTTGAGTAATATTGTAAATATACTGCTTGATTAAGCACATATATGGCAAATGTCATCATACCACCATGTCATATGTGGGTGCCTCACTAAAGAAAAGGAAAACAAAACTAAGTAGATCAGCTATCCAATCTCCAGTGTTCCTCTTTTGATTAATTTCTGGGAAATAACAATCAAGGCCTACTAGAGGAAAGGCCACACTGGATCTGGTTCAAGATAACAAACCTGGTTAGGTGTCAGATCTCTCGGTGGGTATGAATTTTGGAGACAGTGATCACAACCTCCTGACCTTTACCATAGGCTTAGAGAAGAATAGGGGCAGACAGCATGGGGGAGGGAAAATCGTGATGCTATTAGGTATGACCTTGGGAGCTTAAATTGGGAACAGATGCATCCAGGGGAATACACAATGGAAACGTGGACGTTTTCATGGACATCATGGTTTGAAAAGTCTATATTGTGTTGTAATGTTCTATGTTCTATGCTCTATCTAACTGTGTTACACTGGATGGGATATAGGAATGGGTTGAAGGAACTCTGAGAATGAATTGGGAGAGATGAAGCCTTGATGAAGGGTTTTGGCCCGAAATATCAACTGTTCATTCCCCTTCATAGGTACTGCCTGACCTGTTGAGTTCCTCCAGCATTTTCTGTGTGTTGCTCAAGATTTCCAGCACCTGCAGAACCTCTAGTGTCTGGGAGAGAGGAAGTGAGGTTAGGAGGAGTATAGTCAGCATGGCATGGGTGCCAGTGAATTTCAAGAATGGAGATGGACTCAGAGCGGCAGTAAGTGGAATAGAATGATGAACTACACTAAGAGAACAGGGCCATTCAAGTTCATCCTTTGCACTGCAAACTTCTGCAAATTTGTGCTTAATTAAACAAATAGTCTTAAAGCAAAGCTGCCTAGTATGGGAGAAATAGTACAGGTGACAGAGAGGTCAGATGAATCAGTTAATAGATTTATTAGCCTGAAGAGCTTTGTTTATTTTCAAGTTCGTGAGTAATCAGATTAAGTGATTGTCAGCCTATGTGCCACTTAGCAAATTGGTTTGAGTGTTCCTTGTATCAAAGGCAAACAGTGGAATATGATTGAGTATTTTGGGAAATCTTGCCAAGTAAAATTTAAGCGCAAGCTAATTTCCTGAAGTGTTTCTAGCACTTTAGCCCTGATAAACATGCAATTATTTTTTCTTTGACACAGAAAAGGAAAATTAATGGTCAAGATCCTAAACTAGTAACCTAGAGTTATGAAAGATAAATTCTCATCTCACTAGAAATTAAAATCTATTTAATTGAATCTACAGTACTGTGCAAAAGTCTTAGATCGATATATAGAGTACCTTAGACCTTTGCACAATACTGTAGTACTTTTATGTATTGCACTGTAGTACAGACACGGAAATAATATATTTCATGACATTTGTGAATGTTGATAAACCTGACTCTGATATGAGTCTCTATTGTGGGAAGGGTGCCGGGCAAGGGAAACATGGTTGAGAGAAGGGGAAGGAGAGGGGAGGGAGCAGGAAGAAGCAGAGGGACAATCTGTAATGATCAATAAACCAGCTGTAGGGAATCAAATGACCTTGCCTGCTGTCTCAGGGCTGGGAGTGTCAGTACCCACACTGCCCCCTAACCCTGGCCCTCCTCTGTCACATGTCTCACAACCCTGCCCCCCCCCCCCCCCCCACAAGGTGTGAGACCCTTGTCATTCCCAACATCCTCTGCTTCCATCAGGTTTACAAACTCGCTCTCCACTCCACGTTGACAAATACTGTACTGGGCAAAAGTCTTAGATACTCTAGCTATACATTTGTACCGAAGGTTTTTACACAGTATTGTAGCTGGATTATATAAAAAAAAATCAGACAAAGGAACAGTGATAGTGAAATTGTTGGAAGGTCTTAAACATGTTGACTTTTGTTTATATTCTTTAAGGGAGTAAGTCCATGCTATGATTGGCTGGGACTCGGTGACTATGGCAATGTGGTTACCTATTATTTATCTTCTGAAATAACCAGCAAGGCTAGGACTGCAGTGTTGTCTTTTTCTTGTTAAGGGGTACTTTAGGATCTAGGATGATTTGCTTCTACTTAACTTCTGTGGGTTCCAAAGTGACTGATGAGATGGATATTGGAAACGAGGATTCTTCTGCGGATGGACCATGAGATCTTATGGTAGAGAGGGAGAAAGCTGCTTCAGAATCATTGAGTGTGGCTCTTCAGGCTCCTGTATCTCCTCCATGATAGTAATAATGGGAAGAGGGCATGTCTCAGATGGTGAAGGCCCTTAATGGTGGATGTTGCCCTCTGGAGTCACCTCTTGCTGAAGATGTTCTTGATGGGGAGGGTTGTGCCCGTGATGGAGCTGGCTGAGTCTACAGCCCACTGCTGGGTTTTGTGATCTGCCACATTGGATCCTCTGTCCCAGATGGTGATCCAACCAGTCAGGCTTCTCTCCAAAGCATCTCTGTGGAAGTTTGCAACCTACAAAATTTCCACAAGCTCATGATGAAGTAAAGCAGCTGAGGTGTTTTATTTGAGATTACATTAATGTTTTTGGCGAAGAACAGATGTGTTGAGATGTTGACACATGGGAACTTGGAGCTGATCACCCTTTCCACTGTAGACCCCTTAAAGAGGGGTAATGTGTTCTACCAAATTCCCCTTCCTGAAGTCCACAATGAATTCCTTAGTCTTGCTGATGCAGAGTGATCCTCTAATGAAAGAAAAATGTTTCTCAAATAGCTTCTGACAACCAAGTCCAGCTCCTGGCCTTCATGTGTGGCTTAGCTACTAAGCCTGGTGGAATTATTTCTACTGACAGGAAAAGGGGCAGAGGGAGTTTAGTGGTGCTTTAAAACCAGTTGCTCTGAGCAGATGGGGCTCATCAGCCGTGGTTGGCAACTCATCCAGGAGAAGGAAGACTCTGATCTTAAACCTCCGCTGCCTTGTCTCTATACCCACTCATGAGGAAGATTTTGGGAGCAAACCTTGAAGAACAATCCCAAAGGAAATCCTATGTTGAGTTCAACACTGACTGGCAACTCCTGGCCAAACTGTATTGGTCTCGGCCACTTCTTTGGATTCGTCAGCTGCGTGCAGAAGAGGAGCCAGCTACATGGGCAACAGCTTGCTCTACGTATCGTTCTGGCCTGGCTCGAGCATGATGTGGACAGCAGGGACACAGCATCCATGGTTGACCCCGATCAGTGGATGGCCTCAGGGAAAGAGCAGTTTTATGGGCCTGGTTCAAGCAACCCAGTTACGTGGTCCGTCTGAGGACATTCTTTGACGGCTTTGATCACTGGGCAAGCCAGGGGCACGATCCACTGGGCTGTCAAAACTCTACAGGAGTAACACGGTTCATAGATTATTCATAAATCTGATGGCAGAGTTAAATAAGATGCTCCTGAAACGTGTGTCTTCTGTACCTCTTCCCCGATGATAGTAATAAAAAGAGGGCAAGTCCCGGTTAGTGAGGGTCTTTAAAGATGGATGCTGTCTTCTTGAGGTGCCACCTTTCAAAGATCTCTTCGATGGTGGGGAGGGTTGCGGACTTGATGGAACTGGCTGAGTCTACGAACCTCTGGAGCCTCTTTTGATCCTGTACATTGGAGTCTCCATACCAGGCTGTGATGCAACCACTCAGAATGCACAAACGTTAGCAAAAGGAATGAAGTTGTCAGTAACTACCCTGCCAGATGGCACCTTTCCATCAATAAGATGCTCACTAATACTAAGTTTAAATTCCATCATGACCAAGGCTAGAGGTCTCATTATAGTCTTGGTTCAAATTTAGTCAAAAGATTTAAATTCCAGGGGTAAGCTCAGAGTATTGGCCTTTGACTCCATTTTCTCAGTGTGGCTTCAATGGCCAAATAAAACTGAGGCAATGAGAATCAATGATTAAAATTGTTACTGGTACGAGCATAGTGGCAGAAAGGGAGCTACTTATCATTGTTGGAGAACAATAGCCTTAACCCCAGAACAATGGTACATGAGCTCCTCAGGGCCTATGTTCTAGATCCACCCATCTTCATCAAAACCTTCATCAGAAGGTCACAGTAAGAAGAAATACACACAAAGATGAACAAAATCAGATGTCGTCAAGGAGGAACTGTTAAAAATTTAGAGGTGGAGCCTGTCAATTTAGAAATTGATTATACTGGGCTGGAAGCTGGACTAAAAAAAATTTCTAATGTTTTAAGATGGCAGAACATCCAGTCACAGAGGCCACTCTATTTTCAACTAATGGTTCAATTGTTCACCCTTTTTGTCTTTCTTATGATCACTAGACTCTGCTAGTTACTCCAGCAAGTCCTGCGTCTACCTGACTCGTGAGTTTTTGGATTACCGGAGAACTCCGCAGCACGGGCTTACTGCACACCGTGTTGTTGCCTGGTAGAGCCACCCAGAGGAGACACCGTCAGAAGCAGCGTGCAAGGAAACAAAAATGAGGAAAGCCCACCGACATTCATACGAGACTAACGGCAAAACCGTTAGTTCAGGCCAGCTTCCCTGTCGATTCTGCTTTCAAAATGTCACCTGCGTCCGAGACTGAATCAGAGTGAGGTGAAGTCCAGATGTACACTCATCCTGACAGAAACATGCCTCCAGGATACCAGCACTGAAACGGCCATCGACTGAGAGGGTTTCATCTCTTTTCAGGCTGATGGAATTCCTGTCATCTCTGGCAAGACCTGCAGTGAAGGTGTCTGTATCTATATTAATAAGAACTGGTATGCAAACTCTTTGGTAGTGACAGCCCACTATTTACCTATCGTAGAGCTCTGTTCATATCAACATCCCTGGTGCGTAAAAAGCTGATCCCCATCCCCACCTAGGATTTTCCGACCACTTATCTGTTACACTATTTCCTTCATACCGACAATTGATTAGATGTGTCAAACTAAATCAAAGGGAGCTAAAGACCTGGCCAGAAGGTCAACCTTCGTGTTACAGGACTGTTTTGAAAATATGGATTGGAACGTGTTCAGGGAAGCGGCTATTTATGGCCAACACATTAACATTGATGAATACGTGACATAGAGAGGTGCACGGAGGACATCAGAGTAATTAAAGACATCCACATGAAGGCAGATCAAAGCCCACGAATGATTGCAGAGATCAGAGCATGGCTGAGAGATCAGGATGTTGCTTTCTGACGGGTGGATAAGTCAGATCAGGACGAACTGCGCTTTCCTGCACCATCGGGAAGGCAAAACGGGATTATTCACAGAGAGTATACAACCATTTCTGTGACACCGGAGACAAGGCGCTCATGTGGCAGGGCATTCAGAACACAATCCACTACAAGTCCACCCTGCACGTCAAGGACAGTGACGCTTCGCTTCCTGTAAGGCCGAATGCCTTTTCATGCTTGGTTTCATGCACCGAACGGGAAAGATTCCACTTCTCCCAAGGAGAAGGTGCTCTGTCTGGCTGCAGCTAAAGGGAGGAAGACTCTAGCTAGGGGAAACCATGTAAGGCTGTGAGGCCCTACAGTGTAACTCGTTAGACTGTGTAGCCCAGTTAACTGAGGGTTCTAACAGACATCTTCAACATCTCTCTGGAACAGTTCATTACCCCTACAAACTTTATGGTGCCCAAAAGGGTGATAGTAACCTGTCTCGATGACTACCAACCAGTAGCACCAACCTCAACAGTACTGAAATGCTTTGAGTGGCTAGTTATGGATCACATTAAGTCCCATCTATCTGTCCCATTGAACCTTTTCCAGTTTGCTTATCGTTCAATTAGGCTCACTGATGATGTCATAGACTCTGCCCCTCACACTGTCCTTTCCCACATTGAAAATGGTCATACGCTAGGAAGCTTCTATTGACTTCAGCTCGGTGTTTAATATGGTCATCTATCAGAAGCTGATGGGTAAACGGTCCTCGTTGGGGGCTCAACAGCTGTCTCTGTAACCGGATCTTGGACTTCTTGACAGGAAGGCCACAGTCAGTCCATGTTGGCAGTGATATCTCTAACTCTGTCACTCTAAGCAGCACTGCTCCCCAGGGCTGCGTGCTCTGCCCACTCCTGTTCACGCTGCTGATGCGCAACTGCACTGCTAGAACCAGTTTAAACTGAGTCATCAAGCTGGCTGATGACGGGACAGTGGTTGGCCTCATCAGCAATGATAACGAGGCGGCATGCAGAGAGGAGGTAGAACGGCTGGTAGAATTATTGTGAGCTTTTGGAAGGTTCGGGCCGCCCACTCCTCACTGCATCTACCCGGCTCCTCTGAGCAGCAAGCTTTTGGGAGTGCACATAATGGACAATCTCACCTGGTCCACGAAACCACCTCTTTGGTCAAGAAATCACAGCGACATCTCCAGTTTCTGAGGAGACTGAGTCTCCCCCACCCTCCATCCCCGAGAGGCACCACCGAGAGTCCCCTGACCAGCTGTATCTTCACCTGGTACAGGAATTGCAAGGCATCTGACCACAAGCACCTTCAAAGAACTGCGAAGGCTGCTCAGAGGGTCATCAGGGTTTCTCCTCCACCCATTAGAGGTATTTATTACAAGCACTGTGTATGCAGAGCCTTTGGCATTGCCAATGATCCTACCCATCCATCCAAAAATCTCTTTGCCCCCCTACCAGCAGGTAAAAGGTACCATAGCATTAGGACGAGAACTGTTAGGATGGGAAACAGCTTCTACCTGCCCCAGGTGGTAAGACTACTCAACTCCCCGTCACCACCCAGGTCTCATCACTTATGAAGCCCCAGTAGTGTTATACGTGATGAGACCTTGTTTTTTTTTATAAATTTGTATCATATATGCACCTTATTATTTGTTAATTTATGAGTGGTAATATTACTTTTATGTATGTGGGTTATATATACAGTGTTGTGCACCTTGGTCTGGAGGAATATTGTCACATTTAGCAGCATACATGTGCATGGCTGAGTGACAATGAACCTGAACTAGAATTGTTTTTCTTGTTTTACGGGTGAGGGTGCTGGTTTGGTGGAGCACAGGAATAAGATCCTGGAATTCCATCCAAGCAAAAATATGGGAATGCTTTCACTGGAATACTTGGAGCATGTACAGAAGACCTACCGTGTCCCCTTCCCAGAGTGGAATGGGGCTAAGTCCAGCTTTGTCAACATCCTGAGTACAACTACACAGGCAAAATAAGTTGATCCTTGAGCAACCTGTTACCCTGCCTCAAACACATACCTCTCCAGTGCCTTAAATATTTATCTAAAATAGCTGACATTCTTCCACTGATCTCATCGCGCTGAAAGCGTCAACTTTAAACTCCCTCCTTCCACACTCTGAACATACTTCACACTCTCTGTAAGATCCCAGAGGCTGTAACTTAATTTCAAGACTAAATGGAGCCGCTCTCCGGTTACTAAAGGAAGTACCATAGCTGCTTTTCTATTGCCTGCTTAAGCAATCTGCCTTTCTGACTAATTTTCTGTGGAAGTCTACCAGACTCCGGCTAATTCTCACTAGGTAGTGTACTTCCCAGAAGGGAGCCTAACCAGAGCATTCCTTTTACACAGAGAAATGGCGACTTGCAGCTTTATCAGTTTGATAATGCTGTGCCTTGATACCAATATATTGTGAGGTAGATTTCATACAGGTAACTCAAGGGGATATGAGTTAATAACCAAAGAACACTACCTTGATGCTGAAAACAGCCAGGCAGCACCTAAAGCGGGAGAAACAGAATTGACATTTCAGGTCAATAGTCTTTCACCAGAACTCTTTAGAATTTAGGCACATTCACATCGTCTGGGGTTTGGCTGAGGTAATTTTCTTTTGGAGTTCCCCTGTTTCAATGTCAAAGTACCGCCACTCAATTTAGTTGCAATTGAGACTGAACAACTCAGGGGACCGAGCTTCCTCAATGACTCTGAGACTGTGCCAGGCAGTGAAAATCACTGCGGTCGCGTGCTGAAGTCACTCTGGCTTCACATGCATCATCTCCAGAGAAGGTGCAGGGAACAGCAACAATCCCTCTTAGAACACCTTTGTCTCTATCAACCAAAAACATCTGTGCATCATCCTCAAACATAGGAACATGCGGAAACACCTCCCCGTCTTATATCTGTTACATCGCATTCCTAACTATTCTTCGAATGGTTAACCATAGTTAATCTTAACCATTCTTAGTTTTTGTATGTGTTGCTTCAACTGGATATTTATGGAAATGAATTAAGGTGCAAAAATGTAAAAATAAATTCAATTGAAGAACATCACTTAAACTCTCTTTAAATTATCACACTTCTAGTCAAATATAGAAAAAGAACAAAAAAAACTTAGTTGAACTTGGCTTTCTAACGGAAGTTGGTGGATCTAACAGCTGCACTCTATTCCATAGCTATGGGTTGGGAGAGGTAGGGGGAATTGAATCTCCCTGGGCTCATCTTTGATCTGGCGGTGGAAAAGGAAGTTTAGTCCATTGAAGGGTAGTTTCCCTGTGTGCTCCATGTTTCAGCTCTGCCGTGCGCACACCTGGAAGCCCGAACTGGCAGCACAGAATAAAATCAGAAAACCCTGGAAAACCTCAGACAGCAAACGTGGAAAGAGAAAGACAACATTTCAGATCTGCTTTCCTTTGTTTTGATGAAGTACCTTTTACATGAAATTTCGCCGTCTCTCTTTCTATAGATGCTGCCTGACCTGACGAGTATTTCCACGATTTTCTGGTTTACCTTCAGGTTTCAAACATTTGCAGTTTTTTCCCCAATTTTCATTAACCATAAATCTGACCCTGCCCAGTACCTTTGTTCTGTCACTGGTCGCATACGACCAGAAATGGGTTATTAGATTCAGCAAGATCCAAAATAATCAGAAGACTTTGAGAAAGTTCAATTGCAGCTCACATTGACACATGCACAATGAAGTATTTCAATCAGTAATATTCAGAATTCAAGTATAAACTTAGCATCAGACGATACTTTTAAATTGGAACAGACAATGTAAGGAAGAGATATTGACATTTATAAGCTATTTTCCTAATATGTGTAAGATAACTGCTAAGCAAGTATGATTTTTAAAAATTAATTTATGTATATTTAGTCTCCATGTTTTTACAGATGATCGTGGCATATTTTGAATGATATATTCCTTGTCCCTAAATACGATTATGTATTCCTGACATTCCAGAATGTTAAGAACAAGATGAATGATCGGTCCTGAAAGGTATATTTATTGATAAACAGCACAGAGCAAGCCCTTTGGGAGCTTCGAGCTGTGCTGCACTGCAGTCCCCTGATTTAATCTGAGCCTAACCAAGGGACAATTTAATGACCAATTAACCTCCCAACCAGTACGTCTTTGGACTGAGGGACTGTGGGAGGAAACAGGGGCACCTGGAGGAAACCCACGATATCGTGGGGAGAACATGCAAACTCCTTACAGGCAGTGGTGGGAATTGAACCCTGGTCACTGATAGTGTAAAGCATTGTGCTAAACACTATGTTACCATGCTGCCCCAAAGATTGATGTATACAACGCAATTCAACATGTCCAACGACAGTGATGTAAATAACTAGGGGTTTATAAATGCTTTTCTTTCGGCTCTGATTTCCCTTTCTATACAATTGGAATTATTTGTTTTTAGCTTCTGAATCAAAGCAACATTGACCAATATTTTTCATCTGGCATCTGAATTCATTATGAAATTTAACACCGTAACACCAGTTCCTGGGTTTCAGAAAACAACCATAGAGGAAATGATGAATTATACAGTGACAAGGAGGAAAATATTTTTTGCATTTAAAGGCAGTGGCATAAGGTATGGCAGGCATGGCATGTGCCCTGAGCACCACTTGAAAGGGGGCGCCACTGAGCAGTTTCTATTAAAGTCAGACAAGCCATCCTCGGATAGTGAAAAAGAATTTTCTTCAGATGTACGATCTGTCTTTGATTATCGTGGGTGAGAAGCACTAGGATGGCCTTATTTCAGAGCATTGTGTAAGAAGACCATGAAACGTTTCTTCACAAAGAAGAAGGAAAGGGGAGCTGAAGGACAGAAGAGATGAAAGTTGGAGGCAGAGGAAGCCAACAAGTTGAGCAAGTTCTTCATGCCCTTCTTTGAAAAGCCCGGAACAAGTAATTCGACTCGTTCCATGGAGTCGCCAGCACCTGCTACAAGTTTGTTAGAATCCGAAGGTGGATCAAGTACAAATGCATCACAGGCCGAGGAGGAAGTCAAGTCAGATAAATCTGAGTATGACGAGATTAAGAGTGAGGCTGCCACAGAGAACGTGGACATGACAGGAGGGGAAGATGATGGTGGTGGTGGTGATGTTGAGTTTATTGACCAGATTTTACCTGACGAAATTGAACCTGACACCACTGAACCTAGTGAACTGGATGGTGTCAAAGAGCCTCAAACTGTCATACCAGAAGTGATTGAACAGCATGACATTGAACTTCTGAAGTTCAACAAGGATACTAGAAAAGCAATTCTGCCTGATGCATTGAGAACAGAAATAATAAAGCTGGGTTCAAAGTATTTCCAGAACAATGAGGGGCCTTTACTACCAACAAATAACCGCTCAATGAACAAAACTTGGTTCAAGAGAAAATTGGAAAATGGTTGTGATGAGGAAGTGACTCACTCATGGCTGGTCTATTTCCCTTCTAAAAAGTCTGCATGTTGTATCTGTTGTCTCCTCTATTCCTGGTCAGACCATCAATGCTCATTGGAGCAGGAAAGTGGATTCAACCAGTGGAAAGCGCCTGAAAGGATTACGTAGTTTTATGAAAATGCCAAGAATCATCGGGAATGCTTCACACAGTGGAAAGAAATGGAAAGAAATTTAGCTGGAAACAGAGGAGTTATTGACGTGGTATTTCAGTCACAGATTGAGAAGGAAAAGCAGAGGTGGTGTGATAACTTGATAAGAATCCTTCACTGCGTAAAATTCCTTGTGACTCAAATCCTGGCTTTTTGAGAACACAGGGAGTCACTTCAGGTAGATGATGACTCCAATGGGGGAAATTTCCTTGGCTTACTGAAACTACCGGCCATCTTTGACCCTGTCATAAAAGAACTCTTCATTCATTTGGAAAATCATCCTGGATCCACATCTTATCTTTCACTGGGTGTCCAGAACGAATTCATCCACATGATGGCATCCACTGTTCACCAGAGTTTACTGAGAAGCATTCATAAAGCCAAGTACTCTGGTCTCATGTTCAACTCGACTCCTGATCAGGCACACGTGAGCAGATGTCAGAAGTAGTGAGGTATGTGGAAGTTGATTTTGAGAGGAACACAGTCTGTGTTAGAGAGCCTTTCCTTGGTTTTATTCAGATAAGCCAAAAGGATGCTAAGAGCTTGGTTGAAGACATCTTGAAACAGTGAGAGAAGGATGAAATGGAGCTACAAGATGGTTGGTCACAGTGTTATGACAACACTGCTGTGATGGCTGGACACAGAAGTGGTGTTCATCAAAGAATAAGTGAGAAAAACAACCTGGCAATGTTTGTGAGTTGCAAAAATCACTCACTCAACTTGGTGGGTGTACATGCAGACAAGCAGGATACAATGATGGTCATGTTTTTTGGAACCATCGAAGCTCTCTACGTGTTTTTCTGTCCTTCAACACAGCATTGGGAAAAACTCAAAAACGCCGCGCCTGTGGTTGTTAAGATTATAGACCAACTTGCATCAGTGAAAGCAAGAAAGGTGCAGATATAATTTTCATGTTGTGCCATAATTTGTTAATTAAAAGATTAACGAGCTTGACTTGTATTTGTGAGCTGATATTATGGTAAAGTTTTCTAAAAGATGGGTGTCAGATGTTTGGACAGGGGCGCAATTTCACTGCTTGCCATAGGCGCTATTTTCCGTAGATACGCACCTGTTTACAGGTTATACATATGAACTACAAATGTGGAACATATATGCCAGTAATAACCGCCAACATGGTTTGAAGCAAATTCAAACTCTATTTATAAATGATATAAAATCAAAGCACCAAACTGACCTGCAATACAGGTGACAGTTTCTGTTCACCCTTTGCGGCGCAGTGTACCCTCGGTTTCTGTGTCTGCATGCTGTATCTGGCCCCTGCCTTATACCTGTGATGGCTGGCAACACTGTTCAGTTGTCAGCTCTTGACCAAATGCTTAAGTTTTTAAAAAAAAAATTCACATTATATTTCTAATTAACAGAATAATTTTGATGTTTGTTTTACTGATGCAAATTCATTTTATGTAATCTTAAACGTCTCTGAATATCAGAATAAATTACAAAACAGTGTAAGTGACTGTACTACACTGCCACAGGCTGTCCTGGCAGTTCTGGGGTTACGGCCGAGGCCTTGTTGCTGTCCCACTATGGCATAAAAGGCTCCAACGTGCCTTACCCCACAGATGCAAAAACAGACAATAGGATTAATGCCGGGCGGGGCTTATATGTGGACGGTTCAATGGATTGCAAGATGTTTGCACTACAGGTTATGCACACTGGAGGGCGCTCCTTGCTGTTGTTTCACGTGAGGCAGGATTAAGGGTAGATGTTGGATACTGAGTTTGAGGTGTCCAGCCAAACACGCAGTTGTGGTATGTGTTGAATCTGGAATTGTGATGGTATCTGAGAACAGAATGAGTAGACGGCACTATAAAGACTGGCCTCCACTGACTCATCATGCACAGTTTCAGTGGAATATAGTAGCAGACACTTACTCACCCGTCAGCTATGAACTTGCTGACGCAGAAACACACCCAGGAACAATGGCTGCCCAGGTTCACATATGCTTGTATGGAACAGCCCTTGCAAAACAAATATCATGATAGCCCTACAGAAGTATTTAAATTGGCCAATGATTCAACTGGCTACTAGACAAATAGTTTGTTAAGGAAAAACCTCTTCTCCCAGAGAGTTGTGGGGGTCTGGAATGCACTGCCTCGGAAGGTAGTGGAGGCCAATTCTCTGGATGCTTTCAAGAAGGAGCTAGATAGGTATCTTATGAATAGGGGAATCAAGGGATATGGGGACAAGGCAGGAACCGGGTATTGATAGGAATTAATCAGCCATGATCTCAAAATGGCGGTGCAGGCTCGAAGGGCCGAATGGTCTACTTCTGCACCTATTGTCTATTGTCAAATATGTGGTAATCCATTACAGCTTTTTCATTAACTAAACTTGCCAGTATCTTCCATTTCCATTTAAAGAATCAAAACAATTAAACAGAAAAATAGTAAATAGTTAATCCAGCTTTAGGAATGATGTTCGAGTGTTGGCTTGGTACAAGGGAAATACCAAGCTCCATTTCAAAAGATGTTGCTTTAATCCCTCCTCAGCAAAGTTTTCTATTTAACCTTAACAGCAATACTGCTCAGAACACATCACCCCATCACTGTTGAATTTCTGGATCAACTTAAATTATGTTCCCAGTACTGACTCAAAAGCAGTTAACCTAAAGCAAACACTGTGATTAAGCCATAGCTATGAATGCTATCAGGCCGGCCGGCCTTCATTCATGTGAGGTGTCTGGCTGAAGCGGGTGTAGCTCCAGGTTATAAAAAACACGCCTTTGCCAAGCCATGAAAATATAACATTTCTCAATCATTAAGTATTTCCTCCACAAGCTTATTGGCTCAATGAGTGAAGTTTTAATATTGGACTATTCAATCATTCCTGTTTGCAATCATTGAAATCAGGTCTAATGAGGCCTAAACATTAAAGGTTACTAGATGACTTTCAATTCCAAAATAGACTCATTTCAGGAATTTAAATTGTCAGCAGGTTCCCTTTGTTGCATTATCAATGAATTATTTATATATCCGAAACTTCCAAGCTTGAAGTAATCACTTCCAAATAATATAGGTACAGTCGGCCTTCCTTATCCATGGGTTCCGCATGCGCGGATTCAACCAACCGCGGATCGGGAAAACCCAGAAGTTCTCTCTCCAGCACTCATTTTTTGAGCATGTACAGACTTTTTTTCTTGTCATTATTCCCTAAACAATACAGTATAACAACTATTTACATAGCATTTACATTGTATTAGGTATTATAAGTAATCTAGAGATGATTTAAAAGTACAGGCAGTTCCCAGGTTATGAAGGAGTTCCGTTCCTGAGTCCATCTTTAAGTCGGATTTGCAATTGGAACAGGTACATCCGGTATTATTTAGCGTCAGTTAGTCAAACATTTGTCTGAGTATATAGAATATATTTTACCTTTCTATGCATGTAAAATATTTAAGAAATGTGTGTATTTCACTAATTAAACCACTGCGTTGCTTAGTAATAATTGCAGCTTTCATCGGGGCAGGGCCTTTCACATGCTCCATTTAAATTATTCCGATTGTTGACCGACTGTAGCCTAACGCTTTTCCAATGACCGATGGCGTTTCACCTCTTTCCAATCGCTTTATTACTTCCACTTTATTTTCAATCATGATCGTGATTATTTACGTGAACAGAAAACTGCGGATTCAGAGCTGCGCCACCGGGTCCTAATGTCCACCTCACAGAGACATGATAAATAAAGTCCGGGATTCCGCTGGGTCCTAAACACCACCGCACTGAGACAGGTTAAATAAGGGACTTGAGCATCTGTGTTTTTTTGGTATCCGCGTGGGGTGTCGGAACCAAATCCCCGCGGATAAGGAGGGCCGACTGTACGTCTGTTTATGTTAGGCATGAATTTGAATGCACTGAATTCACTCAACCCATTTATTTCTAAGATGCACTGTCCTGAATGTTCCAAGCAATGTTTCTGTGCACACACTCACTGTAGCCCCATGGAGCTTATAAAGTATAGAATTATCCTAGCAGAGCTGAAAACACAGCAATGACTGGATGCCAAAAAGCATTTAAAAGGATCTAATTCATTCATTTATTAATTTAGCAAATGCAAACATGAAGTCAGGTGACATTTGATGTGCTACGCAGATTTTGGAAGTGGATAGTCCTTGGCAACATGCAGTATTTCCTGTATCTGTCATGATGTGCACTGGTAATATCAGAACCCAAGCACGGACAAAATACAGACTCCAATGTAGAGACAGCGATGAGAGTTTATTCAGAATAATTCCAAAAGAACATTGGTGGTTTGACCAAGTGACACCATGAGAAGTAACATTCTCTAAACTAGGACTCCATGATTAGTGCTAATTGGACATCCATTTGTATAATACAAGTAACATGAAATCCCGGAGCTTATCAAAATAAACTTAACAAGCTTAACAGAAAGCACCAGGAGCTGCTGGAGAAAATCACAAGGAACCCTGAACAATTCATGACTCACTTTAAACAACGATTAACTAATTCAGAGGCTTTAAAATCCTTAGATCCCTGTGCTCCCTAGCACCCTACACAAGCCCGAAAAACTTATTAAAGCATTTTCACATAGCTTACAACTGGAGTTCATTTGGAGCAATGTCCTAGGCTTGGCCAGTTTCACTGGGAAGAGATGCTTGCCAATGAACACATGACATTCAAGTGTACTCACAACCCCTCTGACAGCCCCCCAATATTTTCCTTCAGAGACCTCAAAATTATGCCCCCTCATATTAGTCCTTTCCATCCTGGGAAAAAGTCTCTCGTTAACTGTGCCTCTTATAATCTTGTATGTCTCTAGGATCACACACAAAATGCTGGTGGAACACAGCAGGCCAGGCAGCCTCTATAAGGAGAAGCACTGTCGACGTTTCGGGCCGAGACCCTTCGGCAGGACTAACTGAAAGGAAAGAAAGTAAGAGATCTGAAAGTAGCAGGGGGAGGGGAAAATGTGAAATGATAGGAGAAGACCAGAGGGGGT
This sequence comes from Hemitrygon akajei, assembly GCF_048418815.1. Classification (NCBI taxonomy): domain Eukaryota; kingdom Metazoa; phylum Chordata; class Chondrichthyes; order Myliobatiformes; family Dasyatidae; genus Hemitrygon; species Hemitrygon akajei. The sequence continues at coordinate 62,313,588 of NC_133137.1, forward strand.
GGGGTGAAGCTGAGAGCCGGAAAGATGATTGGCAAAAGGGATACAGAGCTGGAGAAGGGAAAGGATCATAGGATGGGAGGCCTAGGGAGAAAGAAAGGGGAAGGGAAGCACCAGAGGGAGATGGAGAACAGGCAGGGTGATGGGCAGAGAGAGAGAAGAAAAGGGGGGGGAATAAATAAATAAGGGATGGGGTAAGAAGGGGAGGAGGGGCATTAACAGAAGTTAGAGAAGTCAGTGTTCATGCCATCAGGTTGGAGGCTACCCAGCCGGTATATAAGGTGATGTTCCTCCAACCTGAGTGTGGCTTCATCTTGACAGTAGAAGAGGCCATGGATAGACATATCAGAATGGGAATGGGATGCATGCTGAGCTCGTTGACTTCATTAACTTTGCCTCCAACTTTCACCCTGCCCTCAAATTTACCTCATCCATTTCTGACATCTCCCTCCCCTTTCTTGATCTTTCTGTCTCCATCTCTGGAGACTGCTTATCTACTGATATCTACTATAAGCCTGCAGACTCTCACAGCTACCTGGACTATTCCTCTTCCCACCCCGTCTCTTGCAAAAATGCTATCCCCTTCTCACAATTCCTCCGTCTCCGCCGCATCTGCTCTCAGGATGAGGCTTTTCATTCCAGGACGAAGGAGATGTCTTCCTTTTTTAAACAAAGGGGCTTCCCTTCTTCCACCATCAACTCTGCTCTCAAACGCATCTCTCCCATTTCCCGCACATCTGCCCTCACCCCATCCACCCACCACCCCACTCAGGATAGGGTTCCCCTTGTCCTCACCTACCACCCCACCAGCCTTCGGGTCCAACGTATAATTCTCCGTAACTTCCGCCACCTTCAACGGGATCCCACTACAAGCACATCTTTCCCTCCCCCCGCTCTTTCTGCTTTCCACAGGGATCGCTCCCTATGCGACTCCCTTGTCCATTCGTCCCCCCCCCATCCATTCCCACTGATCTCCCTCCTGGCACTTATCCTTGTAAGCGGAACAAGTGCTACACCTGCCCTTACACTTCCTCCCTCACCACCATTCAGGGCCCCAGACAGTCCTTCCAGGTGAGGCGACACTTCACCTGTGAGTCGGCTGGTGTGGTACCTTTTATATATTGGTGAGACCCGACGCAGACTGGGAGACCATTTCGCTGAACACCTATGCTCGGTCCGCCAGAGAAAGCAGGATCTCCCAGTGGCCACACATTTCAATTCCATGTCCCATTCCAATTCTGATATGTCTATCCATGGCCTCCTCTACTGTCAAGAAGAAGCCACACTCAGGTTGGAGAAACAACACCTTATATACCGGCTGGGTAGCCTCCAACCTGATGGCATGAACACTGACTTCTTTAACTTCCGTTAATGCCCCTCCTTCCCTTCATCCCTGATATATTTAGTTTTTCTCCCTCCTCCTTTTTTTCTCTCTTTCTATACATCACTCTGCCTGTTCTCCATCTCCCTCTGGTGCTCCCCTCCCCCCTTTCTTTCTCCTGAGGCCTCCCATCCTATGATTCTTTCCCTTCTCCAGCTCTGTATCCCGTTTGCCAATTACCTTTCCGGCTCTCAGCTTCACCCCACCCCCTCCGGTCTTCTCCGATCATTTCGCATTTTCCCCTCCCCTCTCCTACTTTCAAATCTCTTACTATCTTTCCTTTCAGTTAGTCCTGACGAAGGGTCTCGGCCCGAAACGTCGACAGCGCTTCTCCTTATAGATGCTACCTGGCCTGCTGTGTTCCACCAGCATTTTGTGTGTGTTGCTTGTATTTCCAGCATCTGCAGATTTCCTCGTGTTTGCTTTTGAAATGTCTCTAGGATTGTTGGGAAGATATGAGCAAATACAAAAGGGGTGACCACACAGATGCCAACAACTGCACAATGTATATTGGTTGGTTTTGAACCAGATCAGATGGTCCATTTTTGGCATAGCAGCTCATATTTGTTGGAGAGAGGGGATGGTCACAGGAACAACTGTTATTTTGTAATATTTCCTTAATTAAAGTCATCCTAATGATAACTGGCTGTTGCTATGCGATGTAAACAATTTGAATAACGTGCCAAATATTTTGATGCCAGTCAACACTGCTCTGTGAAATGGACAAGCAGCAATGAATGAGTTAAAAGGCAAAGTTTGACTCATGACTAAAATGCTATTTCTGCTATGGAAATTAGGACAGGGCAGGGAGTGGTTGTAGCTGCAAGTTACTCAGTAAGGATTTCAAGTTTATTTACTTGGAATCAAAAGAGAACTCGGTTCAAAGTTTGGGAAGTTCAGTGATGTAATAGTGCCAGTAGCAATCCGGGCTCAACTTCGTTTTTCCGCAAAGCTCTCTGACCATCACCATCTGGTTACATGTGGTTTCTGTGCCACCCAGCTTTGCACAGGCACTCCATGTGTGTTAGGGCTAATGTGTCGAGCTCAGAGGTTGTGGACTGCACTCTGATGACCTGCATGCAGGGTTCTTCTGGGAGCCAATGCATGCAACTTATTTGATGAAAGTCATGCAGTTATACCGGAGGAAAAATTAATTTATCAGAGTGTTTTCTAAGCTTCTGCTTTTCAATATTCAGGAAATCACCTCTACCAAACAAGTCAACTCAAATTACTATCAACAAGGAAATTACATTAGAATATCCACATGGGAGTGCAACTCTGAGCTGGCTTCAACCTTGTCAGCCGAATGACACTCTACATTCACCCTAAGTGGAATGAAACTCTACATTCGCCCTAAGTGGAATGAAGTAGAGGAAGACTCATCAATAGATGCCAATGAAATGAAGGAGAAACAAAGCACGGACAACTATTTGATGATCAGTAACAACATCAAGGGAGTTGTTCGTGGCCAAGGTTACAAGGGAAATCAGCCTGCTAGAAGGGGTATAACAAAGAAACAAGGACTATGCCTCACAAAGAGACAATTGTGTTAGGCAGAGGTTGGAAAATGTCAGTGACAAAGCCGCTGCAGAAACCAATCCAAACATTACAATCAGAAAGTTGGGAATAGGCACTGATTTCACTGAGGGAAAATGTTATACTTTTCACTTGCTACAGTAAGTAGTGGAAAAAATTGAATATTTCAGAGAATTTTTCTTCTAGCTTTTCTAGTGAAATATTTGCAGAAACCTCTGGAATAATGGCAGAGTGCAAATGGGATCCAACAGATTCCAATTAGTGCCTGCTGTGAACTGAAGCTTTGTTGAAGTACTGTGATTGAAATTATGTACAGAAAATATTTTAAGGAAATCTTCATGTTAAAATTATGAAAAAGAAAACCAAAAAGGTTTATCTCTTTACTTACATTGGCCAGGAGACATTTTGCAGAAGTGGGATTGTTGACCAGAGGCTGATGGGAAATGTAGATTTTTATTTCCTTATTAGATCTGCTTGTGTTGTGTGTGCTTTCAGCCACTTCTATTTCTTCCACTCAGAAACATCTGAAAATAGTTTAATCTGTTCACAGGTATACTGACAACACTCAACTCTCTCAGGGTTTCAACCTTGTGGTAGATCAATAAACTCTGCCCTTGTGCTTGCTAATATCAGTTCCAGTCCAGGTATCAACAAGGAAGACATTGATTCCATAGGAGCATCGGCCTTGGTCATTAGCCTCCTTTTGCTCCAGTGGGCTCTTTGTGTCATCCAAAAATGGGTCAGCACGACCTTCCTCAGGCCTCCAAGCTCATCAATTGGAAAATCTGCCACTGAGGTAGAGACAGTAATTGATTCTTACACTTTGATCACAATCACACATGAGCTGCATTATCCATCGATGAATATTCTCTTAATCAGTTAATAAGCATTTAGTTTTCACCTCTTGACCACCATAGGCCCAGCTCCTTTTCATATAAAACATTGCTCTAATCTGACAACTTCCGTCCAAAGAGTCAATTGTACTCGGTAGACTACACCTTCCAATGTCTATTTGTTTTGACAAAGCTAGTACTATATGTCTCTGTGTTCCAACAGAAGGTATTTGCTGTATGAACCAGCATACAGCATCTCTTATCTTTAACAGAACATTGTGGTAATGTTGTCACATTTATTTCTGGGTCTATTAGTTCAGTTACAGAACCCACATCTTACTTATTTCATAGGAGAGGGAAATTTGTTCTTTCATAATATCTTATATCAGCTATGTCAATGTCCTCAGTGCCTTTAAATTATAACGGTGTCATGACAAATATGTGAAACTGATGCAGAATGTTTACAAATTGGTGTAATATCTGGTACTGAGATGAGCTTCTAGCCAAAGCTGCATATTTCATATGAACTGTCTCTCCTCCGTATCATTGCCAAAATTCCCTCCACACCTTTTGCACACTATTCCATTCCTAATCAGCCTTTGTAAAGTTGAGGTCATCCAAAATTCCTTGCCATATTCCTAACATGTGCCAAGTCTCCTTTGCCTGCCAACTCCATGCTCTCTGCGCTATGTTAGTTCCAGAATAAGCATGGCATTGAATTTTGCTTTCAAATCTCTTTTCAGCCTCAGTCCTCCACATTTCTGGTATCTCTTTTCCTTTTGAGAAACTGGTAATCCAATGTCTTGATAATCCTTGAACTTTTTCCACTGAACATTGGAAAACATGTCTTCAGCTCCTAAAACACAAAGATATAAAATTCAGAGTAATATAGATTGCAGAATATATAGCATTTTTAGAATAAAAACCCTTTATCAGTCCAGATGTAGAGTCACAAGCCAAATATTGACTACTCACACAAAATGCTGGTGGAGACCCTTCCTGACGAAGGATCTCAGCCCAAAATGTTGACAGTGCTTCTCCTTATAGATGCTACCTGGCCTGCTGTGTTCCACCAGCATTTTGTGTGTGTTGCTTGAATTTCCAACATCTGCAGATTTCCTCGTGTTTGCCAAATATTGACTGTCTGTTTCATCCATAGATGCTGCTTGACCTGCTGAGTTCTTCTAGCTTTTTGTGTTGCTCAAGGTACAGAATTCACTCTGTTTTCACATCAGCCGCCAGGTTATTGTTTTCTTGGGCACTCCTGAAAACCAGCCTTTATGACTAATGTTTAAATCATGCACTCTTCTAACTTCTTACATGGCTCATCACTAAACTTTCTCAAATAAAAGTAAATTGAAGCAAACTGCCTTGGCTGCCTTTTTAAATGTGCAATACAAGGTTTGTGTTTTTAATATCTTAAAAAGGATGAAAGCTTTTTCACATTCACCTCACTGGGAAAGTGCTTATAAAGCCATAAGACCATAAGATATAGGAGCCGGATTAGGCCATTTGGCCCATCGAGTCCCCTCCGCCATTTCGTCGTGGCTAATTCAATATTCATATCAGCCCCAATCTCCTGCCTCCTCCCTGTGTCCCTTCATGCCCTGACCAATCAAGAAGCTATCAACCTCTGCTTTAAGTATACATAAGGACTTGGCTTTCACAGCTGCCTGTGGCAAAGAATTCCACAGATTCACCAATCTCTGGCTAAAGAAATTCATGCTCATCTCCATTCAAAAAGGACGCCCCTCTATTCTGAGGCTGTGTCCTCTGGTCTTAGACTCTCCCACCATAGGAAGCATCCTCTCCAAGTCCACTCTGTCAAGACCTTTCACCTTTTGATAGATTCCAATGAGGTCATACATCATTCCTCTGAATTCCAGTGAATACAGGCACAGAGTCATTAAACACTCTTCATATGACAAGCTATTCAATCCTGGAATCATTTCCACGAACCTCCTAAGCTGTCTAAATCCTTCTGTGGCCTCTCTACTTCCTCAAAACTACCTGCCTGTCCACCTATCTTCATATTGTCTGTAAACTTTGCAACAAAGCCAATTTCATCATCCAAATCATTGACACATAACGTAAAAAGAATCAGTCCCAACACAGACCCCTGTGGAACACCACTAGTCACTGGCAGCCAAACAGGAAAGGCTCCTGTTATTCCCAGTCCTTGCCTCCTACCGATCAGCCAAAGCTCTATCCATGCTAGTATCATTCCTGGAATGCCATGGGCTCTTATCCTATTAAGCAGTCTCATGTGTCGTACCTTATCAAAGACCTTCTGAAAATCCAAGTATACTGCATCAACCAATTCTCCTTTGTCTATTCTGCTTGTTACTTGTCAAAGGATTCCACCATATTTGTCAGGCAAGATTTTCCTTTAGGGAAACAATGTAGACTATGGGTTATTTTATCATATGCCTTCAAATACCCTGAGATCTCATCCTTAATAATTGACTCCAACATCTTCCCAACCACTGAGATCAGACTAACTGGCCTATAGTTTCCTTTCTTCTGCCTCTTTCCCTTCTTGAAGAGTGGTGTGACATTTGCAATTTTCCAGACTTCCGAACCTATTCCAAAATCTAGTGATACTTGAAAGATCATCACTAATGCCTCCACAATCTCTTCCACCACCTCTTTCAGGGGTTTTACACCATCTGGTTCAGGTGATTTTTTATGATATTTGACTTATCTACCTTCAGAACTTTCAGTTTCCCAAGAGACTTCTCTCTAGTTATGGTAACTTTACAAACTTCATGACCCCTGACACCTGGCACTTCCATCATACTGCTAGTGACTTCCACAAAGGAGACTGATGCAAAGTACTTATGCAGTCCGTCCACAATCTCGTTGTCCCTCTCTACTACCTCTCCAGCATTGTTTTTCAGCAGTCCAATATCACTCTCACCTCTCTTAAACTGTAGGTATCTGAAGAAATTTTTGGTATCCTTTTTAATATCATTGACTAGATTACTTTCTTATTCCATCTTTTCTGTTTTAATGACTGGTTTTGTTGCCTTCTGCTGGTTTTTAAAAGATTCCAGATTCTCTAACTTCCCGCTTCTTGCTCTATCATATGCGACTCTTAGGCTTTTATGTTGCCTTTGACTTCTCTTGGTAGTCATTGTTGTGTCATCTTTCCTTTAGAATGCTTCTTCCTCTTTGGGATGTATATACCCCGTATCTGTTGAATCGCTTCCTGAAATTGCAGCCATTGCTGCTCTGCCATCATCCCTGCCAGTTTTCTTTTCAATCAATTCTGGTCATTTCCTCTCTCGTGACAAATAAGAGAAAATCTGTAGATGCTGGAAATTCAAGCAACACACACAAAATGCTGGAGCAACTCAGCAGCCAGTCAGCATCTGTGGAAAAAAGTACAGTCGACCTTTCTGGACGAGACCCTTCGGAAGGACTTGGCAGCCTTTCTCATGGCTCTGTAATCCCCTTTACTCCACTGTAATACTGAAACATGATCTTCTCAAATTTCAAGGTGAATTCAATCATATTATCAACACACTCAAAATGCTGGTGGAACGCAGCAGGCCAGGCAGCATCTATAGGAAGCATTGTCAACTTTTCTCCAGCTCTGTATTGCCAATCACCTTTCCAGCTCTTAGCTTCACCCCACCCCCTCCGGTCTACTCCTATCATTTCGGATGTCCCCCTCCCCCTCCTACTTTCAAATCTCTTACTATCTTTTCTTTTAGTTAGTCCTCAGAAAATATAGTAAGAGATTTGAAAGTAGGAGGGGGAGGGGGACATCCAAAATGATAGGAGAAGACAGGAGGGGGTGGGGTGAAGCTAAGAGCTGGAAAGGTGATTGGCGAAAGTGATACAGAACAGAAAAAGGGAAAGGATCATGGGACGGGAGGCCTCAGGAGAAAGAAAGGGGGAGGGGAGCACCAGAGGGAGATGGAGAACAGGCAGAGTGATGTATAGAAAGAGAGTAAAAAAGGAGGAGGGAGAAAAACTAAATATATCAGGGATGAAGGGGAGGAGGGGCAGTAACAGAAGTTAGAGAAGTCAATGTTCATGCCATCAGGTTGGAGGCTACCCAGACAGAATATAAGTTGTTGTTCCTCCAACCTGAATGTGGCTTCATCTTGACAGTAGAGGAGGCCATGGATAGACATATCAGAATGGGAATGGGATGTGGAATTAAAATGTGTGGCCACTGGGAGATCCTGCTTTTTCTGGCGGACCAAGCGTAGGTGTTCAGCGAAACGGTCTCCCAGTCTGCGTCGGGTCTCACCAATATATAAAAGGCCACACCGGGAGCACCGGACGCAGTATACCACACCAGCCGACTCACAATTGAAGTGTCGCCTCACCTGGAAGGACTGTCTGGGGCCCTGAATGGTGGTGAGGGAGGAAGTGTAAGGGCAGGTGTAGCACTTGTTCCACTTACAAGGATAAGTGCCAGGAGGGAGATCAGTGGGAAAGGATGGGGGGGGGGACGAATGGACAAGGGAGCCGCGTAGGGAGCAATCCCTGCGGAAAGTGAAAAAAGTGGGGGGGGGAGGGAAAGATGTGCTTGGTAGTGGGATCCCGTTGAAGGTGGCTTGAATTTCCAGCATCTGCAGATTTCCTCGTGTCAATCATATTATGATCTCTTGCCACACAATGTTCTTTTACCTTAAGGTCTCTAATCAATTCTGGTTCATTGCACAACATCCAGTACAGAATTGCAGATCTTCTAGTGGGCTCAACCACGAGCTGCTCTAAAAAGCCACCTCATATGCACTCCTGAAATTCCCCCTCCCCGGAATGGGTTTGGAATCCAGCACCAACCTAATTTTCCCAATCAACCTGCATTTTGACCTTGCCCTTTTGACTTGCATTTTCAAAGGTTCAGAGATGCAATTTAATGCCAGAGAAATGTATACAATATATATCCTGAAATGCTTTTTCTTCGTACACATCCACGAAAACAGAGGAGTGCCCCAAAGAATGAACAACAGTTAAATGTTAGAACCCCAAAGTCCCTCCCCTGCTCCCCCTCCCACGCGTAAGCAACAGCAAGCAACAATCTCCCCCCACCGTCAAAGAAAAGCATTGACACCGCTACTGAGCACTCAAGTGTGAGCAAAGCAATAACAAAGACACAGATTTGCAGTTACCCCAAAGACTTCACGTCTCACCCAGTATTCAACATAGATAGATAGATAGATAGATAGATACTTTATTCATCCCCAAGGGGAAATTCAATGTTCCTCCAGTATGATATCACATAAACACAAGACAGACCAAGACTAACTGACCAAAAAAACCACATAATTATAACATACAGTTACAACAGTGCAAAGCAATACCATAATTTGATAAGAGCAGACCATGGGCACGGTAAAAAAAAAGTCTCAAAGTCCCAGATAGCCCATCATCTCACGCAGATGGCAGAAGGAAGAAACCTCCAACGTGGCAAAACTTCCCGATGTTACATACCACAGGTTCTCTCTCTCTCTAATAAGGGAGAAAGAGGTGTCTCCATTTTCCCAGCAAGCAGGGAGACATAACAAACAACTCACTAGCTTATGATGTTAAAAGTCCATTACATTGCTTTTTTCAAGCTCTGCGCCTGAAGATCGCAAAGCTCCCGGGTCTCCAGGCACTCAGACGTAGGTATTTCAACTCTCCTGACGACACACAGGTCTCCTTGGGACGCTGATCCTTGATCAGCATCCCAAGATCCTAGGCTTCCGAATTCAAGCCGGACTTTAGGCCGAGCCTTTGGTGTACTGGATAACAGCCATTTATGGAACCCTGAGAGCGGATCCTAATCCCGCAAAGAACCATAGTGTGTAACTGCAGGTCAGGGCTTCAGAAGAAGCCTGAAAGGGGAAAATAGAGATTTTTTTTCTATCTCCCTTTGTAATTTGTGGGTCACATCCTTACTACTATTTGGGGGTCTGTATACAACTCCCGTCAGGGTCATTTTAACCTTGCAATTCCTTAGCTCTATCCACAATGATTCAACACCTTCCGACCCTATGTCATCTCTTCCTAATGATTTGATTTCATTTCCTACCAACAGAGCAACACCACCTCCTCTGGCTTCCTGCCTGTCCTTTTGATACAATGTGTATCCTTGAACATTAAGCTCCCAGTTACAATTTTCTTTCAGCCATGATTCTGTGATCATGAATCACTGCCAATCTGCAACTGTGCTGTAAGTTCATCTACCTTATTTTGTATACTGTGCACATTTGGATAAAACACCTTCAGACCTGTATTCACCCTTTTCGATTTAGTCCGCCTTTTACATTGTAACTTGTGATGTTGACTGCAATTTTTCCCTGTCAACAGCCTTGTCTCACTACACATTGCCTCCATTTTCAAACCAGCTACATCACCCTCAACACTATTATCCGCCTTTCCTACAATACTTCCTGCATTTGAATATCGGCAGCTCAGGACACTGCAACTCTAATTTAAACCCCACCACGCAGCATTAAACCTTCCTGCTAGGAAATCAGTCTCCCCCCAGTTCAGGTAAAAACCATCCCTTCTGTACAGGTTCCACCTTTCCTGGATGAGAGCCCAATAATCCAAAAATCTTCTACACCAACTCCTTAGCCACATTTTAAACTGTATAATCTTCCTGTTCCTGGCCTCACTAGCATGTGACATGGGTAGCAATCCTGAGATCACAATTCTGGAGAGCCTGCCCTTTAACTTAGCACCCAACTCCCTAAGCAGAACCTCGTCACTAGTCCTGCCCATGTCATTGGTACCTACATGGACCACAGCTTCTGGCTGTTCACCCACCCAGTTAAGAATCCTGAGGACTCTGTCTGAGATATCCTGGACCTTAGCACCCGGCAGGGGACATATCATCTGGGAATCTCACTCCAGCCCACAGAATTTCCGGTCTGTTCCCCTAACTAACTAATCCCTTATCACCACAGTATGACTCTTTTCCCCCTTCCCTTCTGAGTCACAGAGGTAGACTCAGTACCAGAGATCCAACCACTGTGACTTTCCTCTGTTAGGTCATTTCCCCAACCAAACCCCCTCCCAGCAGTATGGAGAGTGATATATCTGTTGTCGAGGGAGATGGCTACAGGGGTACTCTGCACTGGCTCCTTACTCCCTTTCCCCATCCTGTCACCCAATTTCCTGTGTCCTGCACCCTGGGTGTAACTATCTCTCTCTATGCCCTGTCTATCACCCCCTCAGCCTCCCGAATGATCCGGGGTTCATTCAGTTCCAGCTCCAACTCCTTAACGCAGATTGCACTTTTCACAGTTGTAGTTGTCAGGAACACTGGATGTCTCCCTGCCTTCCCACATTCCTCAAGAGGAGCATTCAATATTCATCCCTACTGTCATAGCTGAGTCCTGTCCCGAGCCTTTGCGTCTCATCAGGCCGGTACTTATGCTGGTTTCTGTAGCATGAAGCCTCCACCCCGGATAGGACACCAGTCTATCGGGAGGTTGACCCCCAGCATTTTCTTGCTGGTATCCATTTTTCAGCTGGGTAGACTGGAGCATTGTGTGGTTAAGTGCCTTGCTCAAGGACACACGCTGCCTCAGCTGGGCTCGAACTCACGACCTTCAGGTCGCTAGTTAAACACCCTAACCACTTAGCCATGCCAGAAAAACTGGAGCTTTTCTTTCCTTTGCTTTCTCTGAGTGAAGCCTCTCTTTCCATAAGCCTTGATGAGCCATAACCTTAAGATCTCCACTCTGACTATGCCCACTCAGACGACAGCTGCTGTGTTTGCCCCATCTTCCTTTAATTTGCTCTTACTTGTCAATCCCAAATGCCAATTGGTCACTTGTTAAGACTCTATATATAAGACCATAAGAGATAGGAGCAGAATTATGCATGTAGCCATCAAGTCTGCTCTGCTATGCAATAATGGATGATTTGTTTTTCTTCTCAACCCCATTGTCCTGCCTTTTCCCCATAACCTTTGATGCCCTGACTAATCAAGAATCTATCAACTTCAGCTGTAAGTATACCCAATGAGTTGGCCTCCACAAGCCATCTGTGGCAATGAATTCCATGGGCTCACCACCCTTGGCTGGAGAAATTACTGCTCATCTCTGTTCTAAAGGAATGTGCCATGAAACACTCCCAACTGCACCAGCTTCTGGGACTTAGATGCTCTAACTCTCTGGAGTATGGATCCTCCGGAGAAATCTGCTTTGAGATGCTCTTCAGTCTTGTGAATGCTCCTGCAGTCTTTCAGGCCTTTATCAGTGATGGGCTGTGGGATACTCTCCTTAACTATGTATTCATCTACTTGGATGATATCCTAATCTTCTCAAAGTACATGGAGGAGTATCTCACCCATGTCAGAGATATCTTAAAGAGACTTTTAGACCATGGACTTAACGTCAAGTTAGAGAAGTCCAAATTTCACATGAATTCTTTCATTTTTGGGTTTCACCATGTCCATTGGCAATCTGAAGATGGACATTACGAAGACCTAGGCAATCAGAGATTGGCCACCACCATCCAATATCCAACAAGCCCTATGATTCACACACACGATGTTGGTGGAACACAGCAGGCCAGGCAGCATCTATAGCAAGAAGCAATGTCGACGTTTTGGGCCAAGACACTTCGTCAGGACTAACTGAAATTAAAGATAGTAAAGAGATTTGAAAGTAGGAGGGGGAGGGGAGGGGGAAATCCGAATGATAGGAGAAGACCGGAGGGGGAGGGTTGAAGCTAAGAGCTGGAAAGGTGATTTGCAAAAGTGATACAGAGCTGGAGAAGGGAAAGGATCATGGGACGGGAGGCCTAGGGAGAAAGAATGTGGGAGGGGAGCACCAGAGGGAGATGGAGAACAGGCAAAGAGTGATGGGCAGAGAGAGAGAAGAAAAGGGGGGGGAATAAATAAATAAGGGATGGGGTAAGAAGGGGAGGAGGGGCATTAACGGAAGTCAAAGAAATCAATGTTCATGCCATCAGGTTGGAGGCTACCCAAACGGAATATAAGGTGTTGTTCCTCCAACCTGAGTGTGGCTTCATCTTGACAGTAGAGGAGGCCATGGATAGACATATCTGAATGGGAATGGGACGTGGAATTAAAATGTGTGGCCATTGGGAGATCCTGCTTTTTCTGGCGGACAGAGCGTAGGTGTTCAGCTGACTCCTGGAAGCTCGCACGGTTGGGAGTGTCTCGTAACAAGACACCCTCCCTACAGCTGACTCTTGATGGCCCTGGCTGCTTGGTTACATAGTGACAAAGGGACAGTTTCAAAGCCTCCTTGAAAAGATGCTGTACTCTAACTCCCAGAGAATCTTTCGCCCATGATTATGTTAAACCTCATTTGTCATGTGTACATCAAAACATACAGTGAAATGCATCACTTGCATCAGATCAAGTCATTGAGGATTGTGCTGAGCAGCCTGCAAGAGGGGCCATGTTTCTGGTACCAACACGGCATGCCTACGGCCCACTAACCCTAACCATACGTCTTTGGAATATGGGAGGAAAGCAAAGCATCTGGAGGAACTCCACACCGTCATGGGGAGAACATACACATTCCTACAGGCAGCAGTGGGAATCAAACCCCTATCTTATAGCGATGCTGTGAAGTAAAGCACCTGCATGACTTCTCCAGAGGGAGGAGATGGGAATGATAAATCCACGTATGGAGAGAATATGGAAGCTCAAAGTTAAATGAGAAGGAGAGGTGCTTCAACTCACAAGCTATCTACTTACCAACTACCCTTTTGTTACCTCCTGCCCCACTTTGTGGCAGCATCTGCAGTCCCATGTTGGGCTCATTAATCTTTTCGGAATCCCCAGATTATTCTCCATCCTGAGATGTACCCATCCAAAACTGGTCATCTACATTACGTTTAGCATTGTGGAACAATCTCTTGTACATAGTGAGTAAGCTACTAGAAAGTAAATTGGAGTTGTGCAGCATTTTGAGGTGCCCAGGATTATGCTTTGCAATATTCAGTATTAGCGGAGAATCATTCCCCATACAGACTTGTCAGATTGCATGGGGATTTGAGTGAACAGCCCTTTTCAAGTCCAACTACAATCTTTTAGTTGGATTGAGGTCTGGGCTCTGACTTGGCCACTCCAGGACATTAACTTTGTTATTTTTTTAAACCGTTCCTGTGTAGCTTTGGCTTTATGCTTGGGGTCATTGTCTTGCTGGGAAAACTATCTTCTCCCAAGTCACAGTTCTCTTGCAGACTGCATCAGGTTTTCCTCCAGAATTTCCCCGTATTTTGCTGCATTTATTTGACCCTCTACCCTCACAAACCTTCCAGAGCCTTCTGCAGTGAAGCATCCCACGACATGATGCAGCCACCAGATGTTTCATGGTAGGGATGGTGTGTTTTTGATGATGTGCGGTGTTTGGCTTACTCCAAACATAACGTTTAGTCTGATGGTCAGAAAGCTCAACTTTGGTTTCTCAGACCATAGAACCTTCTTCCAGCTGACTTCAGAGTCTCCCACATGCCTTCAGGCAAACTCTAGCCGAGATTTCACGAGTTTTTTCAACAGTAGCATTCTCTTCACCACTCTCCCATAAAGCTGTGACTGGTGAAACACCCGGGCAACAGTTGTTGTATGCACAGTGACTCCCATCTCAGCCACTGAAGCTTGTAACTCCTCCAGAGTTGTCATAGGTCACTTGGTTGCCTCTCTCTTTCTAATCCCCTTCTTGCATGGTCACTCAGTTTTTGAGTATGGCCTGCTCTAGGCAGATTTACAGCTGTGCCATATTATTTCCATTTTTAATGACTGGCTTAACTGTACTTCAGTGACTTGGAAATGTTCTTGTATCCATCTACTGACTTGTGCTTTCAATAACCTTTTCACAGAGATGCTTAGAGTGTCTTCATGGTGTAGTTTTTGCCAGGATAATGGCTTGCCAGCATTTGTACCTTCCAGACACAGATGTATTTTCACTACAGTCAATTGAAACACAGGTCTCCAAAAACAGATCTCCATTTAACAAATAATGCAACTTCTAAAACCAATTAGCACACTGGTGATGATTTGGTGTGTCATATTAAAGTGGGGTGAATACTTATGCAATAAATTATTATGTGTTTTATATTTGTAATTAATTTTGATCACTTTGTAGGATCTGTTTTCAATTTAAAACAAAAAAGTCTTTCGGTTGATCAGTATCAAAAAAGCCAAATTAAATTCACTGTGATCAATCTTGTAAAACAATAAAACAATGACAACTTCCAAGGAGGGGTGAATACTTTTTATAGGCACTGTATATATCACCTTGAGATTCATTGTATTGCAGGAATTCACAGTTAGACAGAGAAGCACAAAAACAATTCAATAGCTTCCTTAAATACTGACGTCACTTCTTCCTCTTTTCCTCTTCCTCAGTGTTGCAAATGATGCACTTCTGCTCCACGGCTGCAGATTTCAAGCTGACTGAGGAGTTCTATATGGGATCCACAAGCTCTTGATGTAGGTAGGTAATTGATGGTGGTGTGTGCCTACCTATACTGGTCTGCGTGCTCCTGACAAGTGGAATCAAAATTCAAATTGCCATCCTGAATGCTCCTTCACCATTTTCTTCAAATAGAGTGTGAAAGAGAGGTGAGAGTGGATATCAGACTACTGGAAATGATTCTGGATAATGGGGGGACAAGGAAATGGCGGATGAACTGAATAAATATTTTGCATCAGTCTTCACTGTGGAAGACACTATCAGTATGGTGGAAGTTCCAGAGTGTCAGGGATCAGAAGTGCGTGAAGTTGCTATTACTAGGGAGAAAGCTCTTGGGAAACTGAAAGGTCTGAAGATAGATAAGCCACCTGGACAAGATGTTGTACATCCCAGGGTTCTGAAATTGGAGGCTGATGAGATTGTGAAGGCATTAATAATGATCTTTCAAGAATCACTCGATTCTGGAATGGTTCTGGAAAAATGGAAAATCGCAAATATCGTTCCACTCTTCAAGAAGGGAGAGAGGCAGAAGAAAGGAAATTGTAGGCCAGTTAGTCTGATCCCTGTGGTTGGGAAGATGTTGCAACTGATTATTAAGGATGAGGTCTCAGGGTACTTGGAGGCACGTGATAAAATAGGCCATATTCTGCATGGTTTCCTCAAGGGAAAATCTTGCTTGCCATACTTGTTGTAATTCTTTGAAGTAATAGCAAGCTTGATAGACAAAGGAGAATCAGTGGATGTTATGTACTTGGATTTTCAGAAGGCCTTTGACTAGGTGCCACACATGAGGTTGCTTAATAAGTTAAGGGCCCATGGTATTACAGGAAAGATACTAGCAATGGATAAAGAGAGTGGTGAATCGGTGGAATTATTTACCAAGGTCTTTACGTATATTTAGGCAAAGGTTGATAGATTCTTGATTGGTCAAGGCATGAAGGGATAGGGGGAGAAGGCAGGATATTGGGGCTGAGAGGAAAAATGGATCAGCCATGATGAAATGGAGGAGCAGAATTGATGGGCCAAATGGCCTAGTTCTGCTCCTATTTTTTACCACCTTTTGGTCTTATGTTGAGAGCAGTGAGTGGCCAAAGATTCTCCGTAGATCTTGATGCTTGTGGGTATAATGTGTATTCAAGAAATCTTAGTGAACGCCCCGAACCTTCACACACAGGGACCGTACACACCGGCTATGTAGCAAAAAAAAACGTAACAGCATCTCTTACACCTCAGGAGAATGGAGTTTGGCACGAGCCCCCAGATCCTCAAGACCTTCTACAGGGGCACCATTGAGATCATCCTGACTGGCTTATCATTGCCTGGTATGGGAACTGCACCAACTTTGACTGCTGGGCACTGCAGAGAGTGGTACGGACAGCCCAGCGCGTCTGTGGTCATTAACTTCCCTCCATTTAGGACTTTTACAGCAGTAGGTGCAGAAAGAAGGCCTGGCAGTTAATTGGGGATTATAGTTACTCCAACCATAAACAGTTCCAGCTGCTTCCATCTGGTAAATGGTACCACAGCATAAAAGCCAGGACCAACAGGCTATGGGACAATAAATTTCTACAAGCCATTAGACTTATAAATTCACATGACTGTACATTGTCACAGAATCATAATGCAGAGATTTTTACTCCCTCACGTTGTGGGATGGATGCAAGATTTAAATAAATTCAATTCAATTCAACATAGACACGGAACACAGTAAAGTACAGCACAAGAATGGAACTACCTGCCCATAACATCTGTGATGAGCTTGATGCAATTTAAACTAATTTCTTCTGCCTGCATAGGTTCCACATCTCTCCATTCCCTGCACATTCACAAGTCTATCTAAAAGTCTCTCAAACCCCATTATCGTAGCTGCCTGATGCACCAGCAATAACTCTCGGAGACGTGAGTCAAGGTAGGCTTTAATTAGCTGGAAGAAAGCAGCGTCAGCAGCAAGAGCCCACCACACAACATCCTGGAGACTGAGGGAGGAGCAGTGCCTCCAATCACCTTTATACAGGGGTCTGTGGGAGGAGCCACAGGAGCAGTCAGCGGGGGGGGGGGGGGGGGGCGTGTCCAGACAGGTATATGTAGTTCACCACATTCAACCCCCCCTTTGTTTTAAAGGAGAGTCCCCATGGGGCGAAGTTTCTTACAAGTATATTTACAGGTTAAGTCTATCAGGCGGTCAAGTCTGTCGCTGCGATCTACGTAGCACCAGCGGTGATTGCACCGGTGATGGTGGTTGTGCTGGTTCCAGCCTGACTTGAGGTGTCAGCCCATTAGGCATCAGTGATCCCTCATGCGTGTGCGAGGTGCCCGGTATATGCGTGTGCGAGGCGCCCGGTATGGGAGTGTTGTGAGGAGTCTGCGTAGGGCTTGGTGTGCGCGGTGTCAGGTGGGTATACACCTCGGTGGGTACAGGGTTCATAGCTACCATGGAGTGTTCGGGGTAGTGGTCTGCTGCTCCTGCGGGCGCCAGGTCACGGACGGAGACCGTGTCCTCCCGCCCATCAGGTAAGACCACGTAGGCATACTGGGGGTTCGCATGTAGTAGGTGAACCCTCTCTACCAGCGGAGCGTATTTATTGCTCCTCACATGTTTCTGGAGCAGCACTGGCCCTGGGGATGTCAGCCAAGCCGGTAGGGTGGTCCCAGTGGAAGACTTCCTGGGAAAAGAAAAGAGGCGCTCATGAGGGGTGGCATTGATGGACGTACATAACAGAGAGCGGATGGAGAGCAGTGCCTCAGGGAGGACCTCCTGCCATCGAGAGACCGGCAACCCCTTTGACTTAAGGGCTAAAAGTGTGGCCTTCCACACTGTGGCATTCTCCCTCTCCACCTGTCCATTTCCCCAGGGATTATAGCTTGTGGTCCTACTAATAGCAATACCCCTAGCCAGCAGGTACTGGCGCAGCTCGTCACTCATAAAAGAGGACCCTCTATCACTGTGGATATTGCAGGGATATCCGAACAGAGTGAAGAGCTGGCGCAGGGCTTTTATGACGGACGTGGCAGTGGTGTTGGGGCAGGGGATGGCAAAGGGGAACCGCGAGTACTCGTCAATTATGTTAAGAAAGTAGACATTGCGGTCGGTGGAGGGAAGGGGGCCCTTAAAGTCAACACTCAGTCGCTCAAAGGGGCTGGTGGCCTTGATAAGTTGTGCCTTTTCAGGACGGTAAAAGTGCAGTTTGCACTCAGCGCAGACTTGGCAGTCCCTGGTCATCATCCTGATGTCCTCAAGGGAGTATGGCAGGTTCCGGGCTTTCAAGAAATGGTAAAATCGGGTGACCCCCGGGTGGCAAAGATCTGCATGGAGGGCGTATAGCCGGTCGAGCTGCGCGCTGGCACACGCTACCCGGGATAAGGCATCAGGGGGCTCATTGAGCCTTCCAGGCTGGTACAGGATATCACAGTTGTAGGTGGAGAGTTCTATTCTCCACCGCAAAATTTTATCATTTTTGATTTTGCCCCGCTGTTGTTTGCTGAACATGAACGCAACTGAGCGCTGGTCGGTCAGCAAGGTGAACCTTTTGCCGGTGAGATAGTGCCTCCAGTGCCTAATAGCTTCCACTATGGCCTGGGCTTCTTTCTCCACCGCGGAGTGCCGAATTTCAGGGCCTTGAAGGGTACGAGAAAAGAATGCTACCGGCCTTCCTGCCTGATTGAGGGTAGCAGCCAGCGTGAAGTCGGAGGCGTCACTCTCTACTTGGAAGGGAATGGTCTCGTCCACCTCATGCGTCGTTGCTTTGGCAATGTCCCCTTTAATGCAGCTGAAGGCCGCGCGGGCCTCGGCAGAGAGGGGAAATGTGGTGGACTTGACCAGGGGCGGGCCTTGTCTGCGTAGTGAGGGACCCATTGGGCATAATAGGAAAAGAAGCCCAGGCACCGTCTGAGGGTGGTGGGATGAGGGAGTTCTAACAGGGGGCACATACGGTCGGGATCAGGGCCAATGACCCCGTTCTCCACGACATACCCAAGGCTAGCGAGTCAGGTGGTTCCGAACACACACTTGTCCCTGTTATAGGTAAGGTTCAGAGCTTTGGCCACTTGGAAAAATCATTGGAGGTTGGTGTTGTGACCCGACCAGTCATGACCGCAGATGGTGATGTTATCCAGATATGGAAATGTGGCCTTCAGTTGGCACTGGTCCACCATCTGGTCCATTTCCCTCTGGAAGACAGAGACACCATTCGTGACACCGAAGGGGACGCGCAGGAAGTGATAGAGCCTGCCGCCCGCCTCGAAGGCGGTGTAGGGGCGGTCCTCTGGGCGGATGGGGAGCTGGTGGTAAATGGATTTCAGATCTATGGTCGAGTACACCTTGTACTGCTATCTGGTTGACCATATCCGCGATGCGGGGTAGGGGGTACGCGTCAAGCAGCGTGAACCTATTGATGGTCTGGTTATAGTCCACGACCATCCTATTTTTCTGCCCGGTAAGAACAACAACCACCTGGGCCCTCCAAGGACTTGTGCTTGGCTCAGTGATCCCCTCCCTGAGCAGCCGCTGCACCTCCAACTGAATAAAGGCCCTGTCCCCCACGCTGTACCTCCTGCTTTTAGTTGCCACAGGTTTACAGTCGGGGGTCAGGTTGGCGAACAGTGGTGGGGGAGGGATCTTGAGGGTGGAGAGGCCGCAAGTGGTGTCAGTAGCGCGGCCGTTGGCATGGTGTTGGGTGGGATGTGCGGGTCGGTGTGTGTGTGTGGTCAGTAGCGGGGTATATGACGAAGTCCCACAAAACTGAGGATTCCTGACAGTGAGTGGTGGGAGGGGCCCGTCATACTCCATTGTCACACTTTTCAGATGGCTCTGGAAGTCGAGCCCCAATAGCAAAGGTGCGCACAGTTGAGGCATGACCAGTAACGCAAAGTCCCGATATTCTGTGCCCTGCACCACCAATGTCGCTACACAACCCCCCCGGATGTCTGTGGAATGCGATCCAGAAGCCATGGTGACCCTCTGGCTTATTGGCCGTGTCACGAGTCCGCAGCGTTGAACCGTGTCCGGGTGAATAAAACTCTCAGTGCTGCCCGTGTCAAACAGGCAGCTAGTCCTGTGCCCCTCCACCAGGATGTCCATCATTGACCTTGCAAGCTTGTGTGGGGCGCTTTGGTCGAGGGTTACGGAGGCCAGAGTTGAATCGCCGTCTTGGTGCCCGGTAAGCACCTGTGGGTTGGAGGCGGGGTGAGGTGGCGCCAACAAAGATGGCCGCCCCATGCCTCGCACGCGGCGCTGCCCGACCTCGCTCGTAGTTTAGACTTACAGACCTTGGTGAAATGGCCCTTCTTTCTGCAGCTGGAGCAGGTAGCTTCTCGAGCCAGGCAGTGTTTTCAGGGGTGCTTTTCGAGCCTGCAGAAGTAACACTGCGCGGACTTGCAACTGGCAGCAGCTGTGGTTGCTTCACCGGAGGGTTTTGGGGAGTTCGTGGACTCGCGAGTGGCAGCAGCTGAGGTCGATTGGCTGGGTGGCAGGGTCTGCGGCGTCCACAGGGCCGGCGGGAGATTGCACGGCTGGACAGCGTCAGCGTTGTGCAGAGCAGCCTCCAGCGTGTCGGCCAGCTCGATCGCCGAGTGTAAGGTAAGATCGGCATTTTCCAGCAGCCCCTGGCGCACGTACACTGACCTGATCCCCATAACAAAGGTGTCTCGTACCAGGAGCTCCGCATGCTGTTCCGCCATCAGTCCCCTGCAGTCACAGGCCCGCACGAGTGTCTGTAGGGCCCGGACAAACTCAGCACTCGACTCTCCGGCCTGCTGCCGCCGTGTCGCTAAGTGACGTCTTGCATAGACGGTGTTCACCGGCCGCAGGTACTGTCTTTTGAGGGCGTCTAGTGCCCCTTGGTTGGTCGGCAGGTCCCTGATAAGGGAGTATACCTTCAGACTGACTCTGGAGAGGAGGATTTTGTGCATGATAGCAGGCTCAGTCATGGGAATCTCTTCCAGGTACGATTGGAAGCATGCAAGCCAGAGTTTAAAGGCAATAGCTGCTTCTGGGGCTTGAGGATCAATGTCCAATTTTTCTGGACGTAAAATACTTTCCATGTTTTAAAATTCCAGCTAATAAAATTGATGCACCATCAATAACTCTCATAGATGTGAGTCAAGGTAGGCTTTTATTAGCCGGAAGAAAGCACCGTCAGCAGCAAGAGCCCACCACACAACATCCTGGAGACTGAGGGAGGAGCAGTGCCTCCAATCGCCTTTATACAGGGGTCTGTGGGAGGAGCCACAGGAGCAGTCAGCAGGGGCGTGTCCAGACAGGTATATGTAGTTAACCACGCTGCCTCCACTACCACCTCTGGCAGCGTGTTTCAGACACCCATCACTCCATATGTAAAACACTTGCCCAACCCATAACCTTCCAACTTTCCTCTTCTTGTCTTACAGTGATGCCTTCTACAGTCAGAATATCTCCCCTGGGAAAATGATTCTGACACTTTACCCTATCTATGCCGCTCATAATTTTGTAAAACTCTATTAGATCTCCTTTCAACTTCTGATAATCCAAACAATCTCATTTTGTAGAAACTCCCCTCCAATACAAACAGCACCTTGATAAACCTGCACCCTCACCACAGCCTCCACATCCTTCCTGTGATATCTTGATCGGAACTACGTGCTCTGCTTCAAGTGTTCAAGTGTGGCCTAAAGGACATGTGAGACTTCAAGTGCAGCCTAACCATAGTTTTATACATTTGCATCATGGCAGTCTGTGGTGTGACAGAACTTGGAGCAGGATATCTATATTAGGGTTGTGGTGCTGACATATGAGCTAAATGACATGACATTTGGAGAAGACTGAATCTGATTAGGGCTTTAGTGCTGAGGATGTTAGTAATGGACAATATGTTTATATTGCCACTGGATTTGACAGTTTTGTAAAGATAATTACAATGTCATATTCCAAGCTAATCAAATAAACATTAAGTACATTATCTCAGTCTAGCAATACATGAAGTATTATTTGTGATCTGTGAAAAATAGAAACAGCAAAATATATGTTGGATAAATTGACATTAACTGAATAGATAATATACAGAACATTTTAAAAAGTTGCTTGCAAAAGGAAAATACTCATATAATGCCAAAACCACAGTAAAATATCCCTGATACAGTTTAAGGCAGCATAATCTTATAACATTTACCCCGGTAAGGAGTCAAATTACAAAATAATCAAAAAGAAAATAATCACAAAGACGAAGGAACTCAGAACACTCTCACATCCAGAAGTTCAAGATAATGACAAATTAGTTTCAGTTCCACCACACTCAGTTTGCCAACACTGAAGAAGCAAATGTATACATTTCCATCTTTGTAGAATTTTCAAAGGAAAGTGCAAGAATCATGATTTGTCTACAATTAAAATTGGAAATAAAATCTGCAAAGCTCAGAGAGCTAAATGGAAGTCTTTTCGATCAGAAATAAATCAGCTCACATGGTACATTAACGTTGACTGTTTATTCATATCCATAGAGGCTGCCCGACCAGCAATTTGTGTGTGCTATTCTGGAATTCTAGCATCTACAGTACATTAATACTAGCTGGTTGTCATTTACATACAATAGAAGTCTGGTGTATGAATTCAACTTAATAAGAAATCATACAACCTCTCTTCATTTAGTTTCAGCATCAGGCTACAACTCTACTGTGTCTTGCTTCATTAGCTACTCGTCCTCTACAGAGATGGTTCTTGACGGTTTGCAGCTGGATTGAGATTTGAGATTGTAAGTGACAGGCAGGATATGAGCTTTGCAGGTCTGATTTGGCACAAAAGAGCCCAACTGTTCCTCCTCATTCTTGATGCCCACATTCATCAAGGTGGCTCTCATTGTCCAGACCTATCTCGAAGCAGACTGGTCAAAATTGTACAATAAAGGTTGCAAATTCTCTGTTAAGTTATCCAGTTCCTTACCTAGCACATTGTAGTCAAACAGCACTGGGATGAAATGTTTTTTTAATGTACTAGGGTATCAAGATCTAACAAGCTCAGTCAAGACAAAGCAGCCCACTTAATCATGTTCACCTGGTCCACACCTTATCAATCCCCCCTCTAGTTACTTATTCTATTCGTGTTAACTTCAGAATGTGTTGATGCAATCCATTACAGTTGACTCAACAACATTTCCCAGTCGTTCTGTTTCTAGCAGAATATCACCCAGCATTACAGGAACATTATCTGCTATAGATGAACCTGTGGAGGAACATGGTTTTTGAGAAGGTATGAAGAAGAATGTGGTCCTGACTTTGGACAAAGGGAAAAGTTTCACTTAGGTGATTAAGAAGTGCTCAGCTCGCTATTTGGGGAAAAAAAATCACTTTGCATATAATAACTTCAAATTTTTAGTCCGTGCTGCAGTCAGATTACAGAAATGGGTAACTGGCAGATCTCCTTAATTCATCTTCTAATTGTCTTCTGCCTATTTGATGTCCTGTCCTACAATGTTGTGCTCATTAAGCATCTTCCATTACAGAGTGGCCTTGATTTGGCTCTGTCCACTGCATGTAACTTATCATGGGAATATAATCTTCTCAAGCCTACCATCCCCACTTAAAGATTTGCCTTCCCTGAATGCAACATTGTGGAGTGAAGAATGAAGCAGTGATGACCATGATCCATCTGTCTGAAAATCTGAGGACGTAGTGCATGTGATGTTCAGGTAGCAGCTCAAAAGGCTTAAGAGCAGAAGAGAAGATGTCCCTGGATCCCACAAGCATTCCCATCTTTTATGTACTGAGAGTGGACCAGTCAGTATGAGATTGTGTTCTGGACAATGCTTCTGGAGTTAGTACAGTTGGTGCTAATAAAATACTAGGTGTTTTATTTATTGCTATCATGTGATGCTATTGGTTTACCATGTTGCTGTATTTCCCAGAGGGACATTCAGACTTGAGTTTTTCCTCTTTAAGACAGAGCATGGCCACTATATTCAGTTCCAATAACATTCATGTGAATCTTTCCTGCAACCTTTCCAGTTTAATGACATCCTTGGCTTACCCAGGAGACCAGAGCTGCCCGCAAGAGCAGTTTCTCCACCATCTTGTACAACATTTTATTTATTGAGATGCAGCATGGAATAGGCCTTCCCACACTGCCCAACCATCTGGCCAGTGACCAATCAACCTACCAACCAGCACGTCTTTGGACTGTGGGAGGAAAGCGGAGAACCTGGAGGAAGCCCATGGAGTCATGGGGAGGACATACAAGCTCCTTACAGCCAGTGGTGGGAACTGAATCTGGGTTGCCTATACTGTACAGCACTGAGCTGCCTTTATGCTGTTGCCCATACCTCCAGAAAGCACCCTCTTCTCTTGGGAACAGAAGACTGCACAAATCCTGTCTGAAATTTTAGCTGACTCTTGCAATAACTAAAGGCCGACAGTCCTGAACAAATTATAAGAAAAGCAAGTATAAAACAACAAAGGAAAATAATACTTTGCCCATATAAATATTTGCCTGAGCATTAAGAAGGTAAAGACTGTTCCAGAAATAATGCTTCTTTTAAAAATCAGCTTGGAAGCAAGACTTGTTTACTCTGAGTGGAAAGTATACTGACTGGGAGGGGTCGAGCAAACTGCCACATGGTTCTCTCTATCCAGTTATAATATGTAGATGGGATTTGAGCATCACCCAAATGGGAGGTCCAACTTGGAGGGCTAAACTTAGCAGAATCATCCAGCTGAAAATTTCCAGTTCAGCAAAAATAACATGATGGAAGTTGCATTACAGAAGAATAGGACTGCATGAAGGAGCATTCGGATAGGCAATCTATCTATTATTAATGCCTGTGGAAAGCCAGGACACACAAGCGTTACATGGAAATGAGAGGTTAGAATTAGTCTGCTCGCAAAACTGAGACACCAGCGTTGGTAAGAGTTGATCTCCCAGCATTCTTCCCATGTACTCACGAGCTGCTGGTGTTGGCTCACCTCCAAAGACAGCTCAGCTGG
Source organism: Hemitrygon akajei (assembly GCF_048418815.1). Classification (NCBI taxonomy): domain Eukaryota; kingdom Metazoa; phylum Chordata; class Chondrichthyes; order Myliobatiformes; family Dasyatidae; genus Hemitrygon; species Hemitrygon akajei. The sequence goes on from NC_133137.1 coordinate 62,338,691, forward strand.
ACCTGTAGAATCTCATACAAAAATATACATGCAATAATTCTATAAAGAGCAAAATTAATGCCTTCCCCTGCTCATGGTCAACTTCCCTTAAAGAGATTTCTTTCAGTTTGGGTAACTTGAGTATTGTTTTCCTGAATACAATTTGCCTTTTAATTGCATTATCAACCCTAGGTGGTAGTTGCGTTGCCCAATAAAACCACTTTGCTCTCCATTAAACTGAATGGAAAATATATTGCATCTCCTTGCATCTGGGTATAAATACACCACCTCACACACTTTTTGATGTGATCCATCTGCCTCTTATTAATTTACTGCTATACATTGTTCTGCACCAGGGGTACCCAACCTGGGATTCACGGACCCCTTGCTTAATGGTATTGGTCCATGGCATAACAAAAGTTAGGAAACCCCGCTCTAAAGATTCATTGGTTACCTAAAGTGATGTCATCTAAAAATTCCAGTGTGTTGCCTTTGAGGACAATATTCATATCATATTGTGCTGGATCCTTTAGGAACTTCCTGCATTTAACTGGTTGTATTCCTTTTAACAACAAATTTAATAACTAATGCCACTGACAATAAATCTCATTCTGATCCTGATCCTGTGCTTGTACAGAAATGAATTATTAAATGTTCTGCAATGGCTTCATTCGTTTGCTATGTGTCGTCTTGTATGATGTGGGCGATCATGGTCTTTCCATGACCATGATTGTTCTTGACAAGTTTTTCTACTGATGTGGTTTGCCATTGCCTTCTTCTGGGCAGTGTCATTAGGAGATGGGTGACCACAGCCATTAGCAATACTCTTCAGAGATTGTCTGCCTGGCATCAGTGGGTGCATAGCCAGGATTTGTGATACGCACAAGATGCTCATATGACCATCCGCCATCTGCTCCCATGGCTTCATGTGACCCTGACCAGGAGGTGGGGGCGGGGCTAACTTGGTGCTACACCTTACCCAAGGGTGACCTGCAGGCTAGTGGAAGGAAGGAGTGCCTTACACCTCCTTTGTTAGAGACACATCTCCACCCACCACTGGCATACAGTAATAATACGATCCTCTTCAAGCAGAGAGATTGCAGAGGCTGCTGAAGAAGACACAACAGTGACGATTCTTTTCACTCAGCTGTCGATGGGATGTGGCTGCTGCCAGCTAGCTCAGAACTCACTGTCAATCCATGAAGTGAATGTTATGCCAGCTTATTTTAGAGGGGGCTTTAGAGATGTAGCTCTAGAATCATGTTTTATTCACAGTGTGAAACAGCAGATTTCCTCCCTAAAGGAAATTAATGGCTTAGATGGTACTTTCATAAACACTACTTTCATTCCAAATTTACTTGAAAGCATGAATTTAAGGTCCTCAACTGTACTAAAGTCATAGAGCCACAGAATCACAGAGTTACTCTGAGTATTCAAAACTTCCTAATGCATTATCCATCAAAACCTGCCCTCAAGAACCTGTGCCTGGCATCACATTATAGACACACAACCTACGTATATAAGTCAACTTCCATATTTATATTTATAGTGTTTTTATTATTATTATTATTATTATTATTATTATTATTATTATTATTATTATTATGTTCTTTATCTTATTGTGTTTTATTGTGCTGCTATGGATCCAGAGTAGCAATTACTTTGTTGTCCTTTACATTTGTGTGCAGGAAACAACATTTAACAATCTTAAATCTTGAATTAAAACAGGTCTTTTCAGCCCATCTCACATAACCCAACCATGAAGCCTATGCATGCTAATCCCACTTGTCTTCATTACGACCATATCTGTCTACACCGTTCTTACCTGAAGGCCTTAGTGGTGTTCAAACTCGTGTCTCTGACGCATCAGGCCTCTGGCAGCCAGTGTAACTTGGCCACATGTTATTGTGATGGAATCCAGATGGTAGAAAACCCAGAGACACAACAAAGCTGCAGCTGCTGGAAGAACACAGTCAGGGTCCAGTTCAGTTGAAGGGACCCGAAGGGAAATGTCGACCGTCTATTTCTCTCCATACATACTGCCTGACCCACTGAGTTCCACCAGTGTTCTGTGTATCAGAGAGGAGTCTTAACTCACACCTTGCAACGCGGAAGGAAATCTGACAAGTCCAGGCCAAAACCCAAATGAAAGAAATTATGTTTGCAGACCAGTTGTCTGCATGAAAAGCAATAAAACTGGCAGGCAAACACCTCAAGAATTTAACAAATGTAACATCATAGTGAATTATGTTCATTGACTACAGAGGCATAGGCTTGATTTTGATAGAGGGAAGTAGTGAATGTTGATATGGAGTAGGTGATGAGTTAACCATCAATACGCTGTGCACTGGCTTCCTGCAGTAAGCGGTGTGCTTGTGAACAATCACGTATTTGACCTGAGATGCTAATTGTTTTTTCCCTCTGGAGATGACAGCTGACATGTTGAGCACTTTCGGTATTTTCTGTTCATGCACCTGCTTAAAGCAGTGTGGCATTGGAACATTAACGTCAGATACTCAGGATCCCTGAGATTTCATGAAAGTCACCACTCAGACCACAGCAAGTACACACCAAATGAGATGAAGCGTTGGCAAGAAAATCTGCTGGCAGATACTCCATATCTGCGGCCTAAGCGTGTTTGTGGGGAAGAAGGATTTGCTTGCAGTACATGTGCTGCGGGGTCACTTGTCACGTTTGGAGGGTGCAGCAGCCAGGAAGTCTGGAATGATTGGGTGCACTGTGCTCTGAACAACAGAGAGGCTGAGACCTGCAGAAGGAACATAAAGGTAGAATATCAAGGATTCTGGAGGCAAGAAAGATGAGCAACGCACATGAAGTGCTGGAGGAATTCAGCAAGTCAGGTAGCATTTATGCAAGGGAATGAACTGTCATTGTTTTGGGATGAAACGTCGATTGTTTATTCCCTTCTACAGATGCTCATATAGATGACAGCGTTTTTGTTCGTGATTTACATCTTTGATAGTCGTTCAGACTAACTACAGCTTTGCAAATCTCTGTGTCATCCACCCATGTACATTTTCATCCCAAATCATTAATATATATAACTCACAACAGGGGTGCCAGCACTAATCCTTGTGGAGCACCACTAGTCATGGGCCTCCAACCCAAATAACACCCTTCCACCCCTACTCTTTGCTTTTGTGGATAAGGTAGTACTAAATCCAAACTTACCCAGGATCCCATGGATCTTTATCTTTTAAATCAACCTACATGAGGGACCTTGTCAAATACCGTGCTAAAGTCCATGTAGATAATGTCCACTGCCTTACCCTCATCAACGCCTCTGTCACCTCCTCAAAAAAACATCACGTTTGTAAGTTACCTGCCCTTGAAATATCCATGCTGGCAGTCCCTAAGTGGGCTACGCCTTTCCAAATGTGCATACATCCCATCCCTCAGTATCCTCCCCAACAGTTTCCCTACCACTGCTGTGAGACTCTGTTGCCTATAATTACCTGGATTATCTTTATTTCCTTTCTTCAACAAAGGCAAAACATTTGTTATTTGCTAGACTCCAAGCCCTCATCTGTTACTAGTAAAGACACAAAAAGATCTTTAATAAAACCCTAGCAATCTCTTCACTTGCTTCTTACAAAATTCTGGAATGTATGCTATTAGACCTTGGAGACTTATCCAACTTAATGCTTTTCAGATGAGCTAGCACTAACTTCGTCTTAAAATGTCCCAGCATATTAGCACGTATACTCCAAATCTTCTTCTTTATAAAATACAAATGCAAAGTGCTTATTTATTACCTCAGTCACTTTGACTCCAAGTACAAATTCTCTCATTTATCCTTGAGTGGACCCATCTTCTCTTTAATTATCCCTTTTTACTTACTATAAGTATGATGTGCTTTGAGATTTTCCTTGATCCAGCTCACCATGGCCCTTTTGGCCTTCCTAATCACCTGTACGGGCCGGTCCAGTCTGACTTTAGCTTCCTAAGCCTTATGTGTGCTTCCTTTTTCTTCCTGACTGTTCAGGACAGGTTGGGGCATCTAAAGTTGACTTACCTTACCATTCTTGTCTATATTCCTTACTGAAACATGCCAATCCTGAACTTGGGTCGGCTGATCTTTAAACAACTCCCACATGCCAGACATGGGCTTGCCTGATAGCAGCTGCTCCAGTCAACACCCCTTAGCTCTTTGTCTTATCCTGTTGTAATTTGCCATCCCACAATTTAGTACCTTCCCAAGCGATCCAACTTCATCCTTACCTTTGTACTTAAAATATAGTGAGTTTTGATCACTACTCCCAATATCAAATCTATAACCCGGCTGGGCTCACCTCCCAAAACTAGGCTCAGTTTCCCAAAACAAGTCCAACTGGTTGTGACGGATCACTCTCTCACTGTTCCCGAGGGAAGGCCTCCGCATTTGAGTGTTCGCTCTCTCCCTCAATACTGTCAGAGGATGTTACCGAAGTTCTGCAATTTATGGATTGGACTGTGGACTGTAGTTAAAATTAGACTTATTCAGTTTTATGTTTTTATATTCTGTGTTTTTGCCTGTTCCTTCTTGTTGCTGTTTGGCATGATTGGTTAGTCTTTTTTGTGCGTGGCAGGGTGGTTGGGGGTTGGGCTTTGATGTTCTTGCCATAGGCATGATTTGTTTTTCTGTGTGGGGTGTTTTGATGATGATATTGCTGTTTGCATTTTTTTGTGTGTGGGGGGCAGGATTGATGCTTTTCTTTGAACAACTCCATGGTTTTCTTTGTCTCATGGCTATCTGGAGAAGACAAATCTCAGAGTTGTATACTGCATACGTACTTTGATAATAAATGAACTATTAACCTTTGAACTTTGAGCTCATCCAGTTGGACTCTCCACATACTGTTTCAAGATGCACTGAAGGAATCACACTCAATTTCACTTAAATCCTTAAGAAAACAGTGTCTCATTAAGGAAAAGGTCATATGTTATTTACCCATCTAAAAACAACAATGCAACACTTAATATTACCCGAAGAAGTCCTGCAATCAATTAAGCAACACAGAAACAATGCTCCAATTGGTTGTTGTCACTTTTAGTCTCATTCATTCTGAAAATCTCACTTTCCAGTTGGTGGCCAAATGGAAGATGGATGCTAAAGAATTGTACGTATGTTCTTCAATTACTCAATAAGCTGTACAGGCTGTTGTGTCTGTAGTGAATGAAGAAGCTTCAGAAGGGGAGGAATTGTTTAGGTTCACTCATGAATGGAGAACACTTCTCAAATGATGACACTTGAAGTTAGCCTTGATGTTGCAAAAAAATGATGAAAACTATCAATAGGTGAATGGAGTAGTGTGAGGAAGAGAGGAAGGGATGAGTGCAATGCATGAGGAGTAAGTTTTAAAAGCCTAAGGGAGATATTTGAGGTGACACACACAGGAAGATGCGGGGCATCTTCCCAATGCATTCATCCTTTCATTCCTTGCCAAGATCAGTAAACAACTTCCAACATTTATCCTAGGAATGTCTATAGCACATTCCTGCTACTGAATGCTAACAGTTCCTTGACAACCCTTCAGAACAGTGCAATTCATTCTTCCTTTGGTTAATGGTGAACAGAATCTCTCTCTCTCTCTCTCTCTCTCTCTCACACACACACACTCCCTCTCCCTCTCCCTCAGCCTCTCTCTCTGCCTCCCTCTCTCCCTCTCCCTCCCTGTCCCTCTCCCCTCTCTCTCTCTTCCTCCCATGAACACCACCTTGTCACGTTACTGCATTATATATTTATTTTGTTATTTATAATAACTTTATGTATTTTGCACTGTACTGCTGCTGTAAAACAACAAATGTCATATCATTTAAGTCTCTGATAATAAAAGCTCATTCTGATCCTCATTCTCTCTTCCTCTGGATTCTGACAGCTCTCAACGGCACATCCAACTAGGTGTCAGTGAAGCAGGGGACAGTTCTTATCACTTTTTCTTAGATTTCTTCTAGTTTTCTCTGTCCTGAATCCAATGCACCAGCTCATGTTTTACACAGTGATCACAGGAGATCTACACAGAAGGGTTACACACTATCGAGCTCTCAGGTATCTACAGTTCTGACATGTGACTGAAAGTTCAGCCGGTGATGTAAATTAAATTGAATCTGCGTTGCTAAAATTAACAACAGTGAAAGTTGTATCAATGGTCAATTGGACCTTTGCATCAATTGCGAAGAATGAGGGCTGGAAAGCATAATTAACAATTGAAGAACAGAATTGAATTTGAATGGAAATATGCCGAGTTATTTGTTGGGATTCAAAGAACTGCACTGTGTAAAAGTGAAACCAGGCTTTCTGGGCTTGGTCCATGTATGAAACTAAATCGCTCTGCTCAACTGCACTCCTTTCTTATCATTGTAACATCAATGTCTTTCCACCTTATAGCTAACAGCCTCAGGGAATTAACATTCTTAACCTTGGTCACAGTGACCTAACAACTGAAAGTCCAACTTAAGTTCACTGGGGATGGTCAGGTTTGTGTTAACCAAACGGAATCGCACATGTCGTTAGCCACTGTTAGTAGTGCAATGAAATCACAAACAATATAAAATCTGAAGATGCTGGAAACCCGAGCAACACACACAAAATGCTGGAGGAACTTGGGAGGCCGGGCAGCATCTATGGAAAAAAACAGTACAGTTGACATTTCAGGCCAAAATCAATTGTGCAATGGTTCATTTGCAAGTTCACTAACACATCTGGCAAAGCAATTTGCTTACAAGGAAAGAGGAAGCAAGTAATTTTTTCCCTCTTATACAGCATTTTTTGCTTTCTCATCTACCCTCCCCACTTGAACAGTTTCACTTAAACCAGAATTGTCATGCATCCCCTCTTACGCCCACTGACATGCTGCGTGGATTGTCGTCTGTGGTAGACATGCCTGCACCAATGCCCAAAGTGAAGTTATGAACACTGCGAGCAGAAGTCTAGATAGTCATTTGTGGCTGAGCAACATGCACAAAACATAGGACAAAAAAAATCATTCACCAGGCAGAACACAGACCCTAACCACTCAGAAGGAAATGTGATGTAGAAATGTTCATTTTAAGAGTGCCACCCTGACATCTATAACACAGTGGATTGGTAAACTCCACTCCCAAGTGTCTGGTCTGGCTGGAAGGGATGACTGGGAATGCAAATGACCATATGGAATTTTCAGTTCAGTTCATGGTTGACTATTGATGTCTTGTTCCCTCCCAATACAACTGGAATCATACTGGTAATTGCTTTCATTGTATCTGAACGGCACCATGAGGTGACATTATCTGACAGAGGAGATACAGGAATAATGGTTCTCTTGGCACTAGAATGCAGGATCACAATCTCAAATTAAATATTTGGTCACTTGGAGCTTCGCTCCAGCAGGAGGCAATTCTAAGATGCAGTTTTAACCAAGACAGCTGTGAAAGCTCAGTCACTGTGTATGTTCCATACAGTAAATGATAGGTGTTTAGATATTAAAGGATTAGTGGAGGAAAACGGATCTGAGAAATAAGAACAGGCATGATCTTGCTGAATTAGGCAATGGGTTCAAGAGACTGAAAGGTCTATCCCTGATTTATTTTAATTTTGTTTCGGTCATGAAGTGATAGAATGTATAGATTCATTTTGCAAGTTATAGAGTCATAGAAAAGTGTGGCCCAGGAACAGGCCATTCAGCCCATCCAGTCCCTGCCAAACCATTTAAACTGCCTGCTCCCATTGGCACCTTAGTCCTCCATACCCCTGCCATCCAAGTACCTACCCAAATGTCTCTTAAATGTTGAAATTGAGCTCGCATGCACTACTTGCACTGGCAGCTCGTTCCACACTCATGATTCTCTGAGTCTACACGAGGAAATCTGCAGATGCTGGAAATTCAAGCAACACACACAAAATGCTGGTGGAACGCAGCGGGCCAGGCAGCATCTATAGGGAGAAGCGCTGTCGACGTTTCGGGCCGAGACCCTTCGTCAGGACTAACTGAAAGGAGAGATACTAAGAGATTTGAAAGTAGTGGGGGGAGGGGGAAATGTGAAATAATAGGAGAACACCGGAGGGGGTGGGGTGAAGCTAAGAGCTGGAAAGGTGATTGGCGAAAGTGATACAGAGCTGGAGAAGGGAAAGGATCATGGGACGGGAGGCCTCGGGAGAAATAAAGTTGAGGGGGAGCACCAGAGGGACATAGAGAACAGGCAGAGTGATGGGCAGAGAGAGAGAAAAAAAACAAACAACTAAATATGTCAGGGATGAGGTAAGAAGGGGAGGAGGGGCATTAACGGAAGTTAAAGAAGTCAATGTTCATGCCATCAGGTTGGAGGCTACCCAGCCGGTATATAAGGTGTTGTTCCTCCAACCTGAGTGTGGCTTCATCTTGACAGTAGAGGAGGCCATGGATAGACATATCAGAATGGGAATGGGATGTGGAATTAAAATGTGTGGCCAGTGGGAGATCCTGCTTTTTCTGGCGAACCGAGCGTAGGTGTTCAGCGAAACGGTCTCCCAGTCTGCGTCGGATCTCACCAATATATAAAAGGCCACACCGGGAGCACCGGACGCAGTATACCACACCAGCCGACTCACAGGTGAAGTGTCGCCTCACCTGGAAGGACTGTCTGGGGCCCTGAATGGTGTTGAGGGAGGAAATGTAAGGGCAGGTGTAGCACTTGTTCCGCTTACAAGGATAAGTGCCAGGAGGGAGATTGGTGGGAAGGGATCTTCCCATCTCCCTATAAACTCCGCTCCAATCCCAACCTCACTATAAACCAATTCCAACATAACTCGTTCCGAACACTCTGCTCTCTGCTCCCTCCGCACCAATCTCAGCCTCACTATAAAACCCGCTGATAAGGGGGGAGCTGTTGCTGTCTGGCGTACTGACCTCTACCTGGCCGAGGCACAGCGACAACTCTCTGATACCTCCTCTTATTTACCCCTTGATCATGACCCCACTATGGAGCACCAGGGCACTGTCTCCTATACCATCACAAACCTTATCAGCTCTGGGGATCTCACATCCACTGTCATCAACCTCATAGTTCCCACACCCCGCACTTCCTGTTTCTACCTCCTACCCGAGATCCACAAACCTGCCTGTCCAGGTAGACCTATTGTCTCAGCTTGCTCCTGCCCCACTGAACTCATTTCTGCATACCTTGACACTGTTTTATCCCCCCTTGTTCAATCTCTTCCCACCTATGTTCGTGACATTTCTCAGGCTTTGAATTTTTTCAATGATTTTAAGTTCCCTGGCCCCCACCGCCTTATTTTCACCATGGATGTCCAGTCCCTATATACCTCCATCCCCCAATGGGATGGTCTCAAAGCTCTTCGCTTCTTTTTGGATTCCAGACCTAAACAATTCACCTCTACCACCACTCTCCTCCATCTAGCGGAATTAGTTCTTACTCTCAATAATTTCTCCTTTGGCTCCTCCCACTTCCTCCAAACCAAGGGTGTAGCCATGGGCACCCGCATGGGTCCCAGTTACACCTGTCTTTTTGTTGGCTTTGTGGAACAGTCCATGTTCCAACTCTATACGAGTATCCGTCCCTCTCTTTTCCTTCGCTACATCGATGACTGCATTACCGCTGCCTCCTGCACGCATGCTGAGCTCGTTGACTTCATTAACTTTGCCTCCAACTTTCACCCTGCCTTCAAATTTACCTGGTCCATTTCTGACACCTCCCTCCCCTTTCTTGGTCTTTCTGTCTCCATCTCTGGAGACGGCTTATCTACTGATATCTACTATAAGCCTACAGACTCTCACAGATACCTGGACTATTCCTCTTCCCACCCTGTCTCTTGCAAAAATGCTATCCGCTTCTCACAATTCCTCCGTCTCCGCCGCATCTGCTCTCAGGATGAGGCTTTACATTTCTGGACAAAGGAGATGTCTTCCTTTTTTAAACAAAGGGGCTTCCCTTCGTCCACCATCAACTCTGCTCTCAAATGCATCTCTCCCATTTCCCGCACATCTGCTCTCACCCCATCCTCCCGTCAACCCACTCGGGATAGGGTTCCCCTTGTCCTCACCTACCACCCCACCAGCCTCCAGGTCCAATGTATAATTCTCCGTAACTTCCGCCACCTCCAACGGGATCCCACCACCAAGCACATCTTTCCCTCCCCTCATCTTTCTGCTTTCCGCAGGGATTGCTCCCTACGCGACTGCCTTGTCCATTCGTCCCCCCCATCTATTCCCACCGATCTCCCTCCTGGCACTTATCCTTGTAAGCGGAACAAGTGCTACACCTGCCCTTACACTTCCTCCCTCACCACCATTCAGGGCCCCAGACAATCCTTCCAGGTGAGGCGATACTTCACCTGTGAGTCGGCTGGTGTGGTATACTGCGTCCAGTGCTCCCGGTGTGGCCTTTTATATATTGGTGAGAGCCAACGCAGACTGGGAGACCGTTTCGCTGAACACCTACGCTCTGTCCACCAGAAAAAGCAGGATCTCCCACTGGCCACAAATTTTAATTCCACATCCCATTCCCATTCTGATATGTCTATCCATGGCCTCCTCTACTGTCAAGATGAATCCAAACTCAGGTTGGAGGAACAACACCTTATATACCGGCTGAGTAGCCTCCAACCTGATGGCATGAACATTGACTTCTCTAACTTCCGTTAATGCCCCTCCTCCCCTTCTTACCCCATCCCTGACATATTTAGTTGTTTGTTTTTTTCCTCTCTCTCTGCCCATCACTTTGCCTGTTCTCCATCTCCTTCAGGTGCTTACCCCCTCCCCCCTTCTTTCTCCCGAGGCCTCCCGTCCCATGATCCTTTCCCTTCTCCAGCTCTGTATCACTTTCGCCAATCACCTTTCCAGCTCTTAGCTTCATCCCACCCTCTCCGGTGTTCTCCTATCATTTCACATTTTCCCCTCCCCCCACTACTTTCAAATCTCTTAGTATCTTTCCTTTCAGTTAGTCCTGACGAAGGGTCTCGGCCCGAAACGTCGACAGTGCTTCTCCTTATAGATGCTGCCTGTTCTGCTGTGTCCACCAGCATTTTGTGTGTGCTATTCTCTGAGTCTGTCAGCATTCCATTGTTATTAATTTAACTGATATCAGTGTGCTGGTGGTGTTTTGAGGCAATGGTGAGGCATTGGTGAAGTGAGGTGGTGAGGTGGTGTTTTGAGGCAATGGGTGATCCCATCAGGCTCAATAAACTGATCAGAAAGGCTGTCATACTGGTCACCCTGGAGGCCGTGGTAGAACAAAGGACACTATGGAAAGTCCTGGCAATTCTGGACAATGTTTCTCGGCCTCTACATGCCACCTTGGCTGAACAGAGGAGCACGTTTAGTAAGAGACTAAGACAACTGCACTGCTCTATTCTTACCTTCGGGCCATTAGGCTTTATAATGAGTCAACCTATAGCCGGAGAAGTGATGACACCTTCCTCTTAGGCTGTTTGAGATAACTTATTTTTTATTCTTTATTACTTCCCTTCTAACATTTGTATATTTGTATATCTGTGCACTTGTAATGCTACTGCAACTCTGTAATTTCCTCCGGGATCAACAAAGTATCTATCAAACAAAATTTCACAAAAGAACTGCTTTGCTAAACTTGAAAGGAAGCAGATGAATTGCTATCTCTGCACAGTTGACTGTTCAGGTCCATGAAGCAATGGTAATCCTGATGAAGCATTGACATAACTACTGCTCTGACATTGCTCTGTGATGACAAACACATGATTAAACATTATGGAGAGAGATTATTTCAAAAAAAGGTATTATTTAGTTTGGTTTCTAAGTAACAAGTTTATTTCTGTTTACTGGAGGTGTGCAGAAGCATGCTTGAACAGTTCATTGTTCACAGTTGTTGAACTCGAATTATCTATCAATCAGTACAACACAAACTAGTTTCACCAGTCAATCTCCTCTGTTTACAAGAAGCTCACCTTTCTCCTACACAATGCGTGCACTATATTATTGCAGATGTTAAAAGGCCTCTATAATTCATAACATTGCTTCAAATCTGCTGCTTCATATTAATTGGTTGCTTTTGATTTGTTACTCAAAGTGACCTTCCTCCTGCAGTCCCGTTGGCCCAGGCAAATGCCGAAGTGTGGTATAAACACACTGAATTTATATTTTCATCATTCATTATTAACTGCATTAACAATACAGGGAGATGCTGATTTATGCTTTTTTTTATCTCAGTAAGAGCAATGTACCTACTGGTTGATAGCTCTCTGGCTTGCAACATTGGGTTGGAATAAGGCTCTCTAATTCAATCTGAAACTGAAGGGCATGGGGGAAGGTGGTCGGAGTGCAAATCACAACAAAGTTGGAATGATCTCGTTACTTTCTAGCTGCTTTTTGCCTGATTAACCTGCGAGGTTTTTGCAAAAGAGTCACTTTCAACACGTCTTAGATAAAACTAACTTTAAAGAAGTTAGGTATTAGTGTTTAGTATCCATGTAAATCCTAAAGATACGAGCAGGTGTTGGTCTCAGCATCTGGAAAATCACCTGGCGCGTTACACATTGTGGTAGGAAATGGGGATGGCATGCAGCAGAGCTCTGCTTGTGACAACTAGAGTAGAAGGCCTGTAATAAATAACATATTAGAGAGTCCTGGTGATTGCCACTGAGTCACACAGCACAGAATCAGATTCCTTGGACCACCGAGTTAGTGCTCAGCATTAAGCAAGGGGCGATGCAGTGAAGTCGGTATTTGCTCATCGTTTTACAGTGCCAGCTGGAAGATCAGGGTTTGGTTCCCACTGCTCTCTTTAAGCTGTTTTTTTTTGTTCTCCCCGTGACCACTTGGATTTCCTCTGGGTGTTCCGGCATCCTCCCACTTTCCAAATTCACATGGTTAGGGTTAGTGAGTTGCGAATAAGCTATGATGCCGCTGGAAGTGTGGTGACCCTTGCCCAGCACAACCCTTGCTAATTTGATTTGATGCAAAATGACGCATCTGACAGATAAAGTTAACCTTTATCTTTATCTTTACACTATTACTACCCACATCCCATTTCATTCTCTCTTCATTCTGATCAACTTTCTCCAGATGGTACCACTTATCTACACAATGTACAGCAGCCAATTAACTTGCCAACACACACATCTTTAGGAAACCTGCACAGTTACAGCTAGAGCCTGCAAGCTCCACACTTACAGAATTAGTGGTCAGGATTGACCACAACACACTAAACTTTTGATCAGCTATTCTTCTGGCAGTTGCACCACTATGCACTTCCAATAAGACACACCAGATCGACATACATTATCAGTCGATGTAAAACGTGAAATAAAAATCTACATGTTATCAATATTGCAGTTATGTACTTTCATGGATAAAGCTATTGTACTTCTGCTTATCTAAGTCTTAAGAAATAATAAACAGTGGCACAATGGCACAGCTAGTAAAGCTCAACATTGCCTTTATTTTTTTTACAGCTGGGAGGACCAACCATTGCAATGAACAGGAAATATTTACATAGTCTGAAAACTGCGCAGCACTTTATATTCAATTCAATTTAAGTTTAATTGTCATTCAACCAAACATGAATACTCATGAATACAGGCAAATGGAAAGTGTTTTTGTGGGTCCAAGGTGCCTTCTTTGACTTACGCAGCAGCACGATGTATAGCTCCTTCATCTTCTCTGCCAGTGAGCAACTCACTGATGGGATAGACCTGCTGTACTTTAAGTTGTTAATGTATAGCAGGATCTTGTGATCATTAAAAATACATTTAAATTGGAGAGTAGTACCCTTTGTTGACCTATGGAAGCCACTGTGACTGAATGAGTCACTGTCTTACCTCAACGTTATATAGAAGAAAATTGCGGCTGTGTGGCAACAAAGGCTATATACACGGGAGCATTTCAGTTACCGTGTGGTCTTGCGCCCGAGCAGCTTAGAGGGAACAATGGTAGAGCAGCTGACTTACAGTTCCAATTGCCCAAGTCCAATCCTGATCTCTGGTGCTGTAATTGAATGGGCTTCCCCTGTCTGGTCCACTTACCTCCTATATACTAAAGGTGTTCAGGTTAGTACACGAGGTTAACAAGTCACTGTAAGTTTCCCAGAGTGTATAGATGAATGGAAGGAGTTGATGGGGATGTGGAGGGATAAAAAAATATACTAGAAAGAACACAATTAGACTGATTTAAGTTGGATACTACCTGGTTACTTTTAAGGTGTTGATACCAGGAAAATAATTAGAAATGTCACCATGACATTTCATTTTGTGGCAACTCCTAGTAACACCAAAATACATCCAATTTGATGCTTCTGAAGAACTTAAAGAAACAACAAAAGAAAAGATTAAGACTTGTGGTATTTAAAAACATGTTTTGCATAGTATTTTCAGTATCAATTTTTGCTTTTAGCTCTTTTGGCCTGTTTCATGTTGTTTTGGTCTTCAGTTTCCATAACTGGTGAGTTAAAATTAATTTGACCAAACTAGGCAATTTTTTAATTCTCACATATTTTAAGAATAAAGAGAATTTAGGTGACAGTCATTGTCTGTGAAGATGAAGGGGAGGTTTCTGAACATGTGTGACCATCACTCTGGCATCATTTGTATACGTGAGGACTGGTAATGGTTGCATCAGGACCACTCTGCCAATCTCACTCAGGCCTTTAGAAGACAGGCCAGTCACTGCCAAGAGACATGCATGGTGATCACCGTTAGTGAGTTAGGGCATTCCCACAAAACTGTGTCTCATTTTTCTTGGAAAAAGAAAGATTCCAGATTCAGATAGGAGAAGCCTTTTGAATTAGTTATGGAGTCATAAAGTACTTGCCAACTTGATCTTCTGCCTAGTTCATATCCCTCCAACTCCCTCCCATCCATGTACTGTACATATCCAAATTTGTTCTTCTGACAGGATGGCACAACTTCCAGCTCGTGGTGAAGTTGCAAGAATGGGGTTAGCTGTCTTGCTGTCTAACATATCCAACTTCAAAGTATCAATCAACAAAGCAAATGGCAGCTCATAATCAGCACTACATCATTGCCACCACAGTATTCTATTTTGTTAGCTATTCTTGAACACTATTTCTAATCGGAGAAACATGTTAATCGGAGGAACGTGTTTGGGAGTGAGACCAATCAGTTCTTGGAATGGGCTTCTGAGATGCTGGAGCATGCACTTGGAGACCTCTCATGGATCTGAGCTTTGTTGGACACATATTAAGCAAATAAAATCCCCACATCTGACCTCGTGTCTTTGGAAAGCAACAAAAGCTCTCAGGATTTGAGAGGAAACTCTGGTTTGCAGACCATCAGTTAATGTGGATACACTCTGTATTAGGACTCTGCAGTTCTTTTGGAAAGGTTCCAATATTTTGGGCAAACATTCCAAGACTTGTGAGGTCTCCAATTCACTTTCCTTCCCAAGCTTTTTTTTGATATTGTTACGAATGTGCCGCAACTCTGAGGGGCCAAAGGGTACAAAGTCGCCCCCTCCTTTTTGAGAATCGCAAGATCACTATTAATTCGGGTCTGGGACCCAGGAAATGAGAGAGAATCCACAAGGTTTGGAATGTGTCCTGGCCTCAGCGAAACAAAACCACTGATAACGGCTATTGTCTCTTGGAGACAGAGTTGTGTATTAAGTACTGTACTATTCATTGAAGCCCCTCAGGGGACGACCAGAGTGGGCTGGTTGAGGGATTGCATCATCCCAACTTGATTGACATCTGAGACCCCGTGAGTAAGGATAAAAGAGAGTCTGGGGAACAACCCCTTTAGACGCACCAGAAGAAACACTAGAAATCCCGTGACAGCGTTTAATAACGACATCCATGGGGGGCTTGTGTGCGTCCTTCCCTTGTCTGGGATTGGCGGGCTCACCACGGAAGAACGGCTTTAGCTAAAGGAGAGGCCACAAGTGAACGGCCACACCAACGAGACTCCGACGGATCGAAATCATAAAAGGAAAGCCGGCAAGTTTTTCTCCCAAAATTCTCTCTCTCTCCAACTATTGCAAACCAGCGGTTCCCAAAGGCTGCAGCCTGCATGAACTGAGTGAACTTTATATTTCCATCGGACAATACATTATCCCCTAGACAACGATAGAGCTTATTTCTTATTGATTATTATTATACCCGCACTTTTAGATTTAGTATTGACGACATATATTATCTGTATGTTTGCATTGATATTATTTTTGTCTATTGTTACTAATAAATACTGTTAAAAATTGTATCATCAGACTTCAGCGGACCTCTCCATCTTTGCTGGTAAGTGACCCAGTTACGGGGTTCGTTAAGTCCAAACGTGTGTCTGGTTGTGCGGGTAACCAGATGGGAAACCAGCAAAGATGGACGTTGATGAATTTATAGAAAACCCGACTCTGGAGGCGCTAGAGGCGGCCACAAAATCGGACTTGATAAATATTGCAAAAGGACTAAATCTTGCAGAGGTGAGGTTGTTGATGAAAAAGCGGGAGGTGCGGAGGGCCATAATTCAGTATTATATTGTGAAGAATGTGTTTTTGGCTGAGGTATTGGAAAATATCCCTGAAAAGGCACGAGCTAGTGGGATGGCTCAGTTAGAGTTGGAGAAATTAAGGTTGGAACATGAAATTAAGTCAGCTGGAAGCACCTGAAAAGGAAAAAGAGCAGGACAGAGCTGAGAAGCAGAGGGAGCATGAAATTAAGTTAAAACAGCTGGAAGCAGCTGAAAAAGAGAAGGAAAGGGCTGAAAAAGAGAAGGAGCGAGCTGAAAAGGAGAGGGAAAGAACTGAGAACCAAAGGGAGAAGGAGAAACAGAGGCAACATGACTTGGACATGGAGAAGTTAAGGCAAGAGCGAAGAGCTCAAGGGCCAGACCGAGAGGAGCGGTTTAATGTTAGTCGGGAGTTTAGGTTAGTACCTCCGTTCGAGGAGACGGATGTTGATAGTTATTTCTTGCATTTTGAAAAGGTGGCAGTGAGTCAGAAGTGGCCCAAAGATCAGTGGGTGGCGTTGTTACAAAGTGTGTTAAAAGGGAAGGCACAATGGGCGTATGCGGCGTTGTCCATGGAGGAGGAGGAGTCTGAGAATTATGAGAAAGTAAAGGAGGCCATTCTTCGGACCTATGAATTGGTACCTGAAGCGTATAGACAAAAGTTCAGAAATTTAAAGAAAGTGTGGAATCAGACGTATGCAGAGTTTGCCTATGAGAAGGGTGTGCTCTTGGATCGTTGGTGTGCAGCAGAAATGGTGGAAGAAGATTTTTGGCATCTCAGGGAGTTAATTCTGATTGAGGAATTTAAAGGTTGTGTTTTGGATGATATCCGGATGTATTTAAACGAGAAGCCGAATAAGTCTATATTCGAATTTGCTAGGTTAGTAGATGAATATGCCCTAACCCACAAGACAAAGTTTTCCTCGAATAAAAGTTACCAGAGAGACTGTGGGAACGGTAGAGAAAGCCCGCCGGCTGAGGCAGAGATTCAGCCGGGAGCTAGCGGTAAAATTAAGGAGGAGGAAAGGCAAGACGGCAGGAGAGGTCCTGGCTTGACCTGTTTTAATTATGGAAAGGTGGGTCATCTTGCATCTAAGTGCCTTGCTCCGAGAAAGGAGGTAGGAAAATGGAGAGCAGCAGTCCCTACAGGATGTATTGTGGTGATCAGTAAATCGACGAGAAAGCCCCAGATAGACAGAATACGAGAGGGGCCTGAGAAATTTATTGCAGAAGGAACCGTGTCTGTGAAAGAGGGAGACACACCAGTTCCAGTGCGGATCTGGAGAGACACGGGAGCTGAACTGTCATTGATTCACAGTACGGTACTAGGTTTTGGTTGCAAGACTGGAGAGGTAGCTTTGAGAGGCATAGGAAAAGGGACAGAAGCGGTGCCCTTACATAGGATCATTATAAATTGTGAGCTGGTATCTGGACCAGTTGAAATAGGGGTGCGATCCGAATTCCCGAGAACTGACGTAGACCTCCTTCTGGGTAACGATTTAGCTGGTGGTGACGTTTGGTCGGCCATGGAGCTGACGAGCCAGCTTGTAAGTGTTGAGGACCCACCCCTAGGTTCCAAGATCTATCCCGCATGCGCGACCACTCGCAGCATGTCGAGAAAGGCAGCTGAGAACGAGACCAGTTTAAATCCGGCCAGTATCGAATTGGCCGAGACGTTTTTACCGACCCTGTACCAAGAGGGGTTAGAGGGTGGTAAAATGGAGAATAGAAGAGTGAAAAAGAGTAAGGGAGAGGAGGTAGTCCTGCCCTTAGCCAGGAGAAAATTTATAGAGGCACGGAGTAAAGATGAGAAACAGATAAGGCTGTTAAAAGGTCCAGGGTTGGACATGGATGATCTGTCTGGTTTGGCAGAACTGTTTGAAGAAGTTGAAAATTTTAAATGTGTTCCCGATAATGAAATGAGGGCAGTCCTAGATGAAAAGGATGCCATTACCTTGAAGAAGTCTGCTGGATTGGCAGATGAGGTTGTTTCAGCCCGTGGGGTTGAGTTTACTCCGGAAGGGAGTTGCCCAGAGAGGAACTGGGAGGATCAGGGGAACTTAGAATTTGAAAAGGGTACGGGTATTGAAAGCCTGGAAGAGGCAAATGTCCCGTTTGAGTGTGTTCAAGATGTGGATGTACATGGTACTGAACCTAGTAATGAAGCTCAGAAAAAGTCTGAGGTATTTGATTCAGTTGTAAAGGAATGCAGTCCTTGTGGGTCAGATGGACTTGGTTCAGTGAAGAAAGGGTTAACCTTGGTAATAGTGGGAAGTGAGAATTCCCAGTTGTTTGTGTTCGAAGGTATGTTAAAAGTTAGTGAGGAGATAAAAGGTGGTGAGGTGAATATTATTATTGAAGGAAAGGGAAAAGTGTAGTTCCTAAATTGAATGAAGAAAATTTAAAGTCTGGATTGGTGTCAGAAGCAGTAACCAGGCTGCAGAGACAATGGCTTGGTAACACGGTGCCTGCGAGTCAATTACAGGTTGATTTGAAATGTAAAGGTGCCCCACATGCTATTGTTATTCAAGAGAGTGCTGTGAAGAGGCAGAATTTGAAATGCTGTTTGGACAAAGAGGGATCGCTTGCAGAGTTTAAACTGAAAACTAATAGCATGAAGGGTCCTGAAGATAAAACTAACAACTTGCTTAAAATTAAAGAATTGTGTGGAAATTCGGAAAATGGTCTAAGTTTGGAACACATTGTTGATAAAATAACTCCTATGAAAGGAGCATGCAAAAGCCTATTCCACACTGGTGCACAAGCTAACCACGTGGGAGTTAACTGGAAAAGGGGCGCGGGTTGACGGGATGCCATGTTAAATAACAGGATCCAGTTTTAAGGGATTTCGACAAAGCATGTGAATAATAAAGACAACCCCATGGAATATTGACTGTTAAGTTTGAAAGTAACATAAAGATTAGTAGTTGCATGAACTTTTGTAATATACACGTAAGCTAAGATCACAACTCTTTAGTTTTGTTTGCTGAAGAAAAGGAATAAAAATAGGTGGTTATCAAATTGGAGTCTGATGCTACAAGAATTTATTAAGGTACAAGATGTTAAAATACTAAAGGAAGTGACAATGTAATCGCTAACGGTTTAGATGCTGAATTGAATGTATAACTGTATTACTCCGTAGTGAAAAAAAAACTCTTTTGTATTGTGTTAGATTCTGAAATCCTGTAAGACTCTGTATTAATTAATTTTTACCTGTTGGTAAAAATCTTAGAAGGAAGGGGGTGTTACAAATGTGCCGCAACTCTGAGGGGCCAAAGGGTACAAAGTCGCCCCCTCCTTTTTGAGAATCGCAAGATCACTATTAATTCGGGTCTGGGACCCAGGAAATGAGAGAGAATCCACAAGATTTGGAATGTGTCCTGGCCTCAGCGAAACAAAACCACTGATAACGGCTATTGTCTCTTGGAGACAGAATTGTGTATTGAGTACTGTACTATTCATTGAAGCCCCACAGGGGATGACCAGAGTGGGCTGGTTGAGGGATTGCATCATCCCAACTTGATTGACATCTGAGACCCCGTGAGTAAGGATAAAAGAGAGTCTGGGGAACAACCCCTTTAGACGCACCAGAAGAAACACTAGAAATCCCGTGACAGCGTTTAATAACGACAACCGTGGGGGGCTCGTGTGCGTCCTTCCCTTGTCTGGGATTGGCGGGCTCACCACGGAAGAACGGCTTTAGCTAAAGGAGAGGCCACAAGTGAACGGCCACACCAACGAGACTCCGATGGATCTAAATCATAGAAGGAAAGCCGGCAAGTTTTCTCCCAAATCCCTCTCTCTCTCCAACTATTGCAAACCCAGCGGTCCCCAAAGGCTGCAGCCTGCATGAACTGAGTGAGCTTTATATTTCCATCGGACAATACATTATCCCCTAGACAACGATAGAGCTTATTTCTTATTGATTATTATTATACCCACACTTTTAGATTTAGTATTGACGACGTATATTATCTGTATGTTTGCATTGATATTATTTTTGTGTATTTTTACTAATAAATACTGTTAAAAATTGTATCATCAGACTTCAACGGACCTCTCCATCTTTGCTGGTAATTGACCCAGTTATGGGGTTCGTAACAATATCTTAGAAACTTACAAGCAGCTCTGAATAGGAATAGACACAGTTTTTTGTAATTCTGATTTTAAGAATATGTTTCGACAACATTTGACCTTGTGGAAGAACAGAGGGACCTTGGGTTCCGTGGCAACAGATCCCTCAAAGTTGTCGTGCAAGTTTACAAGGCTTTTAAAAAGACCTTCATTGATGTGCTGGCCTTCATTAGTTGGGGAATTGAGTCCAAGGGCCAGGAGGTAATATTGCATTTCTATAATACTCTGGTTAGACCACACTTGGAATATTGTGTAAATTTCTGGTTGCCTCATTACAGGAAAGATGCAGAAGCTTAACGGATTGTGCGGAGGAGATCTACCAGGATGCTGCCTGGATTGAAGAGCATGTTTATTCAGGATAGGATGAACAATCTCAGGCTTTTATCTTTGGAGTAGAGGAGGACAAAATGTGACTTGATAGAGGAATGTAAGATAACAGACATAGATCAATTTGATGGAGAGAGAGAGAGTTTGTCTGTAATACCAAAATGCTGGGCTATGGACTGTATTTCTTGATGGATCTTAAATCAAGTTCCCTCTGGGGGATTTTTGCTATTGCTTGCATGGTGGGGGGTGGGGGGGGGATCAGTGCTTCTGCTGGTGCAAGTGGGGGGAGGATGAGGGTCGGTGCTTCAGCTGCTGCCGATTCTGGGAAGGGGAAAGGGGTCTTTGGGGTCCTGATCTTTCTATCATTCATTCTTTGGAGTTTCTTCTTTTGTGGGTGTCTGCAGAGAGTAAGAATTTCAGGTTGTGTACTGTATACATTCTCTGATATTAAATTGAGCCATTTGAACTATTGAATATGCTGCCAGTGCTGATAGCAGAGACAGATACATTAGATACATATATCTTAGAAAGGCACATGGTAGAAAAATGGAGAGCGATGTGGGAGGGAAGGGCTAGAATGATCTTAGAGTAGGGTAAAAGGTCAAACAACATTGTGGGTTGAAGAGCCTATACGGCACTGTAATATTTTATATTATATGTTCTACAATGTTTAAATTGGAGTTTCATGATATCTCAAATATTATGAGTAACCTTTGTATGTTCTTTGCAAATTTCCAAAGCTTTACCTATACATGAGTTTTCCTATTGGAAACTTCCCTAATATATTTTTCTTACAATTTATCTCTGCATTCTCAGCTCCCTGTTTGTTTGAGAATTACAATCACAAATTTGTGTTGCATGGTGAAGAGGCAGAGCTAAGTGATAATGGCGCTAATGGCGACTCCTTTGCTTGCATCTTTGGAAACAGCTTTATTCCTATTTTTGATATCTCTTTTTTTCCCTTTCAAGGTTCTTTGGAAGACCCTGAACTGGAGTTACACGCTGACTTTGGTTCTTTGCGGGAATGGGACCCGCTCTCAGGGCCTCACGACCGGCCTCTTTTCAATACGCCAAGGACACAGCCTGGAAGGCTAGTGCACCTTCAGGGTGCCGGATTTACATGGCTCTGGAGGTGGGCTGATTCGAGGCCTGTGCCGCTGCCGGAGACTGATGCGTCACGGGAGAACAAGGAAGATCGGAAGCAGTGGGCTTGCTGCTGGCTGTGTGTCCAGCAGCACAGAGCTTGGAAAAAGTGATGCAACAGACTTTTCACACCATAAATTAGCACATTGTTTTTTTCCTCTCACTGTGAAATGGAGACACCTTATTAGGGAGAGAGAGAGCCTGTAGTATGTCAAATTATGTCAAATGAGTGGTCTTCGGGGTACTGCAAGTCTGTGTCTTTATTGATGCTTTGCTGCATGCTTGAGTGTTTGGAGGGAGGCGCCAATGCTTTTTCGCTGGTGGGGGGGTCGTTGCCTTGCTGCTGCTTGTGCATGGATGGGGGGAGTTGGAGGGGGGGACTTTGGAGTTCTAACATTTAAATTTCATTCATTCTTTGGGGGACTCCTCTGTTTTCGTGGATGTTTGTGAAGAAAAAAAATTTCAGGATGTATATTGTTTACATTTCTCTGACATTAGATGTACCTTTGAAACCTATGAATCTCCTGATGAGTTAAGAATGTGATCAGTTGGAGGATATAGTATTTCCAAATGGTAAGAAATCTGCCCGAGACTCCATTGATTTGTGAGTGAAGTCAGGCTAAAATATGCCTTCACCAACCACTGTTTCAATCTACCAGACCTGCATTTCTGCACTGTACAATCAAAGTTCAAAGTAAATTTATTATCCAAGTATCTATGCCACCATCCTTTTTCTTGTGGGCATTTACAGGAAAGTAAAAACATTACAATAGAACTTATAAAAGCCTGTATATAAGAAAGACTAACAATCAACCAATGTGCAAAAGAAGACACATCATGCAAGTATTAAAAAACTAAATAAATAATAGAAACATAGAAAACCTACAGCACAATACAGGCCCTTTGGCCCACAAAGTTGTGCCGAACCTGTCCCTACCTTAAAAATTAATAGGCTTACCCATAGGCTATTTTTCTAAGCTCCACGTACCTATCCAGGAGTCTCTTAAAAGACCCTATCGTATCCACCATCTCCACCGTTGCCGGCAGCCCATTCCACCCACTCACCACTCTCTGTATAAAAAACTTACCCCTGACATCTCCTCTGTACCTACTCTCCAGCACCTTAAACCTCTTGTGGCAACCATTTCAGCCCTGGGAAAAAGCCTCTGACTATCCACATGATCAATGCCTCTCATCATCTTATACACCTCTATCAGGTCACCTCTCATCCTCCGTTGCTGCAAAGAGAAAAGGCCAAGTTCACTCAACCTATTCTCATAAGGCATGCTCCCCAATCCACGCAACATCCTTGTAAATCTCCTCGGCACCCTTTCTATGGTTTCCACATCCTTCCTGTAGCGAGGCAACCAGAATTGAGCACAGTACTCCATGGGGTCTGACCAGGGTCCTATATAGCTGCAACATTACCTCTCAGCTCCTAAATTCAGTTCCATGATTGATGAAGGCCAATACACTGTATGCCTTCTTAACCACAGAGTCAACCTGCACAGCTGCTTTGAGCGTCCTATGGACTCGGGCCCCAAGATCCCTCTGATCCTCCACACCGCCAAAAGTCTTACCATTAATAATATATTCTGCCATCATATTTGACCTACCAAAATAAACCACTCCACACTTATCTGGATTGAACTCCATTTGCCACTTCTAAACCCAGTTTTGCATCCTATCAATGTCCCGCTGTAACCTCTGACAGCCCTCCACACTACCCACACCTCCAACCTTTGTGTCATCAGCAAACTTACTAACCCATCCCTCCACTTCCTCATCCTGGTCATTTATAAAAATCACGAAGAGTAAGGGACCCAGGACAGATCTCTGAGGCACACCACTGGCCACTGACCTCCATGCAGAATATGACCCATCTACAACCACTCTTTGCCTTCTGTGGGCAAGCCAGCCAGTTCTGGATCCAAAAAGCAATGTCCCCTTGGATCCCATGCCTCCTTACTTTCTCAATAAGCTTTGCATGGGTTACCTTATCAAATGCCTTGCTGAAATCCATATACATTACATCTACTTCTCTTCCTTCATCAATGTGTTTAGTCACATCATAAAATTCAGTCAGACTCGTATGGCACGACCTGCCCTTTTCAAAGCCATGCTGACTATTCCTAATCATATTATGCCTCTCCAAATGTTCATAAATCCTGCCTCCCAGTATCTTCTCCATTAACTTACCAACCACTGAGGTAAGACTCACTGGTCTATAATTTCCTGGGCTATCTCTACTCCTTTTCTTGAATAAAGGAACAACATCCACAACCCTCCAATCCTCCGGAACCTCTCCTGTCCCCATTGATGATGCAAAGATCATCGCCAGAGGCTCAGCAATCTCCTCCCTTTCCTCCCACAATAGCCTGGGGTACATCTCACCCGGTCCCAGTGACTTATCCAACTTGATGCTTTCCAAAAGCTCCAACACATCCTCTTTCTTTATATTTACATGCTCAAGCTTTTCAGTCCACTGCAAGTCATCACTACAATTACCAAGATCCTTTTCCATAGTGAATACTGAAGTAAAGTATTCATTAAGTACCTCTGCTATTTCCTCTGGTTCCATACACACTTCCCCACTTGATAGGTCCTATTCTTTCATGTCTTATCCTCTTGCTCTTCACATACTTGTAGAATGCCTTGGGGTTTTCCTTAATCCTGCCTACCAAGGCCTTCTCATGGCCCCTTCTGGCTCTCCTAATTTCCTTCTTAAGGTCCTTCCTGTTAGCCTTATAATCTTCTAGATCTCTAACAATACCTAGCTCTCTGAACCTTTTGTAAGCTATTCTTTTCTCCTTGACTAGATTTATTACAGCCTTTGTACACCACGGTTCCTGTACCCTACCATGACTTCCCTGTCTGATTGGAACGTACCTATACAGAACTCCGCACAAATAAATAATACGGAGAACATGAGTTGCAGAGTCCTTGAAAGTGAGTCCATCAGTGGTGAGGTCAGTTCAGTGTTGGGGTAAATGAAGTTATCCATACTGGTTCAGGAGCTTAATTGCTTAGGATACATCATCTTTGAAACTTGTGATGTGAGACTCAAGGCTCCTGTACCTCCAGCCCAATGGTACTAGTGAGAAGAGTTGTGGCCTGGATGGTGGGGATACTGATGACAGGTGTTGCTTTCCTGTGGCAGCTCTCCTTGTAAATGAGGGCTTTGCACTATATCTACTATTTTATGCAGACTTTTCCATTCCTGAGCATTAGTGTCTTCAGACCAGGCCATGATGCAACCAGTCAGGATAATCTCCAATGTGCATCAATGGAATTTTGTCAGAGCTTTAGATAACAGGCCAAATCTGCAAAAGCTTTGAAGAAAATCAAGCCGCTGACTTATCACCTGAAAGATTGCCAGTTCCCTGACAAAGACTTAAGCAACTCAATTATCTCTGTTATTGTGAAATCCTTTAAAATTTTCATGAAACTGACTTCAGCAAGAAAAACTGACATGAATCCAGAATGTGAAATAACACTGGAAAAGAAATTGAAGCAGGAAGTTATTGGCCTCCCATTCAGTTTCCTTCAAGAATTACCAAGATGTTTTTGCTGCTGAGCTAGATTGTGCTCAATTATACCAGCACAAGAATTGGCCTTGTGTGCATTCTGTGTGATCATTTTCCCCACCGCTTGTCTCCGAATTCCATCAGTATATTTTATATTATTCACGATATTGCTCAGTAATTACTTAACTAATCCTGAACTGTTTTTGAAATAATTTCACAGATTTCTTTTGCGCCTCTCTCAACGTTGCTTTGATTGCTTTGAGTTGGTGGACTAGGCCATGTATGTGGATTCAACAGAGGGTCTGAATGAATTCACCATGATTGTCATGGCCATTATAAAGACACTCATTATTCTCAAAATTATTCTCAAAATAATTGTTCTCAACATTATTTATTTATCTACTATTATTATTTTGTTTTCTGTTGCAATTTGTTGTCTTTTGCACGTTGGTTGTTTGTCTAGCTTTGAGTGCAGTTTTTTCATACTGTGTTTATTTGTATTTATTGTGAATGTTTGCAAGAAAATGAAAATGAAAATGTATCTTGGAGTGGTATATTGCGACATATATGTACTCTGATAATAAATTTACTTCGATCTTTGAACTGTGGATGTCATCCAAAAAGCCCATATAAATACTTCCTGAAGAGCAACAATCAGTTCCATTTTCTAGCCACCTACCTTGCCACACTCAGGAATCCTATCACCACCTCTTCACTCAAAGAGCTTACATTTTCAGATTCCTCTCACAATCACTGTCTCATCTTCCTTACTGTCCAAAGTCTATGAGTGCACCATTGTCTCACAAATATAAGTTTCTTCTATAGTTCCAGCTCTAATTTTTTTCAGTCCACTGACTACAACTGTCATCAAAGTCCAAGAATCACGGAGTCATTACATTGTACAACACAACATTAGGCTCTTCATGTCAATCGTTTTGCCCATCTACACTAATTCCATTTTCCCACAGTAAGTCTGTATTCCTTTATGTCTTGCTATTTAAGTACCAGTCTAAATGTCTCTTTTACATGGTAGTCCTATATGATTCCACCATCTCCTCCGACACTGAGTTCCAGATATCAGCAATACTCTGTTTAAATGAACTGACCCCACCCCTGATGATTATAAAAGTCTATTGAATGGTTTGTGATTTCTCAAGGTCAATCAAATACAAGATAATTACCGAGAAGTAATTTTGCAGCTATACAGAACTCTGGACAGACCCCACTTGGAGTATTGTGTTCAATTCTGGTCGCCTCACTACAGGAAGGACGTGGAAACCATAGAAAGGATGCAGAGGAGATTTACAAGGATGTTGCCTGGATTGGGGAGCATGCCTTATGAGAATAGGTTGAGTGAACTCAGCCTTTTTTCCTTGGAGCGACGAATGAAGAGAGGTGACCTGATAGAGGTGTACAAGATGATGAGAGGAATTGATCATGTAGATAGTTAGAAGCTTTTTCCCAGGGCTGAAATGGCTAGTGTGAGAGGGCATGGTTTTAAGGTGCTTGGAAGTAGGTACAGGGGAGATGTCAGGGGTAACTTTTTTTACGCAGAGATTGGTGAGTGTGTGGAATGGGCTGCCGGCGGCTTTGGTGGAGGTGGAAACAACAGGGTCTTTTAAGAGTCTCCAGCATACGTACATGAAGCTTAGAAAAACAGAGGGATACGGGTAAGCCTAGGCAATTCTAGGGTAAGGACATGTTCAGCACAGCTTTGTGGGCCAAAGGGCCTGAATTGTGCTGTAGGTTTTCTATGTTTCTGTGTTAGTATTAGTTAAATTGCACTGAATTGCAAAAGAAAGATTTAAGAACGTTTAAGAACGGAAAAGAGTACAGTCTGCATTTCGAGCCGAGACTCAAAATGTCGACTGTACCCTTTTCCATAGATGTTGTCTGGCCTTCTGAATTCCTCTAGCATTTTGTGTGTGTTCTTAATATTTTCAGCATCTGCAGATTTTCTCTTGTTTAAGAATGTTTAAGTTCTTATTTGATTTCAACATTTAAGAGATATTTGGATAGGTACATGGATGGGAGGGATTATGAAGGGCTATGGTCTGGGTACAGGTTGATTGGACTAGGTGTAATAGATGGGCTGAAGGGCTTTTTTCTGTGCTGTAGTGTTCCGTGACTCAATAATGGTGGGTGGCTGGGTGGAGATACACCCAGACTACCAAAGGAAGTGTAAGGCGCACCTTCCCTTTGCTAGCCTGCAGGTCACCGTTAGGCAAGGTGTACCCCATCCCCCCCAACCTCCCCCCACCCGATTTGGGTCATGTGAAGCCATGGGAGCAGGTGATCGCTGGTCACATGAGCAGCCGGTCCATATCACAAATCCTGGTTGTGCGACCACTGATGCCAGGCAGACAGTTTCTGAAGGGTATTGATAATGGCTGGGGACACCCATCTTGTAAAGGCACTGCCCAAAAGAAGGGAATGCCAAACCACTTGTGTAAAAAAAATTGCCAGGAACAATCATGGTCACGGAAAGACCATGATCACCCACATCATATAACACAGTGCATAACAATGATGGTGAATAAAGCTGGACTCATTCTGAAATTCATTTGACTGTGACATTTCATGATTAAATCAAGAGATTTCTGTCTTTAACTACTGAGCTCTGATTCTAATACAAAATTTATAGTTTGAAGTGCTTTGAGCAGTAAATGCCTTGTGTTCCCCAGAGCATATTTCTACAGGTTATAGAAAAAGGGATAATGCTGTCACATCTATTTTCACTGAACATTCCTAACTGCTGGAATATGGGATTGGTAAATCTAGCTTTTCATATTAGAACAGCAGCTTTATATTTTTGTGCTGTGCTGATAATTGTACGTGCTTTATAACTGATGTAGCACCATGCTTTTGAAATAGTCCACAAAGCCGTTAACACAAGAGATTCTGCAGACGGTGAAAATCTTGAGAAACACGCAGAAAGTGGTACAGGAACTTAGTAAGTCAGACAGCATCTACGGAGGAGAACCAAGTGTTGCCATTTTAGTCCTAGACCCTTCATCAGGATTGGAAAGAAAGGGGGCAGAAGCTAGAAGAAGAAGAAGAAGGGAGGAGGAAGGGGAGGAAAAGGTGGCAGATGCCAGATGAGACCAGGTCAGGCGCAAGGTGGGTGCGTGGAGGAAGGGGGATTAAGTAAGAAGCTGGGAGGTGATAGGTGAGAGAGGTAAAGAACTGAAGAAGAAGGCATCTAATAGGACCATGGAAGAAAGGGAAGGAGAAGGGAAACCAAGAAAGATAATAGGCAGGTGAGAAGAAGAGAAGGGGCAAGAGGATAACTAGAATGGGGAGTGGAAAGTAAGAGGTGGAGAAATTACTGGAAATTAGCTGGAATCTCCCCCTGTCCTTGAGTCTGTTGGTGCATGGTTTCAAACTTCAGTATCTCTGCCTTATAGAATGGGGGGGTAATAGAGAATGTCCAAGTTGGAGAAGTCTTTGATAATGTTGGCTGCTTTCTGAGGCAGCAGCATGTGTAAACAGGGTCAATGGAGGGGCGGCTGGTTTTTGTGACAGACGGATGCGTTCAGAATGATGGAAATGATCTTGGTGACCATTTGGAAGTTTCAAGTATGCAGAGAAATGTTTATGAAATGCCATCAAGTAGTGCTGGCTCACATCATTTACAATGAGCTCAACATTTACATGGGATTAGGACAGTTACTGAAGATTGCTGCACCCACCATCTCTGCATAGGAGTCTTGGCATACACAGCCCATCAGTTTTTGAGGTCATCCTGCAGTCAAGTTTGAAGTGGGATGCTTGTCTGTTTATAATAAACACTACCCAGTCACACTGCAATGTTTTCACTAGCATACTGCGATTTCCTGTTTCTATGGCTCTTTTGCTGCTCACAACTTGTGAAGAAAAAGAACAGGCTAAAAGAATTTTATTTTGAATATGACCTATACATCCTTTAATGCCACTGGGAAGAAATTCATTTTTCCATTAGAACTTGACCTGAAACCGAGTGAGCTAAGTTCAGACTTCTTATTGGGTTTCAATGCTCAGCCATCCAATCTCAACTCAAAGAGATAGGCTTGCCAATTCATCCAGCCCAAGTGAATCAATTGTTTAACGTCTTGGTCACAGTGAGGACTTGCAAATGCCATCGGTCTCAGTGCCTTGAGTTTTCTACTTGCACTTATATGTAGTCTCAAATTCCACTCCTTAAACTACCTTGCTCAAATTCTGACTGTAAACCTCTTTCCCCCAAATAGAGCAATGTATTACTATGTCTTTGCTAACTTCAAGGTTCACTACTACAGTTGCTTTGAAATCACTGCAATTTGAAACCATTGCAGCTTTTCTATCATTTTCCATTGTGTATACATTACTTAATGTACTGTACATTCTTTGTGGTCAAGCATGTGTGGAGCGCTACCTCGCCATTGGTTTCTTGATTAGCTGCCTGGGGCAAACAACAACCATTACAGCTGGTCTGATTTTGTAGATTAATGCTGCAAGTCTTTTTGCATTTAAAACAAGATTCGACCTTGTGCGAATGCAGTAGAGATAAATAATTGGCCTAATAACAGAAGAATTTTTGAATTAAGCTATCTTATCCACTAATGTAACCCTGTTCTAACGAAACAACAGCTGTTTGGTACGGTAGGCTGGTATGCTTCTAGTGCATGTATATCCTTTATTTAGTGTCTTTTGTTGCCATGGCAGTAGTGTATTTACATGGCCCACCAAAGGTGAAATTTTTACAAAGGTTACTCAATATGCTCAATTGCATGTCCACACATAACATCCATTCTTCAACACCTGGTCCAAGCACATTTCAAAATTACAGGAATGTGCCAAATACTTTGATTCGCTTGCATTGTTACTGCTTATTTCAAAGCTCAAAGTGAATTTAGTATCAAAGTTCATACACGTTAATATATTACCTAGAGATTTACTTTTTGTAGGTATTTACAAGGAAAAAAGAATAGTATTTATGGAAAAACTATACATAAACAAAGACTGACATACAACCAGCAGGCAAAAGAAGACGAACTCCAAATTAAAAAAAAATAGTAATACTGAGAACATAAGTTATAGAGACCTTATAAGGAAGTCAGTAGATGGTTGAGCCAGTTCAGAATGGTAGTGATTGAAGTTATCCACGCCAGTTCAGGAAACTTTTGCTTAGATACTGTTTAATTTATTTATTGAGATACAGAGTGGAGTAGGCCCTTCTGGCCTTTCAAGCCTTGGTGCCTAGCAACCACAGGTTTAACCTTCGCCTAATCATGGGACACTTTACAATGACTAATTAACCTACTAACTGGTACAGCTTTGGACTGTGGGAGGAAACCAGAGCACCTGGAGGAAACCTACATGGTCATGGGGAGAATGTACAAACTCCTTACAGGCAGCGGTGGGAATTAAACCTGGGTCGCTGGGACAGTAAAGCATTGTGCTAACCACTACATTACTGTGCTGCCCTAAGCTGATAATGAATGTTCCTGAATCAGGTGGTGAATGACCTAGATAGATAGATAGATAGATAGATACTTTATTCATCCCCATGGGGAAATTCAACATTTTTTCCAATGTCCCATACACTTGTTGTAGCAAAAACTCATTACATACAATACTTAACTCAGTAATAATATGATATGCATCTAAATCACTAACTCAAAAAGCATTAATAATAGCTTTAAAAAAAGTTCTTAAGTCCTGGCAGTTGAATTGTAAAGCCTAATGGCATTGGGGAGTATTGACCTCTTCATCCTGTCTGAGGAGCATTGCATCGACAGTAACCTGTCGCTGAAACTGCTTCTCTGTCTCTGGATGGTGCTATGTAGAGGATGTTCAGGGTTTTCCATAATTGACCGTAGCCTACTCAGTGCCCTTCGCTCAGCTACCGATGTTAAACTCTCCAGTACTTCGCCCACGACAGAGCCCGCCTTCCTTATCAGCTTATTAAGACGTGAGGCGTCCTTCTTCTTAATGCTTCCTCCCCAACACGCCACCACAAAGAAGAGGGCGCTCTCAACAACTGACCTATAGAACATCTTCAGCATCTCACTGCAGACATTGAATGACGCCAACCTTCTAAGGAAGTACAGTCGACTCTGTGCCTTCCTGCACAAGGCATCTGTGTTGGCAGTCCAGTCTAGCTTCTCGTCCAACTGTACTCCCAGATACTTGTAGGTCTTAACCTGCTCCACACATTCTCCATTAATGATCACTGGCTCCATATGAGGCCTAGATCTTCTAAAGTCCTAAGACTTACCTAAGACTTCTATATCTTCTCCTAGTAGTGAGGAGAGGGCGTGGCCTGGATGGTGGAGGTCCTTGATGGTGGATGCTGCTTTCTTGTGTCGGGCCTTAAGGCACAAGTGCCAAATTCACAATGCATAAAGATTTCTGATGGCACTGGATTGAAACCGCTGGAGTATTTCAGCCGCCACATTGAAAGATTCATTTGCAGGACAATGTTGAGTAAGTATTCAATCCTAGCGATAGGTAGGCCATTCTTCATTCCCTTGCTGCTTGTATTAGCGTTCTTGACTGCTACTTCTGAAGTCCAACACTGAGAAGTGTTTTGTGCACATGCTGAATAACTGCATAGTAGTTATGTGCCTAGCCGGAATCTGGCTTGCCATTTGCTTTCTCACTTGCTGAAAAACCAATGCAATGAAATGCAGCAGCTGTCATAGTTACAGTGGCCAATGTTTTCAAATGAAACACTTTTGATTTTAATAGATCTGGTCTATCTCAGATGAAGATTCACACAACACCAACAAGTTGGCATGAGTTCTTACAGAAGTTAATTTTTCACGGCCCAAAGCTGCAATACGAAGACCATGCTCTGGAGTCTGCAGATGGAAGATCTTGCGATCCTTGCAGGACGTGATAAAGTCAAAGAAACGGCGATTGCACGCATGGATCCGACGGAGGATGAAATAATGGACAGGTCCATTGCAAACGAAGGAAAAGGTGTCCTGGAGGCGTGGAAGGGATTGTGATAGGGACCTTCTCATGGCGGAGAGTGTCACCCTCAGAGCTCGACAGGAGAAACAACGGGAGGCAGAGTCAATTAAATGTGAGTACCTGGGATCCTCAGAAGGTCCAAATTGAGAAGCTCGAAAACGGATCCTGAAGCCAACTGGAGTCAGTTGGCGGCGGAGACACGTTCCAAGGAAGGATATATGGCTGTAACAGTTGGTCTGGGTCAAAATATGATCGAACAGTTGAAGGAATTATAGATGGGGAGCAGCGAGAGGGTTTCACTGAACTCCCGTCGAAGAGAAGATTTAAACTTCTTCAGTGTAGCTTCTTCACTGGCAGAGGCTTCGCAGTAGTGAATTTAAAGAGCAAACACGAGGAAATCTGCAGATGTTGGAAATTCAAACAACACACGCAAAATGCTGGTGGAACACAGCAGGCCAGGCAGCATCGATAGGAAGAAGCACTGTCGACGTTTCGGGCCGAGACCCTTCGTCAGGAGTACCTGAAAGGAGAGATACTAAGAGATTCGAAAGTAGTGGTGGGAAGGGGAAACGCGAAGTGATAGGAGAAGACCGGAGGGGGTGGGATGAAGCTAAGAGCTGGAAAGGTGATTGGCGAAAGTGATACAGAGCTGGAGAAGGGAAAGGTTCATGGGACGGGAGACCTCAGCGGGTTCTGTGTACGCCATGACGCTGAACTCTTCCTCCACCGTCTCCGTCTCCGAGCTTACTTCTTTGGCAAGGACTCTTCTACCCCCACCGATGACCCCTTCTCCCATCTTCAACCCTCCTCCTCTTCATGGACACCCGGCTCTGGTCTTCTGCCTGCTCTGGATCTCTTTATTGCTAATTGCTGATGGGACATCAACCGTCTCGACTTCACTACACCCTGTTCCAATTCCAACCTCTCTCTCTGCTCTGCTCTCTGCTCCCTCCGCACCAACCTCAACCTCACTATAAAACTTGCTGATAAGGGGGAGCTGTTGTTGTCTGGCGTACTGACCCCTACCTGGCCGAGGCATCGCAACAACTCTCTGATACCTCCTCTTATTTACCCCTTGATCATGACCCCACTATGGAGCACCAGGCCACTGTCTCCTATACCATCACCAACCTTATCAGCTCTGGGGATCTCCCATCCACTGCCACCAACCTCATAGTTCCCACACCCCGCACTTCCCGTTTCTACCTCCTACCCAAGATCCACAAACCTGCCTGTCCAGGTAGACCTATTGTCTCAGCTTGCTCCTGCCCCACCGAACTCATTTCTGCATACCTTGACACTGTCTTATCCCCCCTTGTTCAATCTCTTCCCACCTATGTTTGTGACACTTCTCAGGCTTTGAATTTTTTCAATGATTTTAAGTTCCCTGGCCCCCACCACCTTATTTTCACCATGGACA
This sequence comes from Hemitrygon akajei, assembly GCF_048418815.1. Lineage (NCBI taxonomy): Eukaryota > Metazoa > Chordata > Chondrichthyes > Myliobatiformes > Dasyatidae > Hemitrygon > Hemitrygon akajei. The sequence continues at coordinate 62,372,565 of NC_133137.1, forward strand.
TCCAGTCCCTATATACCTCCATCCACCACCCGAACAGTCTCAAAGCTCTTCGCTTCTTTTTGGATTCCAGACCCAACCAATTCCCCTCTACCACCACTCTCCTCCGTCTAGCGGAATTAGTTCTTACTCTCAATAATTTCTCCTTTGGCTCCTCCCACTTCCTCCAAACCAAGGGTGTAGCCATGAGCACCTGCATGGGTCCCAGTTACACCTGCCTTTTTGTTGGCTTTGTGGAACAGTCCATGTTCCAAGTCTATACCGGTATCCATCCCCCTCTTTTCCTTCGCTACATCGACGACTGCATTGGCACTGCCTCCTGCACACATGCTGAGCTCGTTGACTTCATTAACTTTGCCTCCAACTTTCACCCTGCCCTCAAATTTACCTGGTCCATTTCTGACACCTCTCTCCCCTTTCTTGATCTTTCTGTCTCCATCTCTGCAGACGGCTTATCTACTGATATCTACTATAAGCCTACAGACTCTCACAGCTACCTGGACTATTCCTCTTTCCACCCTGTCTCTTGCAAAAATGCTATCCCCTTCTCACAATTCCTCCGTCTCCGCCGCATCTGCTCTCAGGATGAGGCTTTTCATTCCAGGACGAAGGAGATGTCTTCCTTTTTTAAACAAAGGGGCTTCCCTTCTTCCACCATCAACTCTGCTCTCAAATGCATCTCTCCCATTTCCCACACGTCTGCCCTCACCCCATTGGCCTGCTACCCCACTTGGGATAGGGTTCCCCTTGTCCTCACCTACCACCCCACCAGCCTCCAGGTCCAACGTATAATTCTCCGTAACTTCCGCCACCTCCAACGGGATCCCACTACCAAGCACATCTTGGGCCCCAGACAGTCCTTCCAGGTGAGGCGACACTTCACCTGTGAGTCGGCTGGTGTGGTATACTGCGTCCGGTGCTCCTAGTGTGGCCTTTTATATATTGGTGAGACCCGACGCAGACTGGGAGACCGTTTCGCTGAACACCTACGCTCGGTCCACCAGAGAAATCAGGATCTCCCAGTGGCCACACATTTTAATTCCATGTCCCATTCCCATTCTGATATGTCTATCCATGGCCTCCTCTATTGTCAAGATGAATCCACACTCAGGTTGGAGGAACAACACCTTATATACCGGCTGGGTAGCCTCCAACCTGATGGCATGAACATTGATTTCTCTAAATTCTGTTAATGCCCCTCCTCACCTTCTTATCCCATATTTAGTTGTTTGTTTTTTTTCTCTCTCTCTTCCCATCACCCTGCGTGTTCTCTCCATCTGCCTCTGATTTTCCCCCCTTTCTTTCTCCCGAGGCCTCCTGTCCCATGATCTTTTCCCTTCTCCAGCTCTTTATCACTTTCGCCAATCACCTTTCCAGCTCTTAGCTTCATCCCACCCCCTCCGGTTTTCTCCTATTGATGCACCATCAATAACTCTCAGAGACGGGAGGTGAACGATAGGCTTTTATTAGCAGCAAAAGGGAGCTCGGTATCTCGGAGACTGAGGGAGGAGCAGTGCCTCCAATCGCCTTTATACAGGGGTCCGTGGGAGGAGCCACAGGAGCAGTCAGCAGAGGGGTGTGTCCAGACAGGTATACATAGTTTACCACATTCACCCCCCCTTTGTTTTAAAAGAGAGTCCCCACGGGGTGAAGTTTCTTACAAGTATATTTACAGGTTAAGTCTATCAGGCGGTCGAGTCAGTCGCTGCGATCTACGTAGCACCGGTGGTGATTGCACCGGTGACGGTGGTTGTGCTGGTTCCAGCCTGACTTGAGGTGACAGCCCATTAGGCGTCAGTGATCCCTCATGCGTGTGTGTGGCGCCCGGTATGGGAGGGTTGTGAAGAGTCTGTGTAGGGCTTGGCGTGCGCGGTGTCTCGTAGGTATATACATCGGTGGGTACGGGGTTCATAGTCACCGAGACGTGTTCGGGGTAGTGGTCTGGTGCTCCTGCGGGCGCCAGGTCGCGGACGGAGACCGTGTCCTCCTGCCCATCAGGTAAGACCACGTAGGCATACTGGGGGTTCGATTGAAGTAGGTGAACCCTCTCGACCATCGGGGAGTATTTATTGCTCCTTGCATGTTTCCGGAGCAGCACTGGCCCTGGGGACGTCAGCCAAACCGGTAGGATGGTCCCAGTGGCAGACTTCCTGGGAAAAAAAAAGAGTCGCTCATGAGGGGTGGCATTGGTGGACGTACATAACAGGGAGCGGATGGAGTGGAGTGCCTCGGGGAGGACCTCCTGCCATTGAGAGACCGGCAACCCCTTTGACCTAAGGGCTAACAGTGTGGCCTTCCACACTGTGGCATTCTCCCGCTCCACCTGTCCATTTCCCCGGGGATTATAGCTCATGGTCCTACTAGTAGCAATACCCCTAGCCAGCAGGTACTGGCGCAGCTCGTCACTCATAAAGGAGGACCCTCTATCACTGTGGATATAGCAGGGATATCCGAACAGAGTGAAGAGCTGGTGCAGGGCTTTTATGACGGACGTGGCAGTGGTATCAGGGTAGGGGATGGCAAAGGGGAACCGCGAGTACTCATGGATTATGTTGAGAAAGTAGACATTGCGGTTGGTGGAGGGAAGGGGGCCCTTAAAGTCGAAACTCAGTCGCTCAAAGGGGCGGGTGGCCTTGATAAGTTGTGCCTTTTCAGGACGGTAGAAGTGCGGTTTGCACTCAGCGCAGACTTGACAGTCCCTGCTCATCATCCTGATCTCCTCAAGGGAGTATGGCAGGTTCCGGGCTTTCACAAAATGGTAAAGCCAGGTGACCCCCGGGTGGCAAAGATATGCATGGAGGGCGTATAGCTGGTCGAGCTGCGCGCTGGCACATGTTCCCTGGGATAGGGCATCAGGGGGCACATTGAGCCTTCGGTACAGGATGTCATAGTTGTAGGTGGAGAGTTCTATTCTCCACCTCAAAATTTTATCATTTTTGATTTTGCCCCGCTGTTGATTGCTAAACATGAACGCAACTGAGCGCTGGTCGGTCAGCAAGGTGAACCTTTTGCCAGCGAGATAGTGCCTCCAGTGCCTAATAGCTTCCACTATGGCCTGGGCTTCTTTCTCCGCCGCGGAGTGCCGGATTTCAGGGCCTTGAAGGGGACGAGAGAAGAATGCTACTGGCCTACCTGCCTGAATGAGGGTAGCAGCCAGCGTGAAGTCGGAGGCGTCACTCTCTACTTGGAAGGGAATGGTCTCGTCCGCCGCATGCATCGTTGCTTTGGTAATGTCCCCTTTAATGCGGCTGAAGGCCGCGCGGGCCTCGGCTGAGAGGGGAAATGCGGTGGACTTGACCAGGGGGCAGGCCTTGTCTGTGTAGTGTGGGACCCATTGGGCGTAATAGGAAAAGAAGCCCAGGCTCCGTTTGAGGGCTCTGAGGGTGGTGGGAAGAGGGAGTTCCAACAGGGGGCGCATACGGTCGGGGTCAGGGCCAATGACTCCGTTCTCCATGAGATACCCAAGGATAGCGAGTCGGGTGGTTCTGAACACACACTTGTCCCTGTTATAGGTAAGGTTCAGAGCTTTGGCCACTTGGAAAAATCATTGGAGGTTGGTGTCGTGATCCTGCCAGTTGTGACCGCAGATGGTGATGTTATCCAGATATGGAAATGTGGCCTTCAGTTGGCACTGGTCCACCATCCGGTCCATTTCCCTCTGGAAGACAGAGACACCATTCGTGACACCGAAGGGGACGCACAGGAAGTGATAGAGCCTGCCGCCTGCCTTGAAGGCGGTGTAGGGGCGGTCCTCTGGGCGGATGGGGAGCTGGTGGTAAGTGGATTTCAGATCTATTGTCGAGTACACCTTGTACTGAGCTATCTGGTTGACCATATCCGCAATGCGGGGTAGGGGGTACGCGTCAAGCAGCATGAACCTATTGATGGTCTGGCTATAGGCCACAACCATCCTATTTTTCTGCCTGGTCCGAACAACAACCACCTGGGCCCTCCAAGGACTTGTGCTTGGCTCAATGATCCTCTCCCTGAGCAGCCGCTGCACCTCTGACTGAATAAAGGCCCTGTCCCCCGCACTGTACCTCCTGCTTTTAGTTGCCACAGGTTTACAGTCGGGGGTCAGGTTGGCGAACAGCGGTGGGGGAGAGATCTTGAGGGTGGAGAGGCTGCAAGTGGTGTCAGTAGCGCGGCCGTTGGCATGGTGTTGGGTGGGATGTGTGGGTCAGTGTGTGTGTGTGGTCAGTAGCGGGGTATGTGACGAAGTCCCACAAAACTGAGGATTCCTGACAGTGAGTGGTGGGAGGGGCCCGTCATATGCCATAGTCACACTTTTCAGGTGGCTCTGGAAGTCCAGCCCCAATAGCACAGGGGCACACAGTTGAGGCATGACCAGTAGCGCAAAGTCCCGATATTCTGTGCCCTACACCACCAATGTCGCTACACAACCCCCCCGGATGTCTGTGGAATGCGATCCAGAAGCCATGGTGACCCTCTGGCTTACCGGCCGTGTCATGAGTCCGCAGCTTTGCACCGTGTTCGGGTCAATAAAACTCTCAGTGCTGCCCGTGTCAAACAGGCAGCTAGTCCTGTGCCCCTCCACCAGGATGTCCATCATTGACCTTGCGAGCTGGTGTGGAGCGCTTTGGTTGAGGGTCATGGAGGCCAGAGTTGAATCGCCGTCTTGGTGCCCGGTAAGCACCCGTGGGTCAGAGGCGGGGCGAGGTGGCGCCGACGAAGATGGCCGCCCCCGTGCCTCGCATGCGGTGGGCAGGCAAGATGACGACCCCCATGCCTCACACGCGGCGCTGCTCAACCCTGCTCGTGGTTTGGACTTACAGGCCTTGGCGAAGTGGCCCTTCTTCCCGCAGCTGGAGCAGGTCGCTTCTCAGGCCAGGCTGCGTTTTCGGGGGTGCTTTTCGAGTCCGCAGAAGTAACACTGCGCGGACTTGCGACTGGCAGCAGCCATGGTCGATTCGCCGGCGGTTTGCGGGGACTTCATGGACTCGCGACTGGCAGCAGCCGAGGTCAATTCGCCAACGGTTTGCGGGGTCTGCGGCGTCCACAAGGCCGGCGGGAGATCGCGCGCCTGGACAGCGCCAGTGTTTTGCAGAGCGGCCTCCAGCATGTCGGCCAGCCCGATCGCTGAATGTAAGGTAAGATCGGCGTGTTCCAGCAGCCGCTGGAGCACGTACACTGACCTGATCCCCATAACAAAGGCGTCTCTTACTAGCAGCTCCGCATGTTCCGCCATCAGTCCCCTGCAGTCGCAGGCCCGCATGAGTGTCTGTAGGGCCCGGACAAACTCAGCGCTCGACTCTCTGGCCCGCTGCCGCCGTGTCACTAAGCTATGTCTTGCATAGGCGGTGTTCACCAGCCACCGGTATTGCCTTTTGAGGGCATCCATCGCACCCTGGTAGTCCGTTTGCTCTCTGATCATGGAGTAGACCCTTGCACTGACTCTGGAGAGGAGAACCCTGTGCATCGTGGCAGGGTCAGTCACATGAATCTCCTCCAGGTACGCTTCGAAGCATGCTAGCCAGAGTTCGAAAGCGTCTCCAGCTTCCTGGGATTGTGGGTCGAGATCCAATCGGTCTGGTCGTAAAATGCTCTCCATGTTTTAAAATTGCTACTAATAAAATCGATGCACCATCAATAACTCTCAGAGGCAGGAAGTGAACGATAGGCTTTTATTAGCAGCAAAACGAAGCACTGCATCTCGGAGACTGAGGGAGGAGCAGTGCCCCAGTCGCCTTTATACAGGGGTCTGTGGGAGGAGCCACAGGAGCAGTCAGCAGGGGGGGCATGTCCAGACAGGTATACATAGTTTACCACACCTATCATTTCGCATTTCCCCCTCCCCCCACTACTTTCAAATCTCTTAGTATCTCTCCTTTCAGTTAGTCCTGACGAAGGGTCTCGGCCTGAAACGTCAACAGTGCTTCTCCTTATAGGTGCTGCCTGGCCTGCTGTGTTCCACCAGCATTTTGTGTGTGTTGTTTGAATTTCCAGCATCTGCAGATTTCCTCTTGTTTAGCCCACAAAGTGGCTTTTACTAAACAAAATCATGTGATACTCTTCACAACCTTTCTTCTTTGCAAGAACTATTTCTGTGTATTGTTTTGTGTACTTCAGAAAACTATGTTTCTTCATATTGGTCTAAAGATAAAACCATAGTTTGAGAACATTCCTTCTGGTTTTGGGAAATAGCTAGATTAAACAATCAACAAATTTCATCTGGGTGTGGAGGCTGTAAAAAAATTCCGTAACTGTTGTTTACTTCTCAGAAATACCTCAGAATTTTCATTAGCATCGCCTTCATCTGCTGGCTCAAATTCAGCTGGTTGCTGCTCTGTACAGTTTTACCCAATAACTATGATGAGCAGATACTTAAAAAATACCTTCTGGAATAGAATAGGATGACATTAAGTATGACCCTGAACTGTGTACAACAAGTTGCATTAGGATAACAATTTTCATTTAAATGGAGTGTTATCCTCTGTTGTAGTTGATGGAGCCTTTATTTGATTTACTCCACTTTCCACATCAGACGGCTCCCCCACGTGAAACAGAATACCACCTCTTCGGTCTTCACTTTTCACCAACACCAGCCTCTGTGTGCAATCCTTCAGCACATCCGGCACCTCCAGTTGAATCCTGCCGCCAACCACATTTTCATAGAGTCACAGAGTCATAGAAAAGTACAGCACAGAAACAGGCCCTGCGGCCTATCTAGCCCACGCTGAACCATTTAAGCTGGCTACTCCCATCGTCCTGCACCAGGACCAAAGCACTCCATACCCCGACCAATCATGTACCTATCCAAACTTCTCTTAAACATTGAAATCAAGTTTACATGCATCACATTCGCTGACAGCTTGTTCCACAATCTCATGACTCTCTGAGTGAAGAAGTTTCTCTTCATGTTCCCCTAAAACTTTTCACCTTTCACCCTTAACCCATGAACTCTAGTTGTAGTCCCACCCAACCTCAGTGGAAAAAGCCTGCTTGCATTTACCCTATCTATACCCCTCATAATTTTGTATACCTCTATCAAATCTCCTCTTAATCTTCTACATCTCAAAGATTAAAGTCCTAACTTTTTTTACTTTTACTTTTACTTATGTATCACTGTGGTGAACTACATATACCTGTCTGGACACACCCCTCCTGCTGACTGCTCCTGTGGCTCCTCCCACAGACCCCAGTATAAAGGCGATTGGGGCCTGAGCCTTGTCCTCAGTCTCCAGGATGTAGCATGGTGGTCAATTGCTGCTTGTTCTTTCTTCCAGTCAATAAAAGCCTATATCTCGCCTCACGTCTCAGAGAGTTATTGATGGTGCATCAAACACTCATGCAACAGGCTGGTATATGTCTAGGGGAAAAGGAGATCCAGCCACTCACCACCCCCACCTCCCGTACATGCAGGTGCTGTGGGAATCAAGTTTCTGCCTCGCGCCCGCACACAGTATCAAATTCACACCAGATACCGTTATGAAATACACTTTAAAGATTTTACTAAAACTAAAAGAGTACTAGGCAATACAATATATATAAAAGAAAAGAAAAAGCAAAAGGTGCCAACTTATCAAAGTTCAGTCAGTTTAGTGCACATCGTTGTAGCTCAACCATCAAACCATTCGACCCCTCGTCTCTTTCCTCCGACCTCCACGTCTTCGCACCTGGTCGACCGAGCAGTGCAGCGCACGTCCACCTTCCTTGGCGTCTCCTTCCTGCCTCTCCTCTAAAGACCGCGAAACCCCCCAAGCTCCCAGCCCCACAAGACAAAATAACATTCCCCATTGGTTAAAAAATGAATACAATCCCCATATCAGCAAGTCCAAAGCTAAACAACTGCGAGAAAAAAACACTTATCAGACATAAAAGCATTCCTACTCTAGCAAACCAAAGAAGCCATTTTGATTACATACACAGTACATTGTACACTTAGAACTCAGGTCCTCCAGTCCTGGAAACATCCTTGTAAATTTTCTCTGTACTCTTTCAACCTTATTGACATCTTTCCTGCAGATCGGTGACCACAACTGCATACGATACTCCAAATTTGGCCTCACTTATGTCTTATGCAATTTCAACATAACATCCCATTCAATACATTGGTTTTTGAAGGCCAAAGTGCCGGAAGTTTTCTTTGTGACCCTAACTTGCTGAGACACCACCTTCAATGAATTATGGACCTTGGTTCCCGGATCTCTTTGTTCTGTCACACTCCTCAGTGCCCTACCATTCACTGTGTAAGACCCACCCTGGTTGGCCCTACTGAAGTGCAGCACCTCACACTTGTCTGCATTAAATTCCAGCTGCCATTTTTCAGCCCATTTTTCCAGCTGGTCCAAATCCCACTGCAAGCTCTGATAGCCTTTCTCACTGTCCACTACACCCCCCAATCTTGGTGTCATCTGCAAATTTGCTGATCCAGTTAACCCCATTATCATCCAGATCATTGTTACAGATGACAAATAACAATGGACTCAGCACCGACTCTTACGGCACACCAACGCTCACTCACAGGCCTCCAGCCAGAAAGGCAATCATCTGCTACTGCTGTCCGACTTCTCCCGCAAAGAATCAGAATCAGGTTTATTATCACCGGCATGTGACGTGAAATTTGTTAACTTAGCAGCAGCAGTTCAATACAACATAATCTAGCAGAGAGAGAGAAAAAAGAAGACATAATAATAAATAAGCAATTACGTGTATTGAATAGATTTTAATAAATGTGCAAAAAACAGAAATACTAAATATTAAAAAAAAAGTGAGGTAGTGTCCAAAGCTTCAAAGTACCTTTAGGAATCGGATGGCAGAGGGGAAGAAGCTGTTCCTGAATCACTGAGTGTGTGCCTTCAGGCTTCTGTATCTCCTACCTGATGGTAACAGTGAGAAAAGGGCATGCCCTGGGTGCTGGAGGTCCTTAATAATGGGTGCTGCCTTTCTGAGACACCGCTCCCTAAAGATGTCCTGGGTACTTTGTAGGCTGGTGCCCAAGATGGAGCTGACTAGATTTACAACCTTCTGCAGCTTCTTTCAGTCCTGTGCAGTAGCCCCTCCATACCAGACAGTGATGCAGCCTGTCAGAATGCTCTCCATGGTACAATTATAGAAGCTGTTGTAGGAAGGGTCTCGGCCTGAAACGTCGGCAGTGCTACTTCCTATAGATGCTGCCTGGCCTGCTGCGTTCCACCAGCATTTTGTGTGTGTTGCTTGTATTTCCAACATCTGTAGGTTTCATCGTGTTTGCTATAGAAGTTTTTGAGTTTATTTGTTGACGTGCCAAATCTATTCAACTCCTCATAAAGTATAGCCGCTGTCTTGCCTTCTTTATGACTACACCGATATGTTGAGACCAGGTTAGATCCTCAGAGATCTTGACACCCAGGAACTTGAAGCTGCTCACTCTCTCCTCTTTTGATCCCTCTATGAGGATTGGTACGTGTTCCTTCATCTTACCCTTCCTTAAGTCCACAATCAGCTCTTTCATCTTATCTATCGTCTGCCAATATCCAAACTAATTTACTACCTCATCTTGAATGCTGAGCGAACGAACCTTCTTGACAAAGCTCCCATGCAAGAACTCATCAAATGCCTTGCTTTTTCAAATGCCGAAGTCCATGCTTATGACATCCACTGCCTTGCCTTCATTGACTTTTCTGGTTACTTCCTTGAAAAAACTCTGTAAGATTGGTTAGACATAACCTACCATGCAAGAAGCCATGGTGACTATCCCTAATCAGTCCATGTCTATCCAAATACTCATATATCCGCTCCCTGAGAATATCTTCTATTATCTTTCACTACTGATGTCAGACTCATTAGCTTATTTATTTTTTAGAGCCTTCCTTAAACAGCGTAACAATATTAGCTATCCTTCAATTCTTTGATACCTCTCCTGACACTAGGGATGATTTAAATATCTCTGCTAGGGCCTCTGCAATTTCTGCACTTGCCTCCCACAGTGTCCGAGGGAACACTTTGTCAGGCCCTGGGGATTTGTCCATTTAATTTTCCTCCGAAGAGCAAATACCTCCTCCTCTGTAATCTGTATAGGGTTCATGAAGTCAATGCCTGCTTTGTCTCACTTCTATAGACTCCGTGACTGTCTCCTGAGTAAAAACAGATGCAAACAATCCATTTACGATCTCCCTCATCTCTTTTGGCTCCACGTATGGGTTAGTAGTCTGATCTTCCAGAGGACAGGCTCTTGCTAAACTGCACGATGTCATCTGCAGGCAAGAAACAGCCCACCCCAACACATTTCAAATTATAGTCGGTGACTTTAACCAGGCCTATTTGAAGAAAGCCCCACCCAGTTACCACAGCACATAACCTGTTGCACCAGAGGTTCCAACACACTAGACCACTGCTACACTACGATAAGGAATGCCTATTGTTTCTTTCCTAGACCACATTTTGGCAAGTTGAACCATTTGTCTGTACTCCGACTATCTGCAAACAGCCAGAGCATAAAGAATGAGGCTCCAGAGATCAAGACAACCAAGATCAAGGTCACGGAAGGCAGAGGAACGGTTACAGGATTGCCTTGAGCCAGTGGACTGTGCTGTGTTCAAGAAATCAGAAGCACTGTCTGAACCATGAAAGTTGGAATTTGCTGAGAGCCAGATCAGAGGCATTCACGTCTGGAGATGACGAATGCTACAAGTGCAGGTATGATCTCTGGAAAGAAACCTCATGGGTGAGACGGAGATTCCAGGCTAGACTAGAATCAATGAGGGATGCTCAACAGCTGTGGCAAGGTTTGAATGCCAGGATCTCCTACAAAGTTAAATCTAGTGACATTGGAGACAGCAGAGCAGAGCCTCACTTCTAGATGAGCTCAATGGCTTCTATGCTCACTTTGACCACCAGAACCAGGAGGAACCATTGCACATCCCCATGTCTCCGAACCATCCTTTGGTCTCAGAGTCTGAAGGTGATGCACAGGCTGCCTTCAAGAGAGTGAATCCAAGGAAAGCATTTAGTCTGGATGGAGTACCTGGCTGAGTACTGAAGATCTGTGGCAACTAACTAGCTGGTCATGGACCTCTTCTCCAGCAGTGTGTGGTAGCCACCTCATTCAAGTAGGCTTCAATCATACCAATGCCCAAGAAGAGTGTGGTAACCAGTCTAAATGACTATCTCCCAGTGGCACTTACACCCACAGTGATGAAGTGTTTTGAGAGGCTGATGTTGAGTCATTTCAGCTCCTGTCTGAGTGGTGACTTGGATCCACTCCAGTGTGCCTACCAAAGCAACAGGGTTACAGCAGATGCCATCTCATTGGCTCTTCACTCAATCCTGGAACATCTGGTCAGCAAAGATGCATACATCAGGATTCTCTTTATTGATTACAGCTCAACATTTAATACCATCATCCCCCTCAAAACAAATCTGTGATCTCCAAGACCTGAGCCTCAATATCCCTTTGTGCAATTGGATCCTGGATTTCCTCACTTGCAGACCCCAGTCTATTCAGATTGGCAAACACATCTCCTCCACAATCTCCATCAGCACAGGAGCACCACAGGGATGTGTACTTAACCCCTTGATCTACTTGCTTTACACCTATAATTGTGTGGCCCCTGCATCGTATACAAGTTTGCTGATGACATACAGGACAGGATTGAGTGGTGTAATAACAACCTCTCACTCATTGTCAATAAAAACAAGGAACTGATTTTAGACTTGTCTCAGACCCATCAAAGTAAGATAGCAGCACCTCTACTTCCTCAGGAGTCTGTGGAGATTTGGCATGTCATCAAAAACCTTGGCAAACTTCTATAGATGTGTGGTGGAAAGTGTGCTGACTGGCTGCATTACAGCCTGGTATGGGAACACCAATGCCTTTGAATGGAAAATCCTAAAAGATGTAGTGGATTTGTTTGAGTATATCCCTGGTAAAGACCTCCCAACCACTAAGCACATCTACATAAAATGTTGCCATAGAAAAGCAGCATCCATTTTCAAAGATCCTCACCACCCAGGCCATGTTCTTTTTTCACTGCTGCCATCAGGTAGAAGGTACAGGTGCCTCAGGACTCACACCAGCACGTTCAAGAACTGTTACTACGCTTCAACTGTCAGGCTTTTGAATAAAAGGGGTTAATTATACTCATTCTATTTCTGTTGTTTCCACCACTGATGGTCTCACTTTAAGAACTCCTTATCTTGTTATTTCAAGCTCTCATTATTTGTTGCTATTTATTTATATTTACATTTACACAGTTTGTTGTTCATTGATCCTGTTTATACACCCCGTTTTATAGATTTGCTAAGTACTTCCGCAGAGAAAAAGAATCTCAGGGTTGTATGTACTCTGATAATAAATTTTACTTTGAACTTTAAACTTTGTACTAATTCAGTCCCTTGCAATCCCTTTGCTCTTAATATATCTGTAGAATCCCTTAGGATTCTCCTTCAACTTGTTTTCTAGGGCTTCTTTGAGCCCTCCTGATTTCTTTCTTAAGTGTTTTCTTGCATTTCTTGTACTCCAAAAGCACCTCATTTGTTCCTACCTGCCTATACCTGCTATGCACATCTTTTTTTTTCTTAACCAGGGTCTCAATATCTTTTGTAAACCAAAGTTCTCTAAACCTGTTGTCCTTATCTTTTATTCTGACGGGCACATACAAGCTTTGTACTCTCAAAGTTTCACTTTTGAAGGCCTCCCACTTACTGAGTATACCTTTGCCAGAAAATAGCCAATCCACACTTGCTAGATCCTTTCTGATATCAGCAAAATTGGCCTGTTTCCAATTTAAAACCTCAACTCACTAACCAGACCTATTGTTTTCCATATGTACTTTGAAACAAGTGCCACTGTGATTACTAGATGCAAAGATTTCCCCTACACAAACTTCTACCACCGGCCTGTTTCATTCCCTAGTAGCGGATCAAGTATTGTGTACTTTCTTGTTGGGACTGCTATGCACTGATTACGGGAACTTTCCTGAACACGTTTGACAAACTCTATTTCATCTAGTCCGTTTATGATATGGTAGTTCCGGATAATATGTGGAAAGTTAAAATCACTTACTATAACAACATTATACTTCTTGCAACAGTCTGCAATCTCTTTACAAATCTGTCACTCTGAATTCCATGCGCTGCTGTGCGGTTTGTAATATAGCCCTATTTATGCAGTTACACCTTTCTTAGTCCTCGGTTCCACTCATAATACCTCACTAAACGAGTTCTCCAGTCTGTCCTGACGGAGCACTGCTGTGACATTTTTCCCAACTAGTAATGCCACCCCTCCTCCTTTCATCCCTCCCACTCTGTCACGTCTAAAACAACGGAACCCTGGAATAATGAGCTGCAGGTTCTGGCCTTCCTGCAACCAAGTCTAACTTATGACTACAATGTCATAATTCTGTGTGTTGATCCATGTCCTGAGCTTATCTGTTCTCCTAAGATACTTCTTGCATTGAAAGATACACAACTCAGGGCATTAGTTGCATTATGCTCAACTTTTGCTTCCTGACTTTGCCTGATTTCTTAACAACTTCTGTCTCCACAACTTCTCCACTATCTGTTCTGGCACTCTGGTTCCCATCCCTCTGCATCTCTAGTTTAACACCTCTCCCCCGTGCAGCACTAGCAAACCTTCTCACTAGGATATTAGTTCTTCTTCAGTTCAGGAGCAAATCATCTCTTCTGTACAGGTCCGACCTTCCCTGGAAGCAAGCCTAACCATCCAAAATCTGACACCCTCCCTCCTCACACCATCTTCTTAGCCACGTGTTAAACTATAGTCTTCCTACTTCTGGTCTCACTAGCACATGGCATGGGTCACAATCCTGAGATCACAACCCTGGAGGTCTTGCCCTTCAGCTTAGCACCTAGCTCCCTGTACTCCCTTTGCAGAACCTCATCACTCTTCCTACGTATGCCATTAGTACCTACACGGAATACGACTTCCAGCCGCTCATCCTCACACTTATGAATGCTGAGAACGCGATCCAAGATGTCCCAGACCCTGGCACCAGGGAGGTAACATACCATCCATGAATCTCGTTCTTGTCCACAGAACCTCCTTTCAGTTCCCCTTGCTAAGGAAGTTAACACCACACCTCATCTCTTCTCCCTACAGACCCTGACTCAGTGCCAGAAACCTGATCATTGTCACTTTCTTCTCATAGATCACACTCCCCCAAAGTGGAATACCTGTTGTTGAGGGACATGGCCACAGGGGTACTCTGCACTGGCTGTTTAACCCCTTTTCCCTTCCCGACTCTCACCCAGTTTTCTGTGTCCTGCAACTTGCAACTTCCTTTCTATATGTCCTATTTATTACCTTCCTCAGTCTCCCGAACGATCCAGAGTTCATCCAGTTCCAGTTCCAGCTTCAGCTCCTTAACATGGAGTGTTAGAAGCTGCATCTGGATGCACTTCTCACAGTTGTAGTTGTCAGGGACACTGGAGGTCTCCCTGCCTTCCCACATCCTGCAAGAGGAGCATTGAAACATCTTACCTGGCATCCCTACTGTTCTAACTGAGCAAATATAAAGGAGGACAAATAAATAAACTGTGGGAAAAAGATAATCTACCTACAGCTTTTTCAACTCCTCCCACCCAGGCCTCACCATGCTGAAGCCTTGAAGAGTTGAAGCCTCCAAATCCTCACTCCAGCACTGTCTACTCCAACAAAGGCTGCTTTGCTTTCCTCTGCCTTATTTTAATGTTGACTTGCCAATCAATCATGATTGCTGATTGGCCACTGCTCAATGCACCAAATTGTTGTGATTCGATGCCTTACGTACTCAATCTGCAAACCTGAATCAGCTACGTCTTCTCACGCTTCAGATCTCCGATTAGCCGTTGCTCTAAACTCACTCCTACTTTCTGCTTTCCAGAGGGATGACTCCCTCTGCGCCTCCCTGTTCCCTATCCTTTTCCACCAACGCCTCCTGTTGATACTTTCCCGTGCTACTGTAGGAGGTAGAATATTTGCTCCAGTACCAGCTCCCCCACCACTATCCTATGACATAAACAGCTGTTCAAAGAAAGACAGATTTACATGCTTATCCTCCAAAGCTGTCTGTTGCACTTGGCACTCATGACGTGACCTCCTCCACTACACTGACGACGGTAAGAAATCATTCTGCAGAACTCTATCTGCAACAGCCATTTCAAGTTTCAATTTGCATGTCAATTATTTGTCATGACTTTGAATTTGAAGTTCCTATTTTCGTTCACTGTGCACCATAAAATTAAAATTCTGTATGGTGTTTAGGTGATGGCTGGAAAGGGAAAGAATGGCTAGGGGTGCGGTTGGGGAGCCAGGGGGTTACAACCCGAAAAGGTTTGGGAACCACTGTACTGGATTCATGCAGCAGTTTCTTTTTTGTAGCTAATTTTGTTTGCTTGAGCATCTGATGAATTGCACCTTCCACAGTGCGGCACCCCCACACTCTTAACATGTCAGTGTGGATAATTGCTCTTAGAGAGGTATATGGATGACAGAGAAAAATAAAGTGCTGTATGTGTGGCAAGGGTTAGATTGATCTCGAATAAGTTACAAGGTCAGCAGAACATCGAGGGCTGAAGGGACTGTTCTGTGCTCTATTATTTTATATCTCTGATGTGGAAATTAAATCCACATCCTTCTGTAGCAGAGATATCAGTGTGACCCCAAACCGACGCTGAAAACTTCTTACACAACTAGAACAATAATCTCCACTGAAAGTACTGGATGCCAGTCAAGTCAGTTAGTTATTATTAACTGTTAACAGCGTATTTATTACATCGATCTGAGTTTGCCCTAAATATTTTCTCAGGTTTGGTCACAAAGATCAAGCCAAGCATTTTGTTTTTAATGGATGTTGACTTGGGCCATCTCTGCAAACACAATAACATAACCAGAGGGCAAAACAACAGCATTCCCTCAGGACCCGAGCATTTGTATCATTTGTACATGCTCTGCTCTATTCTCCAAGGGACGATACATGTCAAGACAAAGCTTGATATGAATAATCAAGCCATGAATATACAGAGGCAGAGTAAAGATCAGATTCAGGACTAGTAGCCACCCAGCTGGAAATAATTCAAATGTTATGAATCCTCTGTGCTCGTGTGTGACCACGCTTGACTTAAATTCACAGCTCACTCTACTTCATGACATGCTTTCCTTAGACATTTCTGACTTCTGTGCCTAGCTGCATTTTGGTGCACTTTTCTTTGCTGCTGGTGGCCAGAAGACGGGGAAGCCCTGTCCTGTTAAGTAGTCAGAAGCAGGTCCCCATTATATTCTTGGGAAAACTATGAAAGGCAGATCTTACTATTTTACTTATTTCCCTCTCTTTCAAAATGTACTTGCAGGAGCATGTCCTTGATTAAAACATGCAGGAGCACATTCTATTACCTCTGCGGTAGAAAGAACTTCAACAAAATATAGCTCATGTTTAACACATTCTGTGACTGGCCTGAAAATACGTAACTATTCAAAAATTACAGCAACTAGCATAAAGAAAATATCTTCTGCTGCAGAAGTTCTTGCATGCATTGGGTTATATAATGTTATATAAATAGGAGCCCCCTAAGAGAGAAATGATTGCGTTAGCTTCAGAAAAGACCAACACACTTTTAATATTGTAGGATATCATTTTATTTTATGGTACTATATTAGCTACTTGTTGACATCAAGGTGAACCCAGGACATTGTTGAACTATTATGATAAATAACTTACCACAAGGCGCAGTTGCCACGGATTCTACACTGGCTTTCAAGGATCATATAGCACTGTAACAGTGTTTTCAGCTCATTCGGTCTGTGCCAGCCCAGCTGACCATCTGTACCACACTCAACTGCCAGTATTTATCCCAATACACTAATTGTGTTGAGTTCTGCTTGCCTCATAATAGGAAGGATGTGGAAGCTTTCGATGTGAGTGCAGAGGACATCCAGGCAACCATATGCTGCCTGGATCAGAGGGCATGTATTATGGTGAGGGTTTGGGCGGGCAGAGACTTTTCTCTTTGGGTTGGCAGAGGATGAATGATGGAGGTGTGTAAGATGATGGAAGACATTGATGGAGTGGACAGATAGAGACTTTTCCTTTAGGGAAAAATGGCTGATATAAGAGGGTTCCATTTTAAGGTGATTGGAGGGAAATAAGAGGTAGTTTATTATTATTTGTTTATTTACACAGAGTGGTCAGTGTGTGGTGCACCTTAGTGGTGGCAGCACCAGGTACATTAAGGCCATTTAATGAGATTCTCAGATTGGCACATGGATAAATGAAAACTGGAGGGCTATTTGGGAGGACAGGGTTGATCTTGGAGTAGGTTAGACGATTAGCACAACATCTGAAGGGCCTGTACTGTGTTTTCATTGTTAACCATGCAATTTGTACATACATTAAAAATAAGTGAAGCTTGCACGTTAGCAGTGACAGCTGTGAGATTTTCACTCTTTTGGTTGGATCAAAGTAAGTGGGCCATCATTTAAAGCAAGTGATTCCTACAGAAAATTATAAGTGGAGGGGTTGACCCATGAGAAAAGTTCTTAAGTGGATGCACAATTCTTATACATTAAAGGCTAAATTCTCAGCCCACCACTTACTTCCTAAGCATTCGCACTGTATGGCCAGAATCTGTCCAAACCCCACCTGTAAGATGACACCAGTATAGTGAGCTTGATCTCAAACCACAATGAGGTAGAGTAGCTGCCTCAACGTTTCTCTGGGTAGCTTAATACATACACCTACTATCCTTTGTGTGGAAAAAGTGTCTTGCAGGTCCCTTTTAAATTTTTCCCCTTTCACCTTAAATCTATGCCCCTGCTTCTGAACTCTACTGCACTGATCTTACCATCCAAATTACCCAAGGCTCTTATCAATTTAAACATTTCTTTAAAGTTGTCCCCCATCCTCTTAAATTGAGGAATAATGACTTAGTCTGGTCAACCTTTCCCTTTAACTCAGGCTCTGTAGTCCTGGTA
Organism: Hemitrygon akajei; assembly: GCF_048418815.1. Lineage (NCBI taxonomy): Eukaryota > Metazoa > Chordata > Chondrichthyes > Myliobatiformes > Dasyatidae > Hemitrygon > Hemitrygon akajei. The sequence continues at coordinate 62,390,473 of NC_133137.1, forward strand.
ATATCATAGAACATTACAGCACAGAAACAGGCCTTTTGGCCCTTCTTGGCTGTGCCGAACCATTTTTCTGCCTAGTCCCACTGACCTGCACCTGGTCCATATTCCTCCATACACCTCTTATTCACGTACTTGTCCAAGTTTTTCTTAAATGTTAAAAGCGAGCCCACATTTACCACTTCATCTGGCAGCTCATTCCACACTCCCACCACACTCTGTGTGAAGAAGCCACCCCCCCCAATTTTCCCTTTTAAACTTTTCCCCCTTCAACCTTAACCCATGTCCTCTGGTTTTTTTCTCCCCTAGCCTCAGTGGAAAAAGCCTGCTTGCATTCACTCTATCTATACCCATCATAATTTTATTTACCTCTATCAAGTCTCCCCTCATTCTTCTACGCTCCAGGGAATAAAGTCCTAACCTATTCAACCTTTCTCTGTAACTCAGTTTCTCAAGTCCCGGCAACATCTTTGTGAACTTTCTCTGCACTCTTTCAACCTTATTAATATCCTTCCTGTAATTCGGTGACCAAAACTGCACACAATACTCCAAATTCGGCTTCACCAATGCTATATACAGCCTCATCATAACATTTCAATTCTTATACTCAATACTTTGATTTATAAAGGCCAACGTACCAAAAGCTCTCTTTACAACCCTATCTACTTGTGACGCCACTTTTAGGGAATTTTGTATCTACATTCCTAGATCCCTCTGTTCTACTGCACTCCTCAGTGCCCTACCATTTACCATGTATGTTCTACCTTGGTTTTTCCTTCCAAAGTGGAATTATAATTACAATTGTAAATATTTCCAGTTTAACCATAGATTTCCAATAATGGTGCTCAATAGTACAGTACTCCAAGTACAGTCTAATGACTGCACCATAATGTCCCTGACTGAAGGAAAGCACAGTAAATGCCTTATTCACCACCCTGTCTATATGTAATGTTGCTTTCAACAATGTATGCATTTGAACTCCCAGCTCCTTCTCTTCCATTACCCTCCCTAGTGTTCCACCATTCTTAAGTCATACTTTGGTTTGACTTTCCAGATTCTATCACCTCACACTATCTGTGCTGAAAACTATATTCCATTCCTCTGCCCACTTCCTTATCCGATAATAATGTCCCTGTATATGGCAATCTCTTTCAGAATTACTGACACCTCCTTAAAGTCGTTTGCATACAACTCATTTAAGTAAATAATTAATAACAAGGACTCCAACATCTTTTTCTTTTCTAGCCCTTAAGAACTACCTTTTTCTTCCCACCTCCATGCTAGATTTGAACTCTCCTAACTAGCATTTCCCAGATTCCATGGGACCTACCCTTCTAGTCCAGCCTACCATGTGGGACCTTCTCAAAGGCCTTGCTAAAGTCCAAATAGACAATGCCCTTTGTACATTGTGGGAACATTATGGTACAAATTGGAACTACCATTCACAAGTCCTACATTGGTTTGACTCTCCAAATTCCATCACTTCACACTCATTCCAATCCTCTGCCCATTTTAAGTTATTAAGTTGTAAATTTAAGTGCTCCAAATTTTGATATTCAGCTACATTTCAAATCTAGATTTTTACTTGGTATTCTTATACTGTGTGCATGACTGCCGGAAGAAAAAATATATTGAAAGGGTTATTTATTTACAAAGTTACTCTAAATAAAATTCAATTTTCCAAAATTATCATCAGATGATCTTTCAATATTAGAAACTCCTATTACAGATGCAGAAATTAAAGGGGTTATTTCCTCTATGAATTCTGGGAAAGCACCAGGTCCAGATGGGTATACAGTAGAAATTTTAAAATGTTTTTCCTCTACTCTTTCTCCTTGGTTATGCAGGGTTTTTGAAGAAGCAATTAGATTGGGTAATCTGCCACAATCTTTTTATAGAGCTTCCATTTCTTTAATATTGAAGAAAGATAAAGACCCTACTGACTGTGCATCCTATAGACCAATATCCTTATTGAATGTAGATTCCAAGATCTTTTCCAAGTTACTGGCATCCAGGCTGGAGAAGGTATTACCTCAAATTATCTCGGAAGATCAAACTGGTTTTATTAAAAGTCGCTATTCTTTTTTCAATGTTAGGAGATTATTGAATATTGTTTATACTCCTTCACATAGCACTTCAGAATGTGTCATTTCATTACATGTGGAGAAAGCATTTGGTAGAGTTGAATATCCATACTTATTTACTGTGCTTGAGAAGTTTAATTTTAGTCCGACATTCATTTCCTGGATTAAACTGATATATCATACTCCAGTAGCCTCGGTGTTTACTAACAATCAAAGATCTCCCTTTTTTCGTTTATTTTGGGGTACTAGACAAGGCTGTCTCTTAGTCCATTATTATTTGATATTGCTTTAGAACCCTTGGCAATTGCTATCAGAGAATCACAGAACATTTTTTGGCATTACTCGTGGGACGGATATACATAAGCTATCATTATATGCAGATGATTTATTATTATTTATTTCTGATCCTGAGAAATCCATTCCTGCAGTTATATCATTGTTGGCTCAATTTAGTAATTTTTCCGGGTATAAATTAAATCTTAATAAGAGTGAATTGTTTCCTTTAAATAGACAGGTTCCAATTTATGGAAATTTACCTTTTAAATCAGTTAATGACTCTTTTATTTACTTAGGGATTAAAATCACAAAAAATTATAAGGACTTACTTAAGGTTAATTTTTTACCCCTAATCGATCAGATTAAATGTTTGTTTACTAAATGGTCACCAGTATCTTTATCTCTGATAGGTCGGATTAATGTTATTAAGATGGTTATTTTACCCAAGTTTTTATATATATTTCAAGCGGTACCAATTTTTATTCTGAAATCTTTTTTTGCTAATGTTGATTCAAAAATTTCCTCAAATATATGGCAGAATAAAAATCCTAGATTAGGTAAAAAATATTTACAGAAGGCAAGGAAGGAAGGTGGATTGGCATTGTCTAATTTTAGATTTTATTATTGGGCAGTCAATATCCGATATTTGATATGTTGGTTAAGGGATTGGGATTTATCTTTTAGCCCTCAGTGGGTGAACCTGGAAATTAAATCTGTACAAGGATTTTCATTGGGTTCTATTTTAGGGTCTTCTTTTCCCTTTGCTCTTTCTAAATTGCAGAAACGAATTGACAATCCGATAGTTAAACATACTTTACGTATATGGCTTCAATTTCGGAAATTTTTTGGGTTGACTCAGTTTGTTTTAAATATTCCTATTGTATCCAATTGCTTTTTTTATCCTTCTATTATAGATCAAGCTTATTCAGCTTGGAAGACTAAAGGATTACTACGATTTTCTGATTTATTTTGGGATAATTGTTTTATGTCTTTTGAACAATTATCTAATAAATATAATTTGCCTAGATTTCATTTTTTTAGATATTTACAGATTAGGAATTTCTTAAATACTGTACTTCCTACCTTTCCAAATCTTGTGTCTTCAGGTATTTTGGAGAATTTGTTTGAACTAAATCCTTCTCAGAAAGGGCTAATATCAAAACTCTACAATATAATTATGAAGATACGTTCAGAGCCCTTCTATTAGATTAAAAATGATTGGGAAAGAGAACTTAACCTTACTATCCCTATTGAGAATTGGGATAAAATTCTTCAATTAGTTAATTCATCATCTATATGTGCTAAACATTCATTAATACAGTTTAAAGTTGTGCATAGGGCTCATATGTCCAAGGATAAATTGGCACATTTTTATTCCTATATAAATCCTATTTGTGACAGATGTCATTCTGAGATAGTGTCTTTAACTCATATGTTTTGGTCTTGTCCACTTTTGAAAAAATATTGGAAAGACATTTTTGATATTATTTCCACGGTATTGAACATTGATTTACAACCTCATCCTATTACTGCAATTTTTGGTTTACCAATGATGGACTCAGTCCATTTATCCTCTTCTGCTTGTTGAATGATTGCATTTCTTACATTAATGGCTAGAAGATCTACTTCGTTGAATTGGAAAGAAATTAATTCTCCTACCGTATTTCATTGGTTTTCTCAAACTATGTTATGTCTAAATTTAGAAAAAATTAGAAGTGTTGTATTTGATACTTCTATTAAATTTGAAAAGATATGGAGACCATTTATTCAATATTTTCATATGATGTAATGTGACCCTGTTCCAAGCCTATTTGTTTTTCCAGTTTTGATTTTACATATGTTGAGAGGATCGGAGTTGACAACACTGATGATTTTGTATCTTTGTTAGATATTATAAACAGCCCTTTTTTTTCATTTTTTCCCCTTTTTCTTTTTTCGTTTTTTTCCTTATTAGTTATTAGATTCGTTTTTCTTGCATAATTTTTTTTTCTTTTTCTCTTTTCTGTTTTTTTTAATATATATTATGATATACCTAGGTTTGCTTTGTTTATATGTTACTTGTATCGTTCATGATTTGGGAAGACTCATTTATTTTGTAACTATTGCTTATGTATTCTTTCATGTTCAGTTGAAATGTGTATGTTTGTAATCCCATTATCTATGTATTAATCTTATTATGTTGATATTAATAATAATAAAAAGATTGAAAAAGAAAAGAAAAGAAAATTCAGTTATTATAATTGTTTTAAAAGTTTATCTTAATTAATAAACAGCTTTCCTGGAAGAGGTTCTGTTCTTGTTTTTAGCTGGAAGGGATTAGTTGGCTATTGGGAGATTCAGCTTTCACCCTGCTGTCTGTCAATCAAGATAAATTCTGCAAGTTGTAGTTAGAATGGTTACATAGGCAGATACGTCAGGGATCTTCCCAACTCAATTTCCTTGTTTAGCTAGGAAGCTCCAGAAATTCTAGGCTCTGACTTCTCAGAAACATACACTGTGTTGGAAAGGATAGATAAGATGCTTCATATCCTGACATGCAGATACAATTATTTAAAATTCATATTTTCAGAGTTGTGCTATAATGTAACTGACTTGTTAGGGCATACATCTCTGATTTACAGATCTATTTTATGCCTTCATGAATGGTATGTTACTCTCCACACATGGCAATATGCATCATGTGCTTCACCTGGCTCAACTTATGAAATTTCACTTAATATTGCACAGAATGGAGGATATTGTAAATAGAGAGGAGACTATAACCCAGAGAGTTACAACTAATAATCTGTAAATAACTGTGCAATTTCATTTCAGTAAAGTATCTTTAATTTAAAAACATCTATACTATCAGTAACAGTAAACTCCCACTTACATCACTAATATCTGTGGGGGATGGCAACTTGCCACCCTTGTCTTTTTTGACCCATATATGGCTTCAAAAAGAAGCAAATAGTCCATCTTTAGCTATCTTCTAAAGCGGCCTAGTAAGTTGTACCAAAATGTATACTTAAAGACCAACACTATGAACCACCCTGCACTCAATTACTAGATTGGGAAGAAAAGTACGACCAGCTAAATAGATTGAGGAAGTCCTCTCCGAGGGTCAAGTGTTTAATACTTAAAGAGCCGATATCAAGCTGTCCTTACTTTTCCGGCCTTTGTCCTAAGCACATCCTCCAGGCAACAATCTATCAAAATGTCATCTGACAATGCTTCTCCATAGATGCCTCCTGACCCAAGTTTCTCCAGCATTTTGTGTGTGTGTTGCTCTGGATTTCCAGCATCTACAGAAACTCTTGTGTGTTAATTTCTTAGTAACATAGGAAATGTTGCATTCACTTTAATATACCAAATCCATGCTCGCCATTTATTTTCCTCCACAGATTAGACTGTATTCAGGTTGGTTATAACTCCATGGCACCCTTTTGGTCAGCAAAACTGTTTACGTTCAGTCACCTGTTACTTTAACCCCACATCTCACTTCCTCTCTTTCTTCAGTCTTCCTATTCCAACAAAGAGCAATGTACACTCTCTGATGCCCAGCTTGGATTTTGGCAGGATAATATAGCTCCTCATCTTATGACAACCATGGTCCAAATGTGGACCACAGGGCAGAATTCTTTGGGTGAGGTGTTTTTTCTTGGCATTGAGACAATGTTTGACAGTGCGTGGCATTAAATCGAAAGCATTAGGCAAAGGAGAAAACATTCCAATGGCAGAAATTATGCCTTGCACTGAATTGTGCTCGTCAGTGGTCCTACATCCGAACCCCAGGACACTACAGAAGTTGTTTCTCAGTAAACTCTTCCAGAACCAGCCATTTCACTTGCATCATCAGTGACTTTCCTCTATGTTGGGATGCTCACATTTAACTCACGTATGTGAATGGAGTTGCATGATCCATTCACAACTCAGTAAATGAACCAGGCCCTGCCTACATGCAGGCAAAACTGAACAACACTCAAAGGCTGAAAACACTCTTTATGTTGGTCAACACCGAGTAACAGGAGCGTCACCAGGAAAGTAAGAACTATCCTTTTACATCAAGTACTTATTATTCTCAAATATAGGCATGGATTCCACTAAGGCTCACAAAATGCTGGTGGAACGCAGCAGGCCAGGCAGCATCTATAGGAAGTACAGTTGACATTTCGGGCCGAGACTCTTCGTCAGGACTAGAAAGAACTTAGGGTCTCGGGCTGAAACGTTGACTGTACTTCTTCCTGTAGATGCTGCCTGGCCTGCTGCGTTCCACCAGCATTTTGTGTGTGTTGCTTGAATTTCCAGCATCTGCAGATTTCCTCGTGTTTTCACTCAGGCTGTTGGAAATGATACCCACCACTACCATTTCCCCAACAACACAAGAGCTTCCAAGTTTCAGATTAACAAAAGCAGACCTCCAGAAACACTCTGCTCCTTGGCCCTTGACAATGCAAGCACAGGCACGCATTTCTGTTCTGTTGCTTCCTCTAGTGAAGATATGAAGTGATACTTGACGCACACCTTGCAAGGACACTGATCCATGAATAGCAAGTCAGCAGATAATGGGGACGTGGTCCACCACCGAACTTCTAGTCATCAAACGCTGATGAGGTTATCACTAACAAAAGCAACAATGTCATCCAGATCAATACAGCAGTTATGAGAGCAAGTCAGCAGCTGGGTATCTGTACTGAAATCCTTATCCTAGCCAAAAGTCTTTCTGTGCCTAGATAACTGCAAATCTCAAAAAGAAAGCTCAGCAAGTTCAACATCATCTATAACTCTAAAAAAAAATCATTGCAGCAAGTAACCGAAGGCTGTGAAAGTACTGTCAAAGCAAGAATTTTTTTAAAACTGTGGGTACAAATCAGTAACAAGTTTCCCTCTAAGTTCTGCTAAATCAGGAATAAATCAGCATTTTCTCAATATTGCTTCATCAAACTCTCAGAACTTCACTGCAGACATGCCTTCAAACACACTTGCATGGGTTTAAGAGGATAGTGCACTATCGCCACAAGGGCAAGTAGTTTCCAGGGAATAAATGCCAGCAACACCCACATCTGACAAAGGAACAACAAGAAGTAGCAACTTCTGGCCCATGCCAAATAAGAGTTTGAATTTGTTATTTAATACTGAAGTTTCCATAAAATAAGTTAAGATTGCTACTCTTATCTGCTGCTCTGCAATCAAATCACCATTATAAAAAAAATAATTTAATTTTTACAATATTGTAATTTGTGGTTTAAATGCTGTGAGACTATTTGAAGGTCCAACTCGATGCAGAACATTTAGAATTACTGCAGAATGACAATAGTAAACACAGGGACTGATACAACAGTGGGAAGGTGCACTGAGCAGTGTGGAACACTACAGTTAGATACACAGTGAAATGAAAACAAATTAGTACAGTCACAAATAGAGTAAAGCTGGTAATCCAGAATGCTCCAGACCTTGGTAGTCCTGGATCAGTAAATTGCCTGAACAGTTCGATGTTATTCCCAGTACATTTTAAATTCATTTTCTTGGTTAAAAACAAAACGACTCGAGTGTAATAAACTTTCAGTTGAACCCAATAAGTGTCAAGATAGGACAAGAAATACTGGCTTGCCAAGTCAGAATAACCTTTGGCAATTCTGGATGTAATCATATAGCATATTACTGGAGCTGTGCACAGAACTCTAATAGTCATATGCAACAAAGAACTCAGTAGGTTTAAATATCTTTAGGAAGGAAGAAATTGTGTTCCCGAAATTTCAAAAATTCCTTTCTTCCCACAGATGCTATTGAGTTCTTGCAGCAAATTGATTTTTACTCCAGATTCCAACATCTGCAGTCTCTTGTACCTCCAGGGCTAAGCAATTCTCCTTAAAAGCCTCAACAATACAACCAAAGTATAGCACATTTGACTTGTGTTGCTGTTAAAAATGGCACTGTTTTGGAGGTGGTAGTATAGGCTGGTGGAATAGGCCTAACCTGATAGATATTATTATTGTGACTAATGGAACAGTATCTATTCCATGTCAAATCTGTAATATATTCAAATTAAAACTGAACACAAGTATCAGTTTCCTGCAACTTCCTAGGACAGCTATGCAGCAAATTAGATTTCTCTCAGACTATCTCAATGCACCAGTTTTCCAATCTACTAGGAATCGATAATGAGTTCCATGATTATTAATGAAGGCTAAAAATCCTTAATCACCACTCTGGCAAGTAAGGCTCGGCAGCTACACAACTTAGTCAATCATCCAAAAATCCCACAATAACTTTGTTAATGCTTATGCATTTTAAAATGTTGCAAAAATGTTTATGAGGGTGGCATTAGATTAAAGGGAAGACTACATCTCTCTCAGCTTCTTTCAGCTCCATTCACTTTCAAAATCCTCCCAAATAGCTCATCTATTTGGCTAAGTTCTGCACTTGGCTGAGATTTTTCCCCATTTTAGACATTATTCTGAATATCTACAGTAATAGTCTTTGAGTTTCTCAGTCATGCTTTTGCTTTTCCTACACTTTTGAGACAGATATTGGGAACATGACTGAAAAAATTATAAAATACTAATAGAAATGATGCAGAAGCAAACAAGCTGAAGTGTCTGATTAGAATAAAAGACACCAAACTGTTACAATTCATAATTAGGCTCAGTAAAAAGGAACATATTTGCTCAGAAACAACTGATGATTTTACTAATATTTAAAAATAGATGGATAAAGGTCAGATGAAGTCTCTCCATATAGATTTTAAAAGAAATCAAATAATGAGGCATAAAACGTTTCCTATGCTGTCAGAGTTGATTGCATTAATCAATGTTCTAGATTTTTTTTAATCTTTGGAGCTCAAGGTGTATTTATAGCAAAGTCTCCAAGTAACTGAACAAAAGTAATTATAGACTGACTGATCTCAATAATGTTCCTATCTGCTATTCGAGTTACAATGTAGATTCAAAATGACACATTTTCTGGAATTTCAAATTTAAACTTTATTTTCCTCAAAGGAACAAGTACATTTTGCTATCTACATGTTGCATCTCTTTCCTTAAATTCCACAAAATATCTTAAAAGGTTTTATTAAATTCTGATAAGGCCAACATTGAACATAACATATTACTCTTTCAAACCACGGACTGACAATCGTAACAGCTGTGTAACTATATTGGCACTTCAAATTCCGAATGTAAAGTCTCCTCTCCTAGAATTTTCGATTTAAGTCAATATAACAAATACATTTAAAATTATTGAAAACCTTAAAGAAAACTTCAGATTAGAGTTTGCTGCTCTTTTCATCCAACTTATACAAAATATTAAACAAAATGTGAACTTGTTAAATAGATAAAGTTTTATTTAAGATTAGGTTATACAGAGATTTTCGACTGAATAGGTGAAAAGATGTTTATTGAAGTCAAGCCGTTAACAGATAGAAGCGAGGTTGAAAAATCCATTCCATTGCTGAAAGGCATCATTGTTTGACACATTCCCTAAATCAGCTCCCTGCTATTACGGATGGCGCAGCACAACACCATGCTGAAAATCATGCCAAAGATCTAGGGAAAGAAAACGGTTATAATTTCAATTCATAAATTAAAATTGACATTTTTTAAGCTCCCAATTTCAGAGTCTTACTTACCATTACAATTCCAATTCCAATCCCAACTGCCCCAATGATGTAAAGCTTTCCATTGAATATGTCATCAATTACCTGTAGACATGACTGCAAAAATAAAAAAATACATAGATAGCATAATTCAAGTTCAATTGTAATTCATACATGAATACAGCCAAATGAGACAGCATCACTATGGGGTCAAAGTGCAAAACACAGTAACCACCGTGCAATACACAACGGTATTGTAATTTAAAGTTTAATTAGGAAATTGTTACTCAGCCTCACTAAACATTTGAGCAAAAACTTATGTAACACTGAAGGTTTTAACTATGGTAACAGGAAAAGCATGATTCAGAAATGAAATTACAGGGCTAATGTCTTAGCTCTCAACTGAAGATTGAGATCAGAAGATCAAGAGGCTAGAATTAGACAAGCACAGAATTCTTGAGTGGGTTATGGGAGTGGATGTGGTTAAAGATAGGGATGGACACAGACATTTGAAACTAAGATGAAGATTTTAAAATCAGTGCATTGTTTGATTAGTAGCAATTGCAAGGCAATGTAACGTAAGGAGGACATGGCAGAAAAATGAATAATCTGAAGTCTAAGAGTCCAGAAAGTAATAAAAGCATGGATGAAGTTTTTGGTAGATGAGATGAAGCAGGGGCAATGTTCAATGAGGTTATATGAAGAGGGATGGCACGGAAGCCTGAAATACTCCTGTGGTCCAAACCAGCAAGACTAAGAGTCTACAATAGTTTTGGCTTGTTGGAAGGGCATCCGGAGAAACCAGTGGCCAGAAAATTACCAGGTAATTTTACCAGGTAACCAATCAAAAAGGGGAATATGTAATTACAATACCTGTCTTTGAAACTCTTCCAAAAGTGTTTTACTGGGGCAAGTTTCTCGGATAAGTGGTTCCAGAGTGCCTCCCAGTCCACAGCAGTCCAGCTGAAATAAAAGAATTTTGTTAAACATTGGTTCATCATAAAAAAAACCAAGTTCAGTCTTGAAAATTAATACAAGTTAAAATATTTTCAGTTGCATGCAAATAATTAAATAGCATTTTAGTTTCACATTGAAAAATAATGTTACAGCAAATGTAATAATCTAACTACTGCATTCTCACATTGAAAAGTCACCTGTGAACCTTATTGCTAGGTAGTAGGCTAAATGATTTGGTGCCAATAACATCCACACACTTTCCTTAGATAGCGTCATTTGCTGGTTTTAAAGTCCTATTACTCAACAATTACTGCCAGCACTCCAAGAAAGCCATGTGACAGCTTACTGGTAGTTCAAAAGTCAAGAAGTTCGACTAAGAACATCTTATCTGAAGTAAGCTGTGGTAAACTATCACCGCAAACAATGAAGAAGGAAGCGAGGGTGACGCGAGTTCGAGGGATGGTGCATTACAGAATCAATGCAGGGGGAGTGAGCCATTCTAAGAGGAGAAGCTCAGACTGAGTTCCGGTAGCTATGCAACTTGCCTTGGGGGGGGGGGGGGGGGTGAGGTTTTGATAATAAATGTACTTTGAAGCTTTGAATTTACATTCTTTGTTGTTGGGGAAAATGGAGAGGCATTGAATGTTTAAAATGTAGTCTACAGTAATAATATCTACGTTTTGAAATTTGTGAAGTGTGGGCTCAACTATACAGCCGCAGGCCTCTAATGCTGCAGGGAAAATCTAACTGTACTAACCAAATAAATGGCAGCACAGTCATGAGCTTGCTGTCTCAATTGGCCCAATGTGGAGGTAAGGAATTCACACACTGCTCTACAATTGGTGCCAAGTTAATTTCACACACCGAGAAAGTTTAATTCAGAGCTCAAAAGACTTCATCTCAAAAGGCAGCTGACGTCTGGGTGGAGCTTCAATGATAGGCATTAAACTTGTACAATGTTCATTCCAGGGTAGATAACACTGATAATTATGATACTATCACACAACAAATATTTTAAATAACTTTCTCAATTGAACTGGTAGCTACATTTATATTAAAAAAAAGAACTGGAAGAAATTAATAACTTACTCCCTTCTGAATTGCAGTTAGAGCTGCTTTCTTGCTTTCATCTTTGTTTGTTACGTATTGGGTATACAGAGAAGTGTACATGTCCTTCACTTCACTCGTAACCTGTGGATACATTTAGAAATTATGATTTATTTACTGATACTGAGAGATTTAAGTATAACAGATCTCACAATTCAGATGTTATGAGTAGATTCACCGCTATGGGAGCAAAGATCAAAATAGGCCACTTCCAATGCCTAAACACATTACATGCAGTCTGTTCATGATTGAAAAGCATTATTACTGATTTACACATTTGCTGATGGTAAATGTACTGCTACACTGAGGATAGAGCACTACTGGCAGAAAATGAGGCAAAGGCTTCCTTAGGGACCGGGGATGCATTTGTGTTCTGCCACGACCAAAAGATGGGTTGCAAAAGGCACCAGCGCCTGTCATTTTGCTGCTGGGCTTTCTGCAAGTTGGGCTCAATCCTGATCTTGTGTCCACAGAGCCTGCATGCTCTCTACAATACGCTGCTTCGTATTCGTGCTCCAGTCTGCACTCAAATCCCCAACGTGTGCGATTTGGTAGGTTAATTTGCCACTGGTGTGCTGGTAGAGATGCTGAAGTTGATGGGAATGTGAAGAGAATTAAATGGGACTTGTGTAATTGGGTGTTTGATGCTGGGCATAGACCCAGTGGGCTAACTCGCCAGCTTCTGTGCTGTGGACTAATGTTTTTAGTTCCTGTGATGAGGGATTTTGAAATCTTGCAGAAATTGGGATGGTTTCCCAAGCTTCAATGCAAAGGCAATGCATTCAAACCCAAGGAGAATTTTGACAAGGAATTTAAAATAAACCACTGTCACTGGCAGTCAGAATTTAAGATCCTTGAAAAAAAGCATCAATCGAGAGGGTGAGAGGGGAGGGAGGAGGCAAAAATAAACTTTCCCTCAAATTATTAATTACTCCAGGCAAATCTTAAAGGAGTAATGCTGATGCAAGTTTTAATCTCCTTTAGATAGTCCATCAGAATAGAGGATGACTTGTTTCTGCTCCAGTTCCAAAATGGCTGAAGACACCAACAGGGCAAATAGGGCAGTAAGTGTCAGACAGAATAGTTAACTGGCAGTCTACATGCTGGCCTGCTCCTCCTGCAATTTACACTAAGCATTTGAGTGCCCCTAATTCTGAACATTTTAGTTCAGCATTGACCTGAACTTTTTAAACTCATCCCAAATGTTCTTTCTTCACTTCAGGCGGCCATGGGCTAAAGCTTCCGGGAATTAGTGGAGATGCTGCATTTCCTGGGAAACGTGAGCAAGCACATCTTTAAATCTTTTCCTTTGTCTACCAGGTAATGACATTCCAACAGAGCTCAGAACAGAAGTGTCTATGGTGGAAGCTGGTATCAAAAATACAAATGACATAGCCTACTCAACACAGCTCATAGCACGTTACTGGCTAGAGGCCTGGCAGAGGATACTGATGTTGGTTCACTTACCCTTCCTGTGAATTTGCTGCAATTATAAATCTTAAGTTACAAGGTAGCCAGGAAGAAGTTTAAGAACAGGAAGTGACGGAAGAGATTGCAGTGCCTTTGCGATGACCTTTGTGTCATCACTGGCCACAAGCGCAGCACCAGAAGAGGATGACAAATGTTATTCCTTTCTTCAAGGTAATAGGAATAATCCTGAAAATTTTTAGACCAGTGACTCTTACTTAAGAGGTGGGTAAACTACTGGACAGGATTCTTAGAGACAGGATTTACAAGCATTTGGTGAAGCATAGTCTAATTAGGGATGGTCAATGGCTTTGTGAGGGGCCAGTCGTACCTCACAAGCCTGACTGAATTATTTGAGGAAGTGACAAAACAACTGATGAAGGCTGAGCAGTGGATGTGGTGCATATGGATTTCAGTAAGGCATATGACAAGGTTCCCCACAGTAGGCTCATACAGAATGACAGGAGGCATAGAATCCAAACTTGCCTACAGAAGACAGAGGATAGTGACTAGTGGTATTCCACAGGGATCTGTTCTGGGAATCGTGCTTTTTGCAATTTGTATAAATGACTTGGATGAGATACAAAGGGACATTGAGAGGATGCAGAGCTGGGCTGAGAAGTAGCAGATTGAGGTAAATCTAGAAAAGTGTGAAGTGATGCACTTTGGAAGGCAGAACTTGAAGACAGACTACAATGTTAATGGCATGTATCCATTTCCATAGATTCCTTAAAGTTACTACGCAATTTGATGGGGTGGTGGGGGGGGGGGGGGGGTTAAAGTGGCATATGATGTGTCAGCATTCATTACTTGAGGGGTTATGTTCTAGAATCAGGAGGTAATGTTGCAGCTCTATAAAACTCTAGTTAGACCACACTTGGAGTACTGTGTTCAGTTCTGATCATCTATTTCATTACAGGAGGGATGTGGAAGCATTAGAGAGGGTGCAGAGGATATTTACAAGGATGCTACCCAAACTAGAGAGAATGTCTTATATGTGTGCGTGCCCACTTGTGTGAGAACATTAATGCCTATGAAGCACAGACTCATCTTCCTGGTCACACCAGCTGTTGGGTCAGCACCTTGCTCTGGTTGCAAAATTATTCTACATTACAAGAAATCATGGACAGGCAATTTTCTCTCCATGACAAGAAGTTCAGGATGTGCAATAGTTTGAGTGAGCTTGGGATTTTTGATTTTGTGCAGAGGATGCGAGGTAACTTGAAAGAGGTGTGTAAGTTTATGCGAGGCATGGATAGAGTAGACAGCAAGCACCTTTTTCTCAGGGCAAAAATGGCTAATATGAGGGGGCATAATTTTATGATGATCGGAGGGACATATGGGGGAGATTATTTTCTTTAAACAGAGTGGTAGGTTGGTAGATGTGGGAAACATCCTGCTAGAGGTGGTGGTAAGGGACAATTAAGAGACTTTTAGATAGGCACATGGATGAAAAAAAAATGGAAGGCAATGGGAGAGGGAAGGGTTAGATTGAGCAGGTTAAAAGGTGGCACAATATCATGGAGTGAGAGCCTGTACTAAGTTCTATCAATGTCAACTTCCCAGAGCATTAACCCACTCTCTGCTGTGGGCCACTCACTTGTAGGGGAAGGTGGGGGTGCAGGGATTACAGCTGCTCAGTTTGTCATGAATTTTGTGTTAGATATTTCACAATTCCGCCTGATCCTGGAAGTCAAAAGTTTGAGAGACTGAAGGATGCCATATATCATGGATGATAAAGCACCCCGTTTCTTTCTTTGATTATGCCTACTGTGACGGACATAATCCACACTGTAACTAGGGGAACAGCCCAGACTATGAGGAGGCTGATCAGAGGAATTCACAGTGCAACCCAGTTAGACCCATTGCTTATTTGAATATGACCATAATTAAGGCATCTTAAGATTCCCTGGTCTTTTCCTCTTCCGCCAACACGTGGATGATGTTTTCTCGCCCCCCCCCCCCCACCCCCCCGGCTTGTATCTCCTAAAATAATGCCGGTGAGAAATTTAATTACAATAAAATGTTATCGGACTGCTCATTGAAAATCAAGATCAACTGTATTAAAATGCAAGAGCCATCATTTTGATCAGCGATCTTGCCATGAATTCATGTTTTGTTATTCTGATGAAACAGAGCACTCCTTATGCAGAGACTCTGCACCAAGTATATTGTCAAAATAAAAACAGTCTCTCTTAGCCCTTCCTCCTGATCATGTCCATAGACGGCTGTGTTTGTTCAGGCTTAGTTTGCTTCCCTTTTGGTTGAGGAACAATCTTTTTCCCTCCTTTCCCTTACTTACACTCCACTTCAAGTCCTTCTTGATTCCACAGAAGCTTTCAGACTTAGACTGTAACCACTACTGCCCATGTTGGTTCTGTTTTAGTGATTAAAAGGTCAGAATGTGTGCACCTTCTCTACAAGAGATTAAAAATGGCATTCCTCTTCTGGTTTACCCTTTTAAGTGTTGTATCCACTTTTAACCTGCTACCTCCTGTCCAAACTGCCCCACTCAATTGGGGATAACAAAGCATTTGAGATTCTGAGCTAATGTGACAGAATGGGGTCCAGGTTCACCACTGGAGGAACTGCTCATGTTGATTCTGGCATTACACATCCTGAACTTCATATCATGGAGTGATAACTGCCTGTCCATGATATCTTGTAATGTGGAATAACTTTGCAACCACAGCAAGGTGCTGACCCAACAACAGCTGGTGTGACCAGGAAGATGAGCCTGTGCTTCATTAGCATTAGTGTTCTCACACAAGTGGGCACACACACATATGCCATCTGGCATGTAGACACTCTCAATAATGGTGGAGGGAGTTGGGATGTTGTGGCCACAGTAGCGACATTGAATACGGAGAGTTGGAGCCAGGACCATTAAATAAGTATGTGGAGAGGAACATCAGGGAAAACAAAGGTCCTTAGCAAACAGAAAATTTATAAACAGAAGAACATTTTTGTTTTCCATGTAACAATGTATTTTCTCATTGGATCCAAAGACCAATGAGAAGATAGATGAAGAATCACCAAAGGATTTGAAGTTTTCTAATGATGACTGATGCCCGGCTCCAAATTCAGTTCCAACCAATAGTCTACTGTCTACACTAGCGGCCACCAATCTTTTTAAGCCCAACATCCCCTACCTTGGCCTCAGTGAAAGGCGAGATCGACTCCAAATTGATTAGTTACATGCACGTGCGCTGGGGCAGAAAGACTGGAAGTAAAACCCTGTAATCCGGAAGTAGAAATAATGCATAAACACCAGGGGTACGCACCCTTTTTTGCACCGTGGACCGGTTTAACATTGACAATATTCTTGCAGGTGTTAAGCACAACGGGAATACAGTGATACTCGAAGCAGGTTCCATATGTCCAGTCTATTCTGCAATTTAGTTTTCATGGCTCTCGGCACTTAGCTGCTGTCCCGTGCTGCTCACGTTTTTTCCGCTGGAAAAACTCAGTGGGTTCGTCTTTAAGCGCAGGGTTCTTGGACTCAGGGTACTGAAGCAGTTTTGAGTGCTTCGTTGCCTCATTAGACAGCCTCCCGGGCCCAAACTGCAGCCTCTGCCCGCCTACCGCCAGATGCCCTGGCCAGGTGCGGCTGGTTGTGGGTGGGGTGAGAGGACAAGGTCAGGGCCGGAAGTCCTCGTACTAGGGCCGCGGCGGTCGCAGTCTGGACAGAACCAGCGGCTGAGTGAGGAGAGCAACAGGCCCGTGCTTCTTGTAGGATCTATTGGCCTACAAAAGATTGTTTCAGTAGATCGCAGCGAGGTAGCTGCTCTGATACTTACGAAACCTTGAGCCCAAATTAGGTCATCTGCGAATATTTTAGCACCAGATTCCCCACGAACATTCGGTGTGCTAAACAGGTTTAGAGGCGGTGCCCATCTGTCCGCACTCCGGGCCAGTAGCATCGGCGGTTCCCACCGGCCGCACGAGGCGAACACGGGCGCGAGGGTGTCACTGTGTTTAGGCAACTGATGACCTCGTGTGGGTTCAAGTTCAACAGTGGGCGTGACAGGGAATGAGGAAATGTGCAACTGACTCGTATTGTTTCCTCGCGGCCCGGTTGTTGGGGACCACTGAAGTACACTATGTAGTGCGGGGAGCTATGCGCATGTGCACTGGGCAGAAAGAACAGACCTAAAACCCCGCAACCCAGAAACAATCTCTCAACAGTATTTGTGTATTTATTTTTATTTTCGGGATCTACTGGGAAAGTCTCAAAGATCGACTAGTCGATCGCGATCAACAAGCTGACGACCACTAGTCTACACAAACCCCAACTGAGGAGCACTTTGATTGGCAATGCATACATACTACTCGTATACCTTTCCAGTCTCATTAATTTTAGCTGGAGGCACATCAGATTGTTTGGGTGTGGGAACCAAACACTAGCACATGCCCAAAACAGGAACAAGCTGCATTGTTCTGGTAAGGTAGAGGAAGCAGAAAACATTTGACCTGGAAGTGCCAATGAAAATGGATGGCCAAGAAATGTTAAAGCTCAATTCTTTAGTACCTACCTTATCTTTATTCAAAAATCCCCATATTCCAGCTGCAATTTCGACTGCAAATATGACCAGAAGGAACACGAAGAACTGAAATAGAAGATTGTAAACTATGAACTATATTAATTCAAAAATCAGTTTAATTGAAAAAAGTAATTAATTTGAGTGATGAATACACTTAAAGCAAAGCTTTAATGGTAAACCACTGTATGTACCAGTCGAGTCAGGCCCTGTCATGACCATAATGGACTGACTCTTTAAAGGACATTCTCACATCCTACTTCAATTCACAAGTGCGTCATATCGAATCACCTAATGAATATCCCACATTTTCATGTTGCTGATATGAAACCATACAACACTAAAATTAAAGAATAAATTCACCAGTTCTTTTTTTCTTGGCTTGTATCTCCTAAAATAATGCTGGTGAGAAATTTAATTTCAATAAAATGTTATCAGACTGCTAATTGAAAATCAAGATTTATTAAGATCAGTTGTATTAAAATGCTCATTAATAAAAATATCCCGTGGCTAGTCAACCCCACCTTCTCCCTGTCCTCACTCATCAGCCCAGATGTTACTCATTGGGAGTCAGGTGCAAAGCAATGAAAGATTTCTTAACGAATATTCATCACATTAAGGAGTTTCTCACACTGCAGAGACTTTTTTTTTGTCTTAAGATAAACACATAGGAACCACAATACAGGATTAGTAAGACCGGTTACTTAGGAGCTTAGGTGCAAGAAGGAAACATGCTGGTAATAAAGCAGCTTCCTGCTTCCATTCCTCAGGCTCTTAGGAGTGGAAGACAGCCCATCTAAGCCCTCTCGGTATACTTGCAATTCCCATGAGCTAATTCTCAAACTCAGTATACTTTCTACTGATGAAACCACATTGGGTCTATTTTGTTCTTAGGCCATATCACCATGAACTGTTCACAAGTGACAGACTAAAAGCACCTAAAAACATAGAAAACATACAGCAGAATACAAGCCCTTTGGCCCACAAAGCTGTGCCGACCATATCCTTACCTTTGAAATTATCTAGGGTTACCCATAGCCCTCTATTTTTCTAAGCTCCATGTAACTATCTCTTAGAAGACTCTATCGTATTCGCCTCCACCACCATTGCCAGCAGCCTATTCCACGCACTCACCACACTCTGCGTAAAAAAAACTTAACCCCGACATCTCCTCTATACCTACTGTTAGAGTGATTTTTGGGTTTAGGTCATTTACATTTAGCAAACGGCTTTGGCTATCAGTCTTTGGTTCCTTGATGATGTATTGTGGATTTAATTTAGAACAATGCTTTTCCTAAAAGCTGTGGATCCCAGTCCAGATGCTGCTGGCGACTGTGGAATGGATGGGAATCAGAAGGTGTGAAGTTTGTATGTAGCTTCAATAGAAAGCATTGTCTATACTTTGTAAATATGGAATTGCCCTTTGTGTGTAGCAAATAAATATCAAGCCCCACACTGGGCCAGCAGACCCTTCCACCAAAAGCGTCTCCATATGATGCCTGCTGTATCTTGTTTTATCGAATAAGGAAACTGCTTTGCATCAACCAGTAACTCTCTCCAGTGATCTCATTCACACAACACCTACTTCCAAGCACCTTAAAACTGTGCCCTCTCGAGCTAGCCATTTCAGTCCTGGAAAAAAAGCCTCTGACTATCCACACGATCAATGCCTCTCATCATCTTATACACCTCTATCAGGTCACCTCTCATTCTCTTTCACTCCAAGGAGAAAAGGCCTCAACCTATTTTCATGAGGCATGCTCCCCAATCCAGGCAACATCCTTGTAAATCTCTTATGTGTCCTTTCTATGGTTTCTACATCCTTCCTGTAGAGAGGTGACCAGAACGGAGCACAGAACTCCAAGTTCTGATCAGGGTCCTATATAGCTGCAACATTACCCCTCGGCTCCCAAACTCAATCCGATGATTATGAAGGCCAATGCAACGTACGCCTTCTTAACCACAGAGTCAACCTGTGCAGAAGCTTTGAGTGTCCAATGGACTCGGACCCCAAGATCCCTCTGATCCTCCACACTGCCAAGAGTCTTACCATTAATACTATATTCTGCCATCATATTTGATCTACCAAAATGAACCACCTGACACTTATCTGGGTTGAACTCCATCTGCCACTTCTAAGTCCAGTTTTGCATCCTATCAATGTCTCGCTGTAACCTCTGACAGCCCTCCACACTATCCACAACACCCCCAACCTTTGTGTCATCAGAAAGTTTACTAACCCATCACTCCACTTCCTCATCCAGGTCATTTATAAAAATCACAGAATAGGGGTCCCAGTAGAGATCCGTGAGGCACCCCACTGGTCACCGACTTCCATGCAGAATATGACCCATCTACAACCACTCTTTGCCTTCTGAGGGCAAGCCAGTTCTGGGTCCACAAAGCAATGTCCCCTTGGATCCCATGCCTCCTTACTTTCTCATTAAACCTTGCATGGGGTACCATATCAAATGCCTTGCTGAAATCCATATACACTACATCTACTGCTCTTCCTTCATCAATATGTTCAGTCACATCATCATAAAATTCAATGAGGCTCGTATGGCATGACCTGCCCTTTTCAAAGCTATGCTGACTATTCGTAATCATATTATACCTCTCCAAATATTCATAACTCCTGCCTCTCAGGATCTTCTTCATCAACTTACCAACCACTGAAATAAGACTCACTGGTCTATAATTTCCTGGGGTATCACTACTCCCTTTCTTAAATAAGGGAACAACATCTGCAACCCTTCAATCCTCTGGAACCTCTCCCATCCCCATTGATGATGCAAAGATCATCACCAGAGGCTCAGCAATCTCCTCCCTTGCCTCCCACAGTAGCCTGGGGTACATCTCATCTGGTCCCAGTGACTTATCCAACTTGATGCTTTCCAAAAGCTCCAGCACATCCTCTTCCTTAATATCTATATGGTCAAGCTGTTTTAACAGCCATCTAAAGAATCATCTTGGCAGCAATACTTTAATTACACATCTAGATTTGGTCATTCAATAACTGAACCAGAAAGCCAACGGTACCCAGGGAGCTATTGATGTTAATCTGACTCCCAGAGGAACTCTAAAGAAGAGAGCAGTTGCCAATATTAGTGATTCATTGTCATTAGATTCACTCACTCTCATCAATTCCACAACATGCAGTGGGAAGTTTAGTAGTGTTCGGTCATATTCTGGACTTGAGAGATTACAACAAAATATTAACTGCAGAAACTAATCTTTAGACCTGAGCATGGCCTGTAGATTAAATTTAAAACGCAGCTCCAGACAAAAGGTTCCCAGAGCTGTGAACAGCAGTTAGTTGAAAATAAAGGTAATTAATGTTCATTTTGGGTGTCTGGAAAGTGGGTCCAAAGAAGGAGCTGTGAAAATTATATGTAATCCAAAGAAGCATTGTGGATAAATTGTAAATATAGAATTGCCCTTTGATCTTTAGCATATAAAATGACACGAAATGCTGAGTCAAGCAAGTCTCTTCCTCTGGAAGCATCTCAATATGATGCCTGCTGCTCGTTTTCATTGAATAAGAGACTACTTCATAGCTACCAGCTATGTCTCTAAACTTTGTTCACATTACAACAAATAGCAATATGGTTAGCAGATAAAGATTTTGATTAGCAAAGCACGAAGCACATTTCAACATTTCTAAGCCTTGGTCTTCTCACTCTCAAGTATGCAAGTGGAATGCCTATGCAATAGATACTAGACAAATAGAACTTCAAGCTCTGGTTTTGACACACCATCTAAAAAATTAAAAAGAGAAAACACTGACAACTTTATTTTCTAGCATTTCATTTGCATATGCATCTTTAAAATAACTCCTATAAGAATGTCTCTGGTCATAGGAGAGAGGTAGAAATGTAAAGTGTAAATGTTCTACTCACACAGCCAAGCATGCAGGTAGATTCTTGAATTGCTCCACAGCATCCTAGGAACCCAACAACTGTCATCAACGCACCAGCTCCAATCAAAATATAGACACCTACAAGAAGAAGAGAAGAATACAAGTAGGATAGATAAAGGGGATGCAGTGGATGTTGTATACTTGGACTTTCAAAAGGCCTTTGACAAGGTCCCACACATGAGGCTGCTTATCAAGTTAAGAGCTTGTGGTATTGCAGGAAAGTTACTAACATGGTCAGAGCACTGCCTGATTGGAAGTAGACAGTGAGTGGGAATAAAAGGATCCTTTTCTGGTTGGCTGCCAGTGACTAGTGGTGTTCTGCAGCAGTCGGTGTTGGGACCACTTCTTTTTATGCTGTATGTAAATGATTTAGATGATGAAATAGATGGCTTTGTTGCCAAGTTTGCAGATGATACAAAGATTGGTGGAGGGGCAGGTAGTGTTGAGCAAATAGGTAGGATGCAGAAGGACTTAGACAAGTTAGGAGAATGGACAAGAAAGTGGCAAATGAATTATAATGTTGGAAGTTTCATGGTCATGCACTTTGGTAGTAGAAATAAATGTGAGGACTATTTTCTAAACGGGGGTAAAATCCAAAAACCTGAGATGCAAAGGGACTTGGGAGCCCTTGTGCAGAACACCCTAAAGGTTAGCTTGCAGGTAGAGTCGGTGCTGAGGAAGACAAATGCAATATTAGCATTCAGTTCAAGAGGTCCAGAATACAAGAGCAGGGATGTGATGCTGTGGCTTTATAAGGCACTGGTGCGGCCTCACCTTGAGTATTGTGAATAGTTTTGGGCTCCTCATCTTAGAAGAGATTTGCTGGCACTGGAGAGGGTCCAGAGGAGGTTCACAAGGATGATTCCAGGAATGAAAGGGTTATCATATGAGGAAGGTTTGATGGCTCTGGGTCTGTACTTGCTGGAATTTAGAAGGATGAGGGGTGGATCTCATTGAAACCTTTCGAATGTTGGAAGGCCTAAACAACGTAGATGTAGAGAGGATGTTTCTCATGGTGGGAGAGTCAAGGACAAGAGGGCACAGCCTCATTCTTGTTGACACATGCAGCTGTCATGATTGCTTGAGGCCAGGTCATTGGGTGTATTTAAGGCAGAGACTGATAGGCTCTTGATTGGACATGACATCAAAAGTTATGGGGAGAAGGCCGGGGTGTCTTGTGATCTTGTGAGTGGGATTGAGGAGGAGAGAAGAAAAAAAGGATCAGACATGATTGAATAGTGGGGCAGACTCAATGGGCGAAATGGTCTAAATCTGTTCCTATGTCTTATGGTCTAAGAAGAGGAAGTATTTGAGTCACAGTAGCACTACTTCCAAGTGTTATTGTCATTAGGTATACATAAGAACCCCATTATTGTCTGATGTTCTACCTCCAATAACAATCTCAAATAACCAGATCTCCAAACTCCTAGAAACTGCAAATGTTGGAAATCTGCAGAGACACACACACACACACAAAATTAGACTGCTTTTATGGTGGGAAATGAACAGTAAAAATTTCAGGCCAAGATTCCTAAACCAAGGGCTCAGCATTGGGATCCTTGATTATTTGACCAACAGATTTCTATCAGTAAAGAAAGGCACCACCCCCTCCTGTACAATTACCTTTGACAGCCGACTGGCACGGTGACACGACAACAATCTTTCCCTCACTATCAGCAAAACAAAGGAGCTAGTCATTAACTTCAGGAAATGGCATGGAGTACACCCCCACCTGTATCACTGGTGCGAGGTGCTTGAGAATGCCAAAGTCCAAGGTGTTAGTACCACCATCAATTTGTCCTGTTCCAGCTACATGGATGCTATAGCTGAAAAGGCTCACCAGAGGAGGGGAAGGAAATTCAACATTTCCACCATGACTTTACCAATTGTTTTTGATGCATCACATTTTGGGATAGGAATTGCTTGGCCAAGATGAGTAATTGCAGAGATGTGAATACAACCCAGACTATTGATTGTCTACACTTCCCACCGGAAGGCTGCTAACAAAAATCAAGGACCCCCTCCCATTCCCATCACTCTTTCTTCTCCAATTGGGCATAAGATACATGAACTTGATAGCACCTCCCATCAGGCTCAAGAACAGCTTCTAGCCCACTGTAACCAGTCTGTATTTCACAATTAAACAAAAACGTCCATTATAGAGCAAAGTGGTTAAAGTGTTACTGTACTGAGATAGTGATTATAGTAACATTATGACAATTATGATGGCTTGAGGTAACTCAGAGGATGGTTGAGGGAATCATGCAAGTAACAGAATTGACAGTTCTTTGATCATGGGCAAATGAATCTGTCAGGGTGGCTATAATCTTGGCTGAAGTAACTGAAACAAAATTTTGGGAGTGACAAGGGTTAGTAGCGGTCAAATATTTTGTTTTCAGGCAAGAAGAAAATATGTATGGTAAACCCTTCTAATTAATTTGGGGCAGCTGCTCTGCTGTAAAATTGGATTTGGGTATATGGAAGATTGCAGATTGGTCAAATCAATATTGGAGGGTGCAGAGTGGGGAAATGAGTAGAGGAGGCAGGCAAATTAAAGGATGTACAATCTGATTCATTGTGGTTGGAAGAACGACAAGGTCATTTAAGTGGCAGAGTAGAGACTAATTACTTCAGTGGAGCAACCAGGATTGCAAACAAACATAGGAATTTTGAGTACGTCAGACATTCTGTCAGGAAGAAAATGGCTGGAAAACAACAGCACACCAAAAGCATGCTCTGAGTGCTCCAGCACCATGAGTTTGGCAAACACAAATTACTAGCTATATCCTTTTAAATACATCGAAGCAGTGGTCTTTATTTTAAAAGTTTTGTGCAAGGCTGAAATTGCAGTTGTTTCTTCGTACGGTGAGACTTAACCTTGATGACATTTTGAGGGCTTGTTGTTGACGTTAACAGCAATGATATGTCAAACAGGGCTGCCTTTTACAAAGAACAGGAGATGGTAATGTACATGAAGGATGGCATTGTGGAAAATGTTAATCGTTTACAGCAGCAGACAATAGTAATTTGTATTTCGAACACAGATGTACATTCTGCAAGTAGCACATTGTTTGGTTTCTGATGTTGTAATTTTAAGTGTTTTCTGGTGAAAAGACTGAAATCAGATTAATCTCCAGCTACAGATCAGTTGATTAAATTGCTTGCTTTCTACATCTTGTTATTTGATGGAAAACTACACCCGTACACTTAGATATAATAAGTGATTCATACAAAAATGCGAAGTTGCAGTTACCGCTTTCAAACTCATCATCTCACTGGAAAAGTTAATTAGTAACTTTGTCTAAACACAGATTATATAGAATTCAGCTGAAATTCAAGCATGTACACCTAGACTTTCACATCAAGTGTCAAATTAGTGTTAATGTGAAGTAGAAAACAGGTGCCTGAACTTCCCAGTAGGCTGCCTGGTCAATTTAAATAAGAGGTCTTTAAACAAATCAAACTCAAAATGCAGGTGCCATACGGCTGTAGTTAACAGTTCATAAAGCCCTGAAGATGGTGGTTGCTAGCAATGAATAGTGTTCAGGGGAATGGGCAGATGGAACACAACGTAGGGAAGTGCATGATTGTGTATACTTCAAACATGAGCTGAGGTAGTTTGTGCAATATCTAATGGTTCATTGTGCTGTTTAGTAACAGTTTCAAGGATTTTGAGCTATTGGTTTTATCAATGTCACAATAAAGAGCAGGCAGATCATGCCACACATAATTACATTTAGGAAGTTAAAGAATGCAGATTATAATGTTTTTGTTACAGAGGAATATCAGGTCAGGTAGGCAAATAAGGTGCAAGGACCACAGTGAAGCAGATTGAGAGAGTATGAGTTTATCTTTTAGTGTATGAAAGATATTGGTGCATTATAGTCATGCGCACCAAAATACCATGGTATGCCTCTGTATACCCTGTTCATACAGAAAAAAAATATCAGCATAGGCATAAGATTAGCTGAATATCAGAGGCAAAGAAAGGGAATAAAAGGGGACTTTTCCTGTTTGGTTGCTGGTGGCTAGTAGTGTTTGGTGTTGGGTTCATTACTTCACACATTGTATGATCATGATCTGGATGAAGAATTTGAGGCTTTGCAGCCAAGTATAGATGATACAAAGATAGGCGAGAGCAGGTAGTCCTCAGATTAGGAGAATGGCGAAGAAGAGGCAGATAGAATATGATGTAGGGAAGTATATGATCATGCACTTTGATAGAAGCAATAAAGACAAACATTTTCTAAATGAGGAGCAAATTCAGAAATCAGAGGTGCAAAGGAGCCCTAGTGCAGGATTCCCTAAAGCTAACTTAGAAGCTGATTCAGTAGCAAGGAAGGCAAATGCAATGTTAGCATTATTTCCAGAAGGCTTGAAAATAAAAGAAAGGATGTAATGCTGCAGCTTTAAAAAGTATTGTCCAGGCAATCTTTGGAATATAGTAAGCAATTTTGGGCCCTTTTGTTAGGAAAGGAGGTGCCAGCATTGGAAAAGGAGCATTTGATGGCTCTGGCCCTGTACTTACTGGAATTTAGAAGAATGATGGGGGGGGGGGGGGGGGGGGAGAGAAATTTCATTGAAAACTAGTGAATATTGATAAGCCAAGATAGAGTTGACATAGAAACAGAAAACATACAGCACAATACAGGCCCTTCGGCCTACAAAGCAGTGCCGAACATGTCCCTACCTAGAACTACCTAGGCTTTACACATTGCCCTCTCTTTTTCTAATCTCCATGTAGCCATCCAGGAGTCTCTTAAAAGACCCTATCGTTTCCACCCCCACCACCACTGCCAGCAGCCCATTCCATGCACTCACTACTCCCTGTGTAAAAAAACTTACCCCTGACATCTCCTCTGTACCTATTTCCAAGCACCTTAAAACGACGTCTTCTCATGCTAGCCATTTCAGCCCCGGGGAAAAGCCTCTGACTATCCACATGATCAATGTCTCTCATCATCTTGTACACCTCTATCAGGTCACCTCTCATCCTCTGTCACTCCAAGGAAAAAAAGCCGAGTTCACTCAACCTATCCTCATAAGGCATGCTCCCCAATCCAGGCAACATCCTTGTAAATTTCCTCTGTACTTTTTCTATGGTTTCCACATCCTTCCTGTAGTGAGGCAATCAGAATTGAGCACAGTACTCCAAGTGGGGTCTGACCAGGGTCCTATTTAGCTGCAACATTACCTCTCGGCTCCTAAATTCAATTCCACAATTGATGAAGGCCAATGCACCGTATGCCTTCTTAACCACAGAATCAATTTCTGCAGCAGCTTTGAGTGTCTTATGGACTTGGACCCCAAGATCCCTCTGATCCTCCACAATGCCAGGAGTCTTACCATTAATACTATATTCTGCCATCATATTTGACCTACCAAAAAGAACAACCTCACACTTATCTGGGTTGAACTCCATCTGCCACTTCTCAGCCCAGTTTTGCATCCTATCTATATCCCATTGAAACCTCTGACAACCCTCCACACTATCCACAAAACCCCCAACCTTTGTGTCATCAGAAAATTTACTAACCCATCCCTCCACTTCCTCATCCAGGTCATTTATAAAAAAATCACAAAGAGTAGGGGTCCCAGAACAGATCCGAGGCACACCACTGGTCACCGGCCTCCGTGCAGAATATGACCCATCTACAACCACTCTTTGCCTTCTGTGGGCAAGCCAATACTGGATCCACAAAATAATGTCCCCTTGGATCCCATGCCTCCTTACTTTCTCAATAAGCCTTGCATGGAGTACCTCATCAAGTGCCTTGCTAAAATCCATATAAACTACATCTATGGCTCTACCTTCTTCAATATCTTTAGTCACATCCTCAAAAAATTCAATCAGGCTTGTAAGGCATGATCTGCCTTTGACAAAGCCATGCTGACTATTCCTAATCATATTATGCTTCTCCAAATGTTCATAAATCCTGCCTCTCAGGACCTTCTCCATCAACTTACCATCCACTGAAGTAAGACTCACTGGACTATAATTTCATGCGCTGTCTCTACTCCCTTTCTTGAACAAGGGAACAACATCTGCAACCCTTTAATCCTCTGGAACCTGTCCCATCCTCATTGATGATGCAAAGATCATTGCCAGAGGCTCAGCAATCTCCTCCCTTGCTTCCCACAGTAGCCTGGGGTACATCCCGTCTGGTCCCGGTGACTTATCCAACTTGATGCTTTCCAAAAGCTCCAGTACATCCTCTTCCTTAATATCTACATTCTCCAGCTTTTCAGCCCACTGCAAGTAAACCCTGCAATAAACCAAGATCCTTTTCCGTAGTGAATACTGAAGCAAAGTATTAAGTATTTCTGCTATCTCCTCCAGTTCAATACACACTTTTCCACTGTCACACTTGATTGGTCCTATTCTCTCACATCTTGTCCTCTGGCTCCTTACATACTTGCAGAATTCCTTGGGGCTTTCCTTAATCCTGACTGCCAAGGCCTTCTCATGGCCCCTTCTGGCTCTCCTAATTTCATTCTTAAGCTCCTTCCTGCTAGCCTTATAATCTTCTAGGTTCCTATCACTGCCTAGCTTTTGGAAGCTTTCGTAAGCTCTTCTTGACTAGATTTACAACAGCCTTTGTACACCACAGATCTTGTACCCTATCATCCTTTCCATGTATCATTGGAACTTACCTACTTAGAACCACACGCAAATATCCCCTGAACATTTGCCACATTTCTTCCATACGTTTCCCTGTGAACATCTGTTTCCAATTTATGCTTCCCAGTTCCTGCCTGATAGCCTCATATTTCCCCTTACTGCAATTAAACGTTTCCATAACTTGTCTGCTCCTATCCCTCTCCAATGCTATGGTAAAGGAGATAGAATTGTTATTACTATCTCAAAAATGCACTCCCACTGAGAGACCTGACATCTGACCAGGTTCATTTTCCAATACCAGTTCAAGTACAGCCTCTCCTCTTGTAGGCTTATCTACATATTGTGTCAAGAAACCTTCCTGAACACACCTAACAAACTCCACCCCAACTAAACCCCTCAATCTGGGCAGATGCCAATCAATATTTGGGAAATTAAAATCTCCCACTACAACAACCTTGTTATTATTACTCCTTTCTAGAATCTGTTTCCCTATCTGCTCCTCGATGTCCCTGTTATTATTGGGTGTTCTATAAAAAACACCCAGTAGAGTTACTGACCCCTTCCTATTCCTAACTTCCACCTACAGACTCCGTAGACAACCCCTTCCATGACTTCCTCCTTTTCTGCAGCCGTGACACTATCTCTGATCAGCAGTGTCACGCCCCCACCTCTTTTGCCTCCCTCCCTATCCTTTCTGAAACAAGCCTGGCACTTGAAGTAGCCATTCCTGCCCCCTGCTCCATTCAAGTCTATGTAATGGCCACAACATCAGAGCTCCAAATGCTGATCCACGCTCTAAGCTCATCCACTTTATTTATGATATGGGGAGGACGTTTCCAATAGTGGGAGAGTCTCAGACCAGAGGGCATAAACTCAGAATACAATGACATCCTTTTTAAAACCCAGGTAAGGATGAACTTCTTTAACCAGAGGGTGATGAATCTCTGGAATTCATTGCCTCAGGGGGCTTGGAAGGCAAAGTCAAAGGATATATTTAAAGCAAAGATTGATAAGCTCTTGATTAGTAAGGTGTCAAAGGTTATAGGGAGAGGCAGGAGAATGGGATGGAGAAGGAAAATAAATCATCCATGATTGAATAGTGGAACAGACGGCAAGAGGATGAATGGTTTAATTTTGCTCCTATGTCTTGTGATCTTGATTATCCTGTTTAAAAATATGTATGAACATTTGAAGATCTACCAATGGAATTGCCATAGAGTACTGAAGAACACTAACCTTCCACCTGGTGACTGGAATCGCGGCAGGTAAAAAGGGAAGTATGGGTTTATTGGGCTGCCTTTGGTAAGGGAACTTTGTATAAAGTAACACTGGTGACATGGCAAGACAAGGGTTAAGACAACCTTGCATATATACTGCTGCTGTCTGCCAAAGTTGGCTGGACAAGGCTGTGCAGGCCAGTACCAGAAGGACAGCTGCGTGTAATAAGCAACAATATGTCCATTTGGTTCTTCATTGTGCTCAAAGTTTCAGCAGCAACAATAAGTTGGGAGTTTGCAGAGTTAATTGACACAGAGTGGAATCAAAAGAAATTGTTGGGAGATAAAAGACAATGGGTCCACTTTGGAGATATCTCCAACTGTACCAGGAGGCACCACAGCCATGGATAATTCAGTATCAGGAATGATGCTAGTTTGCCTTGCTGTAAGGGTATTGTTCTATGAGATACAATATCACCATCAGATACATGTCCTTCCTACCACTCTACACCAATTCCTCACATAACCCATCCAGTTTTCTTCTCTTGCACATAGTCACTTTAAATCACCTTTAAATTATATTTACCAGATTTAAATTATGTTTTTTTCAAACTTCTGTGTGTCTAAGATCTCATTCCTGTCCCTCCTAGTTATTGTCTTGATGCTCTAGATCAAATACTCACAGGTACATATCCTTTCTCAAAGAATATTGTTCGGACTGCAAGCAGGGGCACTGGGCACCTGGTGTGACCCCCTGCATTTTGCTGGCTCTCTGGCCCCAGTGATTCACCAGTAACTCAGCGTGGAATGGCTGCTTGTGAGGGATGGTGTTGGGGGTGGTGAATGGTATGGTCACTCAACACAGAGATGTGCGGCCCAGGTCTACATCCTGGGTAACAACCAGTGTGTGGACCTCTGGCTGCAACTAACACGTGTTGACAGACTACCTAGATCCCGTCACTGGATGTGAAGGGTAGCTGTGACCTTTCATCTGCCCAGCTGCAAGTGGCACTCCCTAGCCCAAAGATTCATTTATTGGAACAAACTAGCGACCGCTGTCAAGCTTAACACCCTTGGAGGAATCTTCACATTAGGGACAGCTGAGTAGTAATGCAAGGGGAGGGATAAAATGGCTTCCTTCCTGTCCAATAGTAAGTGATGTGAGACACCTCAGGATGTGGCCAGTCACTGCCCTACAGTCAGTGTGCAGGCACATGCCCCACAAAACTATACTGAGGCAACATCAATGAGTGTATCTAGTGTTTGTTCTGTTTGTCCTAGACGCATAACATACAGTCGGAATATGCTTGTTAACATCAGGGCAAACTATGTCGGAAAAACTGACGAGTTCTGGTGTGACATGGACAGTTTACGCCGCTACGGACTACTATCCGCTACCAAGCCGGCTGCTTCCCGAGGGAGGAGGAAGTGAAAGCGCTGTGAGAGAAGACAGAGGAGGGGTAAGAGGGCCGGCATCCATGCCAGGCTAAAAGCTAACCCCACCAGGCCAGTGGTACCATCCCTCCTGCTCTCAAATGTCCGCTCCATCAACAACAAGCTGGATGAGCTGCATCTGCTGAGAGAAACACGCAAGAAGTTTAAAAACTGCTGTGTGTATGTTTTCACGGATTCCTGGCTCCACGACAACATATCAGACAACTACAGCTAGAGGGAATGGCAGCGTTTCGTGCTGACAGAGAGGCAGCTAGCTCCGGTAAGAGCCGGGGAGGGGATCTGTGTAGCTACATCAACAGAGACTGGTGTGCAAACGCTATAGTAGCTGCTAAACACTGCTCATCTCTGGCTGGATTTCTCATTGTGAAATGCCGGCCGTTCTATCTGCCGAGGGAATTCGCCATCATGCTTGTAGCAGCTGTTTACGTAGCTCCCAGTGCCAATGCTGAGGCTAATGCTAACGAAGCACTGGGAGGCCTACATGAAGCCATCAGTGAGCTACTGACTACACATCCTGACAGCTTTGTGGTGATTGCTGGGGACTTAAACCACACCAGCTTAAAGACTGTGTTCCCCAAATTCCTGCAATATGTGGATTTCAAAACCAGGGGAGACAACACACTGGACTTGGTTTATACAAACACACCACAGGCATACAAAGCAGCCCCCTGCCCCCATCTTGTCCACTCTGAGCACATATCAGTCATGTTAACACCAGCATATAAACCACTGCTTAAACGTGTGAGAGCAGAGAAGACAGATAAGGGTCTGGCCAAAAGGAGCAGCCTCAGCACTACAAGCCTGTTTTTTGCACACAGACTGGGCCATATTCAAGACAGCAGCCTCCTATGATGACCATACATACATTGAGTAGTATGCTGAGGCAGTAATCAGCTACACAGCCAAATGCACGGAGGATGTCACTGTGATGAAAACCTTCACCGCACGTGGTTATAAAAAGCCATGGATGACACCAGAGGTGCGTTCGCTACTGAAGGCCCGTGACACAGCCTACAGATCGGGGGACAGGAGTGCGCTTCGCTCAGCCAGGTCTGCGCTTTCACTAGGGATCAGGAAAGCGAAATGGGCCTACGCGGGCAAAATACATGGACACTTCTGTGACACAGGTGACACCAGACGGATGTGGCAGGGAATTCAAGCTCTGGCAGACTACAAGATCAGGCAGAAAACTGATGACAATGACGCCTCTCTTCCAGACAGGCTCAACAATTTCTTTGCACGCTTCGAAGCATCAAACACTACAGCAAGAGGGAGGGCCAGTCCCTACTTACCATCTGACCAGCCAGCTCCAATCACTGATTCAGAACACACACGGAGGACCCTTGCTAGGGTCAATCCACAAAAAGTGGGAAGTCCCGACAATATCCCTGGACGTGTGCTCAAGGAATGTGCTGATGTATTAGCAGATGATGCCACACGCAGGTCGATGGAGCAATACCTTACCTCCCGCCTAGGTAGATAATTATCTTCCCCCTAGCCCATTTCCCTCCAGCCTATCACTTCCCAGCTCTCTACTTTATCCCTCCCCCCACTTCTTATCCCCCCTCGACCATCCAATGTTACTTCACTCCTGATGAAGGGTTTCGGCCTGAAACGTCGTTATTACCTCCTCCCATAGATGCTGTCTGGCCTGCTGAGTTCTGCCAGCATTTTGTGTTTTTTTAGAAAATTATTCATCTCCCCCATTTTTCCAGTGTAAACTCCTAATACATAGTTTAAGCTTCAAAGACAGCATCAATTTGGAGTACTCCCAAACGAGCTGAAGCATGATATACTTTTGCCTTGAATGACTTTCAGAATTAGTTTTAATCAACAGTTCATTTTCCAAACCAGCGGTGCCAACCCTTAAACCCTGCCTCCCATATGACCCCCCCACCTTAAATTCCTCCAAATACCTGTCTAGTAGTCTCTTAAATTTCACTAGTGTTTCTGCCTCCACCACTGACTCAGGCAGTGCATTCTACACACCAACCACTCTCTGAGTGAAAAGCCTTCCTCTAATATCCCCCTTGAACTTCCCACCCCTTAGCTTAAAGCCATGCCCTCTTGTATTGAGCGGCAGCGCCCTGGGGAAGGGGCATTGGCTATCCACTCTATCTATTCCTCGCAATTCCAGTGGAGTTTTTACTTTGGAGTTCATTCCTTTAAGTGAATTTTAGCTAACCTAAAAATCTTTTCAGACTTGCAGCACTTAATAATTGATTCAAGGATAGAAATATCAGTGTACTATTCAATTTTACCATTTTAGAATGCAGGATAATACAGCCCGGGAAAAGGCCCAAACTAATTAAGCTAGCAATTTAACACCCAACTAAATGAGTCCCTCTGCCTACACAAGGTCCATATCCCTCCCTATCCTAGAGCCTCATAAGCACCTTTTAGATTTGGTCTCCCCAAACAGCCAACTAATTAGTTACTTCACCAGAAAAATTAGCTTCCTACGTCCTGTGAAATTTTACACATTAGAAATCAAGTTCAGGTTGAATTGTCACTCAACCACATACACGAATGCAGCCATACAAAGCAACGTTCCTTTGGGGCCAAGGTGCAAAATGCAACGCCAACAGTCACACGCAGCACATATATAAAAATAGCAGGAAAAAAATTTACAAAAATATATATAGTGTAACCAGGTGACCACTGACGATCTCTTTTTATTGTTAAAATGCACTGATATATTCACCTTGGCAATGCTAAAATAGCTGCCTGTGCCTTTAAGAGAAAACGGTGATGTCATTTTGCACGGGTGGAGTAGAACGAAGAGTTGCCATGTTCTTGAAAGGACGATGTTCAAATGCTTTTCCCAGGTTGGGCAAGGAAAGGCGAATAATATTTGATAATATCCATGTAAACTCATTTATACTTGTTTATAAGTCTAGAATATCAGTAATTTGACATGTTTTACATGCGGATGCTTTAGATTTTCACGAGTAAAATTGATTGACACTTGAATAGTGTGATTGTGAAGCTCCTTAATCAGCCTACTAGGTTAGTCTTTTTAGTAATTCAACTACAAGCAATATATTGTAAAAATGTATTTGTCTTTATTGTTTTCATGACTGAATGTGAATGTAACCAAGTAACAGGAATGTGTTAATCTGTGTTAATGTAGTGTGAGCAAGGAGAACTCATTTCAAGGTCAAGCCTACGTGTTTGGAAGTTAAGCACATGTGTGCCAAATGTGAGTTAAGGTGAGATGTACTTGTTCTTATTTTTGATGTTTTGTATAAGATACAGGGTTGGTGTATTGCTTTTTTTTAAAAAAAGAATCTGAAGTTAAACTGGGATTGTAATAGTAGGAACAGTTTTTTAAAAATTTATTTTGATACCCTCTTTCTGCAATAAAACATCTAAAACAGATAAAGGAATTTAAGACCCAAAAAAGTATTTGTTGTCCTGCGTATGTATTTTTCCCCAGCTTACAAAAATAAAATAGCCCAAGTTTCTGAGTGTCTTGGCCTAGAGACTGATGGTGCATGGATGTTGCCCTGAGCCATGTTTCAGCAAGAAACAGCCCACAGCGGTTCCTCGTATCATGCAGTGCAGATGCAGCCAGTCGCAGTCCAGCTTGTCTTCCGAGCAAGCATGGAGAGCAGCACCAACAGGAGGGGCGAGCCCCCAACGCAGCGTGGAATCCAGCCAACCTTGATAACTTCTTTCCCGGCAGCCACAAAAGGCAACCCCCAAGATGTGAATGAGGCCCTGGTCTACGCCACAGCCAAGGCCACGCAGCTCCCCCACTGTCAGTCTCACCAAAGAACCAGTGAATTGGACTCACAGTATTCTACATTACCAGTACGTAGCAGAATCTTGCGATCAGAACAAAAAATGTCCAAGACAACTATCCGCACTGACCAATGGACCACGCTCCCTGCACTTGCAGTGACGCCTTCTTCCCTGCACGGCAGAAACATGCCGCAACATGGTGTACGACAACTGCAGCTCTGCCACTATCTAACCACACACCTGTGGTGTCGACCCGCAGTACTTGCTGCTCTTGATAACCAGCAGCTTCTTGTGAGTGTGGATGAACCCTACTCTAACCTCACTGCCTCAAGCTTCGCCATCTTACCTGTGTAGAATGTAGAAGGCTGGTCTTCCAACTCAAATATGTGCTTTGTTGATTGATCAAAACGAAGCCATAATCCAACTGCCAAAACTGCAAGACCTGCAAGCTGAAGAGGAGAAATAATATTGAGTCATATGTCCAAAAAAGTTTTAGCACTGAACTTGCCAGTCTGCAAATAATTTATCCCTTCTCTTTAAAGGAGATGAAATAAAAAGCTGGTGAGCAGTGCAGTAGAAAACTCTTGCCTTCTGTTTGCTTTTCAACAGGAAATTAAACAAATAAGATAATAGATCTCCATGAGGAATCCATTTAAAGAATATATAATACATTGCAAGTGCTTTCATACTTGCAGGTAGACTTGCAGTCAACCTGAGCTCATTTTTTAAGCTCCTGCACATTTTCTAATGCCTTAAGTAATACAGTCTATTGCCGATTGTGTAGCGGTATCTGCGCTGACGAGTGGCGCCGGGTTCAAATCTGGCCAGCTCCTTGCACGCCTTCTATCTGTGCTGGGTTGAGTGCCAAGCTAGCAACTCTGCCTCGTGAAACAAATGTTAAAGAAATGGCAAGATTGCTGCCTGATGCACTAAACAAGGCATGGGGGAGGAACTTATTTTTTTCTAAAAGTAATATAGTCCATTAAATTAACAAATTCAATGCACTAAGTTAACAAGAGTGACCAACAATGTACAACAGCAATAGAGAACACTGAAAATTGTATACAGGGACAAGAAAACCTGACAAAAATGAGATATCAAGGCTGAAGAGAAGGGGCAAGGAAAAAAATAAAAGACAAGAAAGCTTGCAGATGCTGGAAATCCAAAGCAATACAAACTAAATGCTGGAGGAGCTCAGCAGGCCAGGCAGCATCCATGAAAAAGAACCAACGGTTGGTGTTTCAAGCCGAGACCCTTCTTTGAAACTGGTCAAACCCCCCCCCGGTATCCTTGGCTGTGCAAGTCTAGGGAAGACAACCCTCGGCCCCGCCAAACTCGTGAGAGTTGAGGTGCTCCTTAACCCACACCTGTTCGTGTGGATGCTGTGTAATTTATAACAGATAGTACACCACATACGAATAAAAGATTAAGTTTATGAATTTTAATTTGACTGAAGGGCTAGTAAAGAAAAGAACAAACAAAAGGGCACATTTTAATAAAACAGTCAAATGTGCACAAGTTGGAGCTCAAAGTTTCTCTATAGTCATCAATCCTCAAACGATCTCACCCCAGGCTTCATCAAATCACGGTTCCACTCCGGATCGTATCCTACAACCTCTTCTCTCCTGCGTATTCCCTCTTCATCTCTTCTCGACCAAAAGCCCCTAGCCCAACCTTGGTGTCCCGCACCAGAAAAACCTCCCCTTAATTTGACCATTCTAATGGAGGGCACATTTCTCCTCATCTCTTATCTTCAACATTAACCCAAACAAGGTGATAACAGAATAGACTGCTCTTAAAGAACTGCTAAATGAAATACAATCAGCATAACAGTAAGAATATGAACCAGGGCATTACACTGGAAAGGCAAGGGAGAATGCCAGAATTAAAAGGTGGGAGAGTAAGGGAAAGATGGGAAAAGACCCTTCCTTCTCAATCCTGAAAAAGGCTTATGGCCTGAAATGTTGACTGTTTGTTCTTTTCCATGGATGCTACCTGACCCGCTGAGCTCCTCCAGCATCTTGTATTGCTAAGGAACTAATTAAGTCAGGAAGAGAACCACCATTATCTTAGCAAAGAATAACAAAATAGCAACCCAGGCCACATGCAGACAAATAAGAGGCAAGACAAGATGAGAAAGAGTCAGAACAAGAGTAAATAAAATGTAATAATGCCCAAGCGGCAGAAATGGTAATTATTCTGCTTTAGTATTTGCTGCATAGGCAGATATACATCACTGGATGACAAAATTACTCATTAGTCAAGAGATCCACCCCACATTACAACATCGTTCACTGAAATGTCACATACCCCACCCAGCAGAAGAATCCTGCAGTCCCACAGCAGCCAGTAAATCAAAACCAGCACTCTCTTGAAGATTACAGAGAACATGCATGAGACAGCCAGATCCTTATTTTCCCATGGTAGTGTAGCAGTTAGCACGATGTTATTACAACTCAGGGGGTTTCCAAGTTTGAATTCAATCTCTGGCACTGTTCTATGTGGAGTCTCTGTACGTCCTCCCCATGGAACGTGTTGGTTTTCTCTGGGGCCTCCGGTTTACTCCCACAGTCCAAAGACGTACTGGGTAGGTTAAAACTGGTCATTATAAATTGTCCTGTGATTAGGTTAGGGTTAATAGGTTTTGTAGGGTGTTGCTGGGGCAGCATGGCTCAAGGGGCTGAAAGGACCTACTCCATGTACACTGCTTAATAAAAAGATCGTGTATAGTTTAGCACTTAACACTATTTCCACCATTTCAATTATCAATCATCAATGACTCACTGATATAAAACTGTGTTGTACGTAATCTACACATTTGATGTAATCTTCTCATGATCTGGCTGCCCAAATTCCTCCCCCCTCCATTCAAGCTACATATTCCAAAATAAAACTGAGTGACTTGTATAGCATTTATTTAAAAAATCTCAATTTAAGGCAGAGCTTAGGAGGGTCAACGGCACCTAACGGTGACTCCTTTGCTTACATCTTTGGAAGCAGCTCTGTTTCTAGCTTTAATATGTCTATTTTTCCCTTTCAGGGTTCTTTTGAAGACCCCGACCTGGAGTTACATGCTGACTACTGTTCTTTGAGGGAATGGGACCCGCTCTCAGGGTTTCACAACCAGCTGGTGTTTGGCACGCCAAGGGCTTGCTCGGCCTAAGAGTTCAGCTCACCTTTGGAGGCCTAGGATCTCAGGGCTCTGGAGACAGGCGGCTCGAAGGTCGGTGTCACGGCAGGAGATCCGTGTGTCGTCGGGGGAGTCGGAAGATCGACGGCTCTGTGCCCAGAGACCCGAGAGCTTTGGGCACAGTGCTCGAAAAAAAGCAACGCAACGGATTTTTAACATCGTAAACCAGCAAAATGTTTGTTATGACTCCCCTCTTGCTGTGAAATGGAGACATCTCTTTCTCCTTTATTAGTGGGAGAGAGAGCCTGTGGTATGTCAAATGCCGGGTGAACAACGTAGTGCAAGTCTGTGTCTTTACTGATGCTTTGCTCATAGTGGAGTGCTCAGTGACGGGTGCTGATGCTTTTTTTTTGCCAGTGGGGGGGGGGGGGGAAGGGGGGATCGTTGCTTGCTGCCACTTTTGCACAGGAGGGAGGGGAGTTGTGGTGGGGGGGGGAACTTTGGGGTTCTAACATCTGTCATTCATTCTTTGGTGTACTCCTCTGTTTTCTTGGATGATTGCAAAGAAAAAGCACTTCAGGATGTATATTGTATACATTTCCCTGACATTAAATGTACTTCTGAATTTCATCTTATTTCATAACTAAAGAGA
This sequence comes from Hemitrygon akajei, assembly GCF_048418815.1. Lineage (NCBI taxonomy): Eukaryota > Metazoa > Chordata > Chondrichthyes > Myliobatiformes > Dasyatidae > Hemitrygon > Hemitrygon akajei. The sequence continues at coordinate 62,429,217 of NC_133137.1, forward strand.
CCATCTGAGCTTTTGGTTCATCTTCCTCTACAAAATTGTACAAAGAAAGTGAATGAATTGGACTGGAATTTAACAACAATAAAAACACAAAGCTGGACCTTGCCATTCAGCTCTTGGTGTTGACATTGCTACTCATAAATTCAGCTGCTCTCTTTAGCCCAGCGCCAATTTGCTGCACTAACCCCATGTTTATCAACATTCAATAATATACCTACCCACCCGTCTGGAAAATACAGTCATTAAGCCCCCAGAGTCCATCGGAATACAGAAATTCCAAATGGTTCAGAACTCCCAGTTAAAAAAAAATCTTCCCATTTCAAATCTACAAGGCTAGCCAATACTTAGTCTAAGACACTGCTATGAAGAGGAATGACGTGTGTTTAACATAAACACCACTCACTCTCCTGTCAGATTCCTTCCTCTCCAGCCCTTTATCTTTCCTACCCAACTGGCTTCACCCATCACTTTCTAGCTATCCTCCCTCTCCCCCCACCCCCCACAACCTTTTTATTCTGGCATCTTTCCCCTTCCTTTCCAGTCCTGAAGAAAGGTCACAGCCTGAAATATTGACTATCATTTCCATAGATGCTGCCTGACCTGCTGAGTTCCTCCAGCATCATGTGTGACTGTTGCACTGGATTTCCAGCATCTGCAGAATCTCATATTTATGATCCACCACTCATTTTTTCCCCCAAATTTGAGAATTTAATTTAATCTTCACATGCGACAAACCCACCATCTCAGGCTTCAATTTGCTGAAACTTCTGATTATCAGTATCTCTTCACTCAGAGAGTCATGAGAACGTGGAATGAGCTATCAGCACAAGTAGTGCATGTGAACTCTATTTCAACGTTAGCGAAGTCTGGAGTGGTACTTCGTTAGGAGGAGGTATGGAGAGCTATGGTCCTGGTGCAGGTTGATGGGAGTAAACATGCTTTCAGCTGGACTAGATGGACCAAAAGGGCCAATTTCTGTGCTATACTTTCTATGACTCCATGACCATGACTCTCTGACTAAATCTTTTTGCACTTAAGGCCAACGTACTATTTGCCTTCCTAATTGCCTGTGGATTCTGCATATTAATTTTCAATTCTGTATAAGAGCACTTAGATTCTCCTGAACATTGGTAGTGCCATTTCCAAGCCTCTCCTTGTGTTATGATCCTTTAGTGGATGGCCAGCTAAATTCTGTTCGGAAATTTTGCTTTGCTGTACCAATGCAAGAACAATAAAAAAAACTAAAGGATAATTAGTTTCAAAAGAACACATTAGAATTTGTTTAAAAAACAGAACCTACAAAACTTAATTTTGTGGCTTTCATTTGACAATTTATTCCTTTTGCTGCTTCAATCATGTCAGCTGATTCCTGGTTGCAACAGAAAGAGCATCAAACTAAAGCAAAATTAGTATTGATTGTAACCAGGCCTTGAACATGTGATCAATTATGGGAATCCATAGTTCCAGTAACTCGTTACACATTTACTTTAGACCCCAGCACACATGTACAAACTGACTGAACCATTAAATGGGACCGTATGTAGTTTAGAGAGAAAAAGTTACACACAGTTATGTGTGGCAAATTATTTACAAAATCAAGTTAATCATTAATTAATTTCCCTCTATAAAACTGACTCTGAAAGCATGCTACATTGTTTTTATCTTATCAAATGTTTCCTCCATTTCACATTGGAATTCCAGGACTATTTGATCTTGTGTTGTCCCATGTTAACAAAATGTCTGGCTGTTGTCCTATTCCAATATCCAACTACTCAGTGATGAAAGAAATTCACTCTGCTGCCCTAGATTTTCCCACCACATTTTGCGTGACCTCAATGATTACAAGTTGTGGAATCCTCCTCCCTTCTGTTATCCCCAAATTGCAGGAGAGTCCTTCTTAATAAAGGATTTTGCACATGCTCTCAGTTCTTCCAGAGCAACACGCACAAAATGCTGGAGGAACTCAGCAGGTCAAGCAGCATCTACAGAGAGAAATGGACAGTTGATGTTTCAGACCAAGACACTTCTTCAGGACTGGAAAAGGAAGCGGTAGACATTAGGGTGGAGTGGTGAGAAGGGGAAGGATAACTAGCTATAAGATGATATGTGACGCCAGGTGGGCGGAAAAGGTAAAGGTCTAGATAAGAATGAATCTGGTAGGAGAGGGGCGTGGACCATGGGAGAAAGGGAAGGAGGAGGGAAGAGAGAGGAGGAAGGAGGCCAGAGTGGGAAATAGAAGAGAGAAGGGGGAGCGGAAAAAAAGTGGAAAGAGAAATCGATGTTCATGCATCAGGTTGGAGGCTACCCATATGGAATACGAGGCGTTGCTCCTCAATACTGGGAATAGCCTCAAGGTGGCAAAAAAGGAGGACATGGTCCAAAATGTCAGAACATAGAATTAAAATGGTAGGCCACCAGAAAATTGTGCTATTGGCAAATGGAACGGAGGTGGTCAACAAAGCTGCCCTCAAGTTTATGCCAGGTTTCACCAGCATAGAGGAGGCCACATCGGGAGCAATGAATATAGTAGATGACCCCAACAGATTCACAGGTGAATTGTTACCTCACCTGAAAGGACTGTTTCGGGCCCTGAATGGAGGCAAGGGAGGTGGAAAATGGGCAGGAGTAGCATTTCTGTCATTTGAAGTGGTACATGCCAGGAGGGAGATTAGTGGGGAGGGATGAATGGACATTCAATAATGGAGGGAACTATCCCCATTGAGAAAAAAGCAGGGAGTTCAAAGCCATCTTGATTGGGAATGGCATGGTATGGAACTGGACATCCATAGTGAAAATGAGATGATCAAGACCATGGAAGTTGTTGAGAAGATGGAGGGTACGTGAAGTGTCGTGAAGGTAGTTGAGAAGAAAACAAGCCAAGGGGGACAGAATAGAGTGGAGGAATGCCAACACAGGTTCAACAGGGCAGGAGCAGGTACAGACAGTGGGCAGTCAGGTTAGGTAGGGTAGCAGTGGATGCAAGTTCTTTTTACTGAGGAAGAGGCAGAAAGCTTTAAGGCCTTCTTGATGGGGTTTCTGTTGAAAAAGAAGTGGAGAACTTTAAGGCCTTTTCTTCTCAGTTTCTATGCACAAACGTCATTCAATTTCAATCAAGTGGCAAGAAACTCTTCATAGGACATACAAATATAATTCACTGATTACTCACATAGTTATTGAGTACTCCACTCTCGACTTTACAAAATCATACACTTGTGTGCTCCGAAGTGTGTATACTACCGCAAAGCACATGCATGCTCCAGTGCCAGAGGGTGAGCTGTACTTTAAGCCAAGGATCTAGCCATTTCCCTTGATGCCTGACTGATCAAGAATCTATCAACTTCCACTTTAAACACTCCCATGGACTTGGCTTCAACCGCCGTCTGTGGCAGAGCATTCCACAGGTTCATCACTCTTTGGAGAGAAAAAAAATGCCTCCTTACTTTTTTTTGTAGAAGAGTGGTGAATCTGTGGAATGCTCTGCTACAGGCGGCGGTGGAGGCAGGATTAACCTCTCAGTCTGACACTGTGAGAAGAACAATGGACCAAAGAGTCTAAAGCTCAATGAAGGTGGACAGATGCAAGGCATGGCTGCCTTCAGTCTGGGAATTGGAATATTATTGTTTGCATAGTGTTATACAGATCAATTCATAGCACGGTGCACCAAGGTAGCACAAGGAAATATATTAACAGAATGGAGAATAACTGGTAAAAACAAACTTCTTTTAGCTCATCAGGAATTGTCTAATCTGTTTTCTTTCTCACAGACAATGTTGCCTGTCCAGGAAAGAGGTGGCGTCTTACCAACATTGTCCACACTGGAAACTGAGAGTCAATGTTACTAATGCAAACTACATGGAAAGAAAACAATGTTTCTGTGATATACAGTACTGTGCAAAGTATTAGGCACATATCTATAGCTAGAGTGCCTAAGACTTTTGCACAGTACAGTACTGCATTTGTCTATGTGGAGTGGGCAGCGAGCTTGTAAATCTGGTGGAAGCAAAGGACGTTGGGAATGGTGAGAGTGGAACGCCATGGAAGGAGAGTGGGACAGGTGAAAGAAGGAGTGCCAGAGATGGTGAGTGATGTGGGTGCAGATACACCCAGTCTCTGTCACCTTCCCACAGTAGAGTCCAGTATCAGAATTAGGTTTATCATCACGTCATGAAATTTATATTTTTATTGCAGCAGCGGTACAGAGTAATATGGAAACTACTACAGTACCTGCAAATGCCTTAGGCACTCTAGATATATATATGAACCTGAGAAACTCTGACGATGTTGTAAATCCAAAGCAACACACACAAAATGCTGGCAGTCAACATTTCTGGCCGAGAGCTTTCTTCAGGACTAGAAAGAGGAAGATGCCAGAATATGGATGGGGGAGGGGTAGGGAAGGCAGACAGCAAGGTGGTGATAGGTGAAGCTAGATGGGTAGGAAAAGTAAATGGCAGGAGAGAAAAGAATCTGATAGAAGAGAATGGACCATGGGTAAAAGGGAAGGAGGGGGAACAGGCAGGTGAGACAAGGTAGGAGGCCAGAGTGGGGAATAGAAGAAGAGGGGAGCTGGAGGAAATAAAAAGTTACCGGAAAGAGAAATTGATATTTACCGTCAGATTGGAGGCTAACCAGATGGAATGGAAGGTGTTGCTCCTCCACTCAGTGGGTGGCCTCTTTAAAGCACAAGAGGCAGTCCTGGACTGACAAGTCAGAATGGGAATGAGATCAGAATTAAAATATTTGGCCACTAGGAAGCTTCACTTTTTGTAGGAGGAATGCTTAATGAAGCAGCCCCTCAATTTATGAGGGATCTCACCAATGTAATGCACTGGACACAATAGACAACCCCAGCACATTCGCAGGTGAAGTGTTGTCTGGAAGGACTGTTTGGGACTCTGAACATCTCTGATGTCCTGGCAAGGAAAGCCTCATCCTGGGAACAGATCCGTGGGTGATGAAGAAACATTTTTTTTTAAAAACAGAAGACAGGGTATGAATAAGTTTAGTCAAGTTAACTGTGGGAATCGGTAGCTTTATAAAATACAGCAGTTGACAGTTTGTCTCCAGAGGTCGAGAAAGGGGAGGGAGGTGTCAGAAGAGGGCCAATGAAGTTAAGAGCAGGGCGGAAGTTGGGAACAAAGCTGATGAAATTCATGAGCTCAGTATGGGTGCATGAAGCAGCACCAATGCAGTCGTCAATGTAATGGAGGAAGAGATGGGGAGCATTACACAGAAGGCTCGGAACTTAAGACTGTTCTATGAAACCAGTGAAAAAGGCAGGCATATATGTGGCCCATACAGGTGCCCACAGCTACCCCTTGAGCCTGGAGAAAGTGGAAGGAGCCGAAGGAAAAATTGTTGAGGGTGAGGACTAGTTCTGCCAGGCAGAGGAGGGTGGTGGCAGAAAGGAACTATTTGGCTCTTTGATTGAGAAAGAAGCTGATAGCTTTAAGGCCTTCTTGATGGCAGATAGAAGTGTATAGGGACTGGAGTCCATAGTGAAACTTAGGCTGAACAAAGGGGGATAGAATGGAGGACACAAATTCATTGGGGCAGGAGCAGGCAGAGACAATGGGCCTACCCAGACAGTCCTTTCACACCAGACCTTTAAATTTCCTACCCACCTGGCTTCACGTACCACCTTCCAGCTATCCTACCTTTTTAATTCTGTCATCTTCCCTCTTCCTTTCCAGTTCTGAAGAAGTGTCTCGGCCTGAAACTTCGACTGTTTCCACAGATGGTGCCTGACTCGTTAAATTCATCCAGCATTTTGGGCATATTGCTATGTGTATGTGCCTAGGACTTTTGCACAGTACTGTACATGAGGTAATTTTATCTGGAAAAGTAGAACTAAGATTTTTGTTCAGTAAATACTGTAGTAGAGGTTAGATGATTTAAGTGGGTTAAAGAAATATTTTCCAAAGAGTTCACACTGAAATAGTGAACATAGCGAATAGTGAACTTGCTGGCAAGGCTCACAACATATTGTAAATGGAATTTGGTTTATTATTGTCACATGTAATGAGATGGTGATAAAAACTCTTTTGCATGCTAGCAATACAGATCATTCCAAGCATCAGTACATTGATATAGCAAGAAAGGGGAAAAACAATTAAAGACGGCAGAAGAGAGAAACAGAAATCTACAGCACATTACAGGCTCTTCGGCTTACAACCCTGCACCGACCGTGTAACCTACTCTAGAAACAGTCTTGAATTTCCCTACCGCAGAGCCCTCTATTTTTCTAAGCTCCATGTACCTATCTAAACATCTCTCAAAAGTCCCTATTGTGTCCGCCTCTACCACCTTTGCTGGCAGTACATTCCATACACCCACCACTCTGTAAAAACTTACCACCGACATCTCCTTTGTACCCACTTCCAAGAACCTTAAAACTATGCCCCATCATGTTAGCCAGTTCAACCCTGGGAAAAAGCCTCTGACTACCCACACAATCAATGATTCTCATCAGCTTGTACACCTCTATCAGGTCACCTCTCATCCTCTTGTCACTTCAAAGAGAAAAGGCCAAGTTCAATCAACCTATTCTCATAAGCCATGCTCTCCAATCCAGGCAACATCCTTGTAAACTTCCTCTGCACTCTCTCTCTCTCTATAGTATCCACATCCTTCCTGTAATGAGATGACCAGAACTGATCACAGTACTCCAAATGGAATCTAACTAAGGTCTTGCATAGTAAGTGTAATTTTGTGTTATATTTACAGAAAAAGAGCAGTATAGCTAAACAAATAAAGTGCAAAGGCCACGGTGCCATAGACAGAGATTAAGAGCTTATTTTCATCATAAGAGCAGGTCTGCTCAAGAGTCTTATAATAATGGGATAGAGGCTCTTCCTGAGCTTGGTGGTTCAAGGATTGGTATTTTTGACCCAATGGAAGCGAGGTAGGGGAAAAGAGTAGAGAGAATTAATGCATTGGGAGTGGTCTCTGATTACATCAGCTGCTTTCCCCAGGGTGGTGGTAGGGAGTTCCACAGATCAGAAGGGGTGCAAATTACTCTTTCAATAATCTTAATGAATTGGCCTTGCTAGCAAAGTCGAACCACTGCAACCCTCCGAGTGAAGGGGCTCTCTGTACTGCCGGACAGGGAGAATAAATGGCATTGTCTTACTGATGAACTCATTGTATTATCTGTGGACTGTTTACACACCACCAGATCCTAGCTCTCAAAAGACAAATTGAAAATTAACAGAGGCACCAAGATTTTAAAGATTACGGAAACAAGCAATATCTAAGAGGTTTTCCACAATGCAGTAACACTTTAGCAGCTGCATTTCAAAGTTTCCCAAGAAACATTACGTTTGATGAAACAGTCTTCAGTGATTGAGGAAACTGAAATTAATGCAGGAGCCAAGAGCATTATACTGTATTTTGCTATCAAATTTTTTAAAATTCAGTAAAATTCAAAAGCAACAGGTACTCCTCCTAGAAACTGCTTTTCCAATATGTACCAGTTCCAGTCTGATATGGTACAATTTTGCCTCCTTATAGCCAATGACATTATATAGATTTTGCAATCACCAGCTAAAGAACATGAAATTGATAGTACTTAAGTATCTGTAAATGTATTCCACATTACCATTGTTGAGGATCAGGGGTTAAGATAAAGGACTCTCAAAGGTTCATCGAGCACAACTTCCCATGTACAAATCCATGCTGACTCCTAATCAAACTCTGCCTATCCAAATGCACATTGATCCTGTCTCTCAAATTCCCTCCAATAGCTTTCCCACTGTTGATGTCAGGTCCTCAGGCCTGTAGTTCCCTGGCTTGACCTTACTGCCAGTCTCAAACAACAGAATGCAAGGTATCCGCTAGCGTTTGGGACCTTTAACAGTAGCTAATGATGAAGCAAATAGCTCCACAATTTCCTTTCTAAAGTCGAAGGATGAACAAGGTAATTAGTAATTTATACACTTAATATGCTGAAAGTCTGCAAATACCTCCTCCCTACAACAGTCTCTAAAATATCACCTGTTTCCATTACCTATTGAGCAACCATAAGTTTATTCACATTAAACACAGAGGAGAAATGATGTGTTCAAAATCCCCAGTAGTTTAAGACATAGAAGGCTCCAGTGATACCTGGAGGAACCTACTCACTCCTTAGCCACCCAATTATTCCCAAAACAGCTAAAAAAAAAACCTCCTTAATCATACATGGCAGATCCATCTCATACCCTCTCTTTGCCCTCCTGATTTACCTAAGACTATTGTATACCATGGGGGGAGTGGGGTGGGTGGAACAATCTACCAGGTGAAAATATCTGGCACCGAGGTTGACCCTGTGGCTGACAAGGGAAGGGGGAGAAAAGGAGAGCTGTGAGATTGGGAATTCAATAGTTAAGCTGAACAGACGGGAGATTTTGTGAATATGAAAGTGATTCCTGGATGGTATGTTGCCTCCTAGGTGCCAAGGTCAGAGATGACTCAAACTGCGTCCACAGCATTCATTAGGGGGAGGGTTAGCAGCCAGAAGTTATGGTACATATTGGTGCCAATGATATAGGTAGGAAAAGTAATGAGGTCCTCAGGAGAGAACCTTCAAAGCAGGTAGGATTCTGTAAAGCAGGAACTGAGAATCAGAATGAGATAGCACAGGCATGTATACATTTAGTAAGTAGCACAAAGAGAGGACAAAACAAAAGTGAGATACTGTTCATGAGTCAGTTCATTGTCTGTTCAAGAACCTGATGGAAGTGGACAAGAAGCTATTCCTAAAATGTTGGAAGCATCTTCAGGCTCATGTACCTCTTCCCTGATGGTAGCAATGAGAAGAGAGCACATCCTGTGTGCTGAGGGTCCTTAATGATTGTCTCAAGAAGGGGCAACATTGCCATTTGAAGACATCCTCAATGCTGGGGAGGTTAGTGCCCATGGAGCTGGCTACATTTGCACCATTCTGCAGCTTCTTTTCTCATCCTCAGAATGCTCTCCACAGTCTTTTAGTGACATACCAAATCTCCTCAAACACCTAACAAAATATAGTGGCTGCCATTCGTTCTTTGTAATTGCATCAACATGTTGGGCAGAGAGGTTGACATCCAGGAACTTGAAAATGATCACCCTTTCCACTGCTGATCCCTCAACTTCCTGAAGAGCACCATCTTACTGACACTGAGGGCAAGCTTGGTGTTGTGACACCACTCAACCAGCTGATGTATCTCACTCCTGTATTCCTCCTTGTCTCAGAGGGAGATTTTGCTAACACAGCTGTGTCATCTGCCAACTGATAGATGGTATTTGAGCTGTGCCCAGCTACACAGTCATGGTTGTAGAAACAGTAGAGCAGGCCTTGAGGTACACCAGCGAGGAGATGTTATTTCTAATTTGTAACAAATGTGATCTCCTGATAAGAAAGTCAAGGATCCAGTTGCAAGGGAGGTCCAGAGGTCAAGGTTTTGATCCTTATCGATTAGTACTGAGCATATGATAGTGTTGAACACTGAGCTGTAATCAACAAGAGGCAGCCTGATGTAAGTATTGCTGGTGTCTAGGTGGTTTAACAGTGCCAGAAAGAGAGGATATCATGAATCTACTAACTCAGCATGGGTATCAGTCATAAACAGGAAGCAAGAAATTATTCCACTTGGAGCATTCTATGGACCCTCCCCGCAGGATAAAAGAGACACTGAATTACAGATTGATAGGTAGATTTTAAAAAGATGCATAAATAATGGGGCTGTTAACATGGGGGACCTCAACTTCTCTAATATTGATCAGCACCTCCATAGTGGAAAAGGTTTAGATGGAGCAGAATTTGTTGGGCATGTCCTGACTCAATATGTATGTAGATAGGCTGACTGGAGAGGCCATAATGGATCTGGTACGATGCAAAAAAACTGGTCAGGTGACAGATCTCTTAGCCAGTGAGCATTTCAGACCCAGTGACCACAACTCCCTGACCTTTGCCATAGCTTTCTAATAAGAACTGAAAGTATGGGAAAGTATTTAATTTAGGGAGGGTGAATTATGATGTAAATAGGTAGGAACATTGGAGTGCAAATTGGGTGCAGGTGTACTCAGGGAAATGCGCAACAGGAATGTGGAGAGTGTTCAGGGAGCACTTGCATGGGGTTTTTGATAAGATTTGTCTGATTGGGGTAGGGAAAGGTGAAGGAACCACGGTTGACAAGAGGTATTGAACATCTAGTCAAGAGGAAGAAACAAACATTCTTAAGGCTTAGAAAGCAAGAATCAGACAGGGCCATGGAGGATTACATGTAGCTAAGAAGGAACTTAAGAATAGATTTAGGAGAGCTGGAAGGAGGCATGAGAAGACCTTGAAGAGTAGGATTATGGAAAACCCCCAAGGCATTCAACAAGTATGTAAGGAACAGGGGGATGACTACAGTGAGGTTAGGATCAATCAGGGATAAAAGAGGCAACATACAGTACTGTGCAAAAGCTATATATAACTAGGGTGCCCAAGACGTTTGCATAGTACTGTATTTGTCAATGTGCAGCTGAGAACAAGTTTGTAAATCTGGTGGGAGGAAAGGACGCTGGGAAGGCCAAGGGCGGGATGCCATAGGGGAGAGTGTTGGACAGGAGGCAGAGAAGGAGTGCCGGGGCAGAGGGTGGTACAAGCGTAGACACACCAGGCTTGGTCATTTGGTTCCGAACAATTTGTTTATTGATCATGTCATAATGTCTCTCTGGTGCTTCCCGATTCTTTCCTCCTCCTACCCATTTTCCCAACCGTGATTCCTTTGTCCCTGCCCCCTTCCCACTCCTGGTCCGCAATACAGACCCACATCAGAATCAGGCTTATCATCACTCATGTCATGAAATTTGTATTTTTTTTGCAACAGCAGTACAGTGGAATACACAAAATCACTAACAGTACTGTGCAGAAGTCTAAACACCATACATAACTATATTCATATGTATACAACTTTTACATGTCTATAGACACAAAAAGATAAGAGAAGTCCTTAATGAATACCTTGCTTTAGTATTCAGCAGTGAAAGGAACCTTGATGAATGTGAGATCAGCGTAGAACAGGCTGATATACTGGAACATGTTGACATTTTAAAAGATGATGTACTGAAGCTTTCGAAAAACATTAGGATAGTTAAGTCTCTGGGGCTAGACACTATATACCTCCGGTTACTACAAAAATTGAGGGAAGAGATTGCTGTACCTTTAGCAATAATTATTTTGTCCCTACTGGCCACAGGAGTAGTACAGTAAGATTACAGGATGGAAAATAGTATTCTTTTGTTCAAGAAAGGCAATAGGGATAACCCTGGGAAATGTAAAACACACTGGTCTATATCAGTGGTGGGCAAACTTCTGGACAGGATTCACAAGCATTTGGAGAAGCCTAGTCTGACTAGAGACAATCAATATGGCTTTGCAAGGAGCATGCTTCATAGGTCTGATTGAATTCTTTGAGGAAGTGACAAAAACAGATGAAGGCACAGCAGTGGATGCATATTGATTTTGATAAGACTTCTGACAAGGACTCCCATGGTAGCTCATTCAGGAAGTCAGGAGAGATCAAGTTGGAAGATTAAATGAAATTTACTATCAAAGTCACTATATGTCACCATATACTATCGTGAGATTTTATTTTCTTACAGGCATTCACAGTAGGATAAAGAAAGAAGATCCATTTAAATTTGGCTGCATGGATTCAGAATTGACTTGCCCACAGACGACAGAGAGTGGTAGTGGACCTGGAGGTTGGTGACCAGTGGTGGTCCAGAGGGATCTGTTCTGCAATCCCTGTTCTTTGTAATTCATACAAATGACTTGGATGAAAAGTGGAAGTGGAAGTTTGCAGCTGACTAAATTGATGGTGTTATGGATTATGTAGCAGGTTGTCATACACTACAATGGGATAACGATTGGCTGAAGAGCTGGGCTGTGAAATGGAAGATGGGAGTTCAATCTGGAAAAGTGTGAATTGATACACTTTGGAAGGTTGAATTCAAAGGCAGAGGACAGGGTCAGTGTGGAAGGAGGATCCGGGGTCCATGCCCATGGATCTCTCAAAGTTGCAGCACAAGTTGATACAGTTAAGGAGTACAGTGTCTTGGCCTTTATTAGTCAGGGTTCAAGAGCTATAAGGTAATGCTGCTGTTCTAAAAAAAACTCCAGTTAGACCACACGGAGAATTCTGTTCAGTTCTGGTCACCTCATTATAGGAAGGACACAGAATCTTTAAAGAGGGTACACAGGAGATTTAACAGGATACTGTCTGGATTAGAAAACATGTCTTATCTGGATTGGCTGAGTGAGCTCAAGCTTTTCACTTTGGAGTGTAGGAAAATAAGAGGTGACTTTATAGAGGTGTACAAGATAGTCAAAGGCATGGATAGAGTGGACAGCCAGAGATTTTTATCTTGGGGCATGCAGTCTGAAAATCCTTTAGGAATGGATGCTGGGACCTCGTTATTCATTCTATTTTGTAAATGATTTTGATGTGAAGGCAGAAGGCTTCAGTAAGTCTGTGGATAATATGAAGTTAGGAGGGTTTTTGATAGTGAAGAAGGCTACCATAGATTATAGGGGGAAATCGACTGGTTAAGGATGTGGACCAATAAAAGGCAAATGGATTTCAGTGCAGGTAACTGATTTTGAAAAGTCAAATCAGTACAGGGCTTGTACTATGAATGGTAGGGCACTAGGGAATACAATGCAAGAGAAGGAGCTAGAAACACAAATGCACAGTTTACTGAGAGCTGCACTAGTAGACAGTGTGGTGAAAAAAGTGGCCTCCATTGGTCAGGGTGTTCAGGAGCTGGGACGTTTTGTTGCAGTTGTACAAGTCACTGGTGAAGCTGCACTTGGGAGTACTAGGTACCTCTGCTTGGTAACTCTGTTATAGCCAAGCAGTTAAACCAAAAACAGTGCAGAAAAGATTCATGAGGATGTTGACAGGACTAGAGGCCCCGAGTTATAGGGAGAGGTTAACCAAGCTAGGTCTGTATTACTTGGAGCAGAAGATAACCTTATAGAGGCTTAGGAAGTCACGAGGGACATAAATAAGGTGGACAACAGCAGTCTTTTCCGTAGAATAGGGGAGTTAAAAAACTAGGGGACAGAGATTCAGAGTGAGGGTCAGATCGCCAACAAATTGTAAGAGTGGGCTCCCTCTCTCCAAGCCTCTGACTCTCACTACAGGAGACCCTCAGGGCTGTGTACTGAGTCCCCTCCTTTACTCCCTGTATACCACCACCCCCATATCCAATCTGCTAATTAAGTTTGCCGATGACACTACATTGATTGGCCTCATCTCAAACAGTAACGAGGTGGCTTATAGGGAAGAAGTCCTCTCTCTGACACAGTGGTGTCAAGAAAATAACCTCTCCCTCAGTGTCACAAAAACAAAGCAACTGGTTGTGGATTACAGGAGGAATGGAGACGGGCAAACCCCTATTGACATTAATGGATCTGGGGTTGAGAGGGTAAACAGCTTCAAGTTCCTTAACATCTACATCACCGAGGACCTCACGTGGTCTGTACACACCAGCTATGTGGTGAAAAAGGCAAAACAGCGCCTCTTTCACCTCAGATGGTTGAGGAAGCTTGGTATGGGCCCCCAAATCCTAATAACTTTCTACAGGGGCACAACTCAGAGCATCCTGATTGGCTGCATCACTGCCTGGTATGGGAACTGTACCTCCCTTAATCACAGGACTCTGAAGGGACAGCCCAGCTCATCTGTACTTGTGAACTTCCCATGATTCAGGACATTTACAAAGACAGGTTTGTAAAAAGGGCCCGTAGGATCATTGGGGACCCGAGCCATCCCAACCACAATCTATTCCAGCTGCCACCATCCGGGAAGCGGTACCGCAGCGTAAAAGCCAGGACCAACAGGCTCCGGAACAGCTTCTTCCACCAGGCCATCAGACTGATGAACTCACGCTGATTTGAGTGTATTCTATATTACATTGACTGTTCTATTTATTATAAATTACTATGATTGCACATTTAGATGGAGACTTAACGTTACTCCTCCTGTATGTGAAGGTTGGAAGAAATAAACTCAATTGAATTCAATAAAAAATGGACCCGAGCGGCAACCCTTTCATGAGGATACCTGGACTGAACTTCCAAGGGAAGTAGTTCAGGCCAGAATAATGGCATCATTTAGGATACAGGGACAGAGGCTTAGAGGGATATGTGTTTGAACATAGTAAGTTGGTATCATGGGTAGGTTTCATTGTTGGCATGGACTCAGTGAGCCAAAGGCCTTGTATTCATGTGGTATTACTCTATAATTTGCATCTGCAGTAAAAACTACAAGATTATAGAGAATGAGTATGCTAGAATATGCAGTAAAACAAAACTGTTGTAAGAACTCAGGTCAGGTGGCATCTGTAGAAGCAGAGGGATAGTTGACATTTCAGGTTGAGATGCTATCTCATGCCTGAGGGGGTTGTGAGAAGACAGCCAGTGCATGAAGTAGTAAGTAAAGAGTAGACAGAGCCAGGAATGGAACCAGGTTGGGGGAGGTGAACCAAGAGAGAAGAAACCAAGGTGAAAAGGGATGTGAATGATGGGCAGTTTGAACAAGGTGTGACAAGTGTAATGTTTATGTAATGGCTGAGGAGGGAGGGGCACAGATGATAAAGGTGGACAAGCTGGGTAAAGGGAAGGAGGTGCAACACTTGTCTCTTCGCTTACTTCCCCGCTACCATATAATGAACTACACAGCTCTTCAAAGTGAGGCAATTGTATGTACTCTGGTTGATTGTATCGGGTTCTCATGATTTTGTCTCCTCTTCATTGAGGGGACCAAGTGTAGACTAGGCACCTGCATTTGGAGCCAATTTGAGCTTCCAGTTGCGTACAACTTCCATTAGCCTTTCCACTCCCACACTGGCCTGTGCACCCTTGGCCTTCTTCACCGTCATTGTGGGGCGAAGCACAAACTGGGACAGTATCACCTTGTCCTTTGGGTGCTCAACAATCCAATACCATGATCAAGGAGTTATCCAATTTCATGCAAACCAGCTTCCTTGGTGTACCTTTCCCACCCAGTGTCTTTTCCTTTTGTAACTTTTCTATCTGTACCCCTTCTTATTACCTAGACCAGGGGACCTCAACCTGGGCTTCACCTTTTCTATGCCTTCCCCCCACCTGCTCAACATCCCTCATTTTACTCGTTCTAGCTATCAGTTATCAGTCTGCCTCAGCCCTCCCCCTCAGTTCTAAATCTGGCCACCTTCCCTCTACTCTCCCAGTCCTGGTGTAGGGTCTGGACTGAAATGATGACCACACCTTTACAGATGCTGCTTGAATCACCGAGTTCATCCCGAAGTTTACTTTCTATTGCAGTTTTCACTCTTAGTTTCCTACTCAATTCTGCTTCTTTAACCTTACCATACTATGCACAATTTATGGGCAGGAAACTCAAGGCCTGTCAGCAATAGTTTGTACAAATACAGTAAGCAACTTTGGTAACTCCTGACCCAACTATACAGAAATTGTTAAGAATTAGCATTTGGCTCATCATGTGTTATTTGTCATGTTTGCTTTCTACTCACTGGGATCCCATTTCCCACAGTCCCTTTAAACTTACTTGGCTCACTGGAAAATTACAAGCTGTGTAACCATCAAAAAAACTGAATTAAAAGTATGCTAGGGAATTAATAGAAATAACATCCAGTACTCTTGAAAATCCAATAAAATCTGTGTGTGCAGCATTATTGAAGTTTTATTACATGTTGTTAATCATATTTTGATTAATAAATCATCAAATCAATCCAGGTTCATTGTCATAGAGCACCACAGCACAGAAAGAGGTTGTCTGGCTCATCTAATCCGTGCCAAACTATGATTCTGCCTAGCTTCACCAACCCACAGCTGGATTCCAGCCCTCCATACTCTTTCCTCCCCCCCACCCCCCCCCCATCCACATACTTATCCAAACTTCTCTTAAATATTGCATTCTAGTTGTAGTTACACCCAAGTCTCAGTGGCAGAAGCCTGGATTTACCCTATCTATAATTGTGTACTTCTAGCAAATCACCCCTCACTCTTCTACACTCCAGGGAATACAATCCTAACCTAGTCAACCTTTCCCTATAACTCAGACCTTCAAGTCCTGGCAACATCCTTATGTACTTTCTCTGTTCTCTTTCAATCTTATTGATGTCTCTCTTGTAGGTAGGTGACCAGAACTGCACACAATGCTCCGAACTAGGCCTCACCAATGTCTTATACAGCTTCAATATAATATCTAGGCTCCTCCATGCGGAACTCTGTCAAAGTCTATGTAGAGAGCCCATCTCCACTGTCTCTCCTTCATTAAACTTCCTGGTAACCTCCTCAAACAAACTCAAAGTCTAGCCACAACCTGCCACACACAAAGCCATGTTCACTATCCCTATCCAGTTACTGTCTATGTAAATACTTCAATACTCTACTTCTTAGAATACCTTTCAATAATTTACATACTACTAATATGGGCCTCACCAGCCAATAGCTTTGCAGTTTATTCTTACAGCCTTTTTTAAACAGAATATTAACCATCTTCCAGCACCTCAACTATGGTTTTAAATACCTCTGCCAGTGACCCTACAATGTCTACACTAGCCTCCCACAAGGTCCAAGGGGACAGTTTGTCAATCCCTGGGGACTTTTCCCCCTAACCTGCCTCAAAATGTCAGGCACCTCCTCTTTTATAAACTGGATATTGTCCATGACCTCACTGCTGTTTTGCATTAGTTCCATAGATTGTATTTGTCTCCACAGTAAATACAGATGCTTTTCAACTTTCTACCTAACTCCCCAATAATCTCTCTTCAGGACCTCATCCCTTTTCCAATCCATGTCATTGCACTAATATCTACTTGGACCTCTGGCCGTTCACCCACCAGCTTTAAAACGCTGCAGACTCGATTTGAGACAACCCTGATCCTAGCACTTTGGAGGCAACATATCATCTGGGAATACCATTCTCATCCACATAATCTCCTGTCTATTCCCCTCACCAATGAATCCCCTACCATTACTGCTCACCTCCTTCCCCCCCCACCTTCCCTTCTGAATTACAGAAATTTCTTCAGAGCCATTTTGTTTCATCATTTTTCCTGCATGTCATCTTCAATTTGTGTTTTTTTAAAATCTTTTAGGATGACATTTAATTCTGCATGTTCTGAATTAGGAATTTCACAGATGTTTCAGTGGTTCCTACAGCGAGTGGGTAGTGTGAACATAAAAGCGAGAGTTGAAACTTGATAGTCAAGTCATTTTCATACAAACAGTAAAAATAAAACTAGTTTTGTAGCTTCCAGAGAAAAGTAGGACAAGGGAGACAGATCAATACTAATGCATTGGCACAGGACAGGATATTCTGTTGTGCATTAATCAACGACAATTTGAATAAAGTTGATTGACCCAAAACACTGGAGCAGATCTCATGCTAGAGTTAAGTGGCTGACCATATTCTCGCCTCAGTCTCTGTCAGCATGGAGCCAATGTTTTTGGTGCCCAGCTTCCAGCACACGAGGGGCCAGAGCAGGCTCCCTTCTGACACCGTGCCCAGAACAGTGCTGACAGGGCAATGCCAGGGCTTCTTGCAATCAACCCCACTTGTCAAACCTGCCACTTAAATCTATGCAAATCTCTTTACCTGGTGCTGAGTGTGAATACTGATAAAATTAAATTCTAAAACAGCAAGAGAAAATATAAAATAGTGGTGCAACTGGTGGAGTTACTGCCAAACGGCTGCTCCATAGATTCAGATCTGATTTTAGCCTAAATTAACGCACATACAATGCTGGAAGAACTCAGCAGGTCAGGCAGTATCTATGGACGAAAATAAACAGTTCACTTTTTTGGTCTAGGATTAATGATAGGAGTCAGTAGGAAAAAAAAGGCGTGAAATGCAAATGAGACCTGATTCACAGAACAGAAACAGAAGTTATTAAAGTGCAGTTCCTCAGGCTTGGGTTGGAACAGTGGAGCCCATTTTGGGAACCTTTGTCTAGGTCACAGGAGTTTAGAGTGCGAGGGGAATGTGGAACTAAAGTATTAGGCAACTGGAAAACGAGACTGATCACATGTTCCTTTTGGCAGTTGCCCAATCTGTCACTGTTCTGATGAAGGTCCCTAAATTGAAATTTTGACCATTTCTCTTCCTAAGCTTGACTTGCTGAGTATTTCTAGCATTCGTTTTATTTTCACCCAGTCTGTGTTTAGATTTTTTTTTGATACCGGCAAGATACCTAGGGCACCAAATGCAATACATGATCTTGGATGGGTACTTTGCTGCTTTACCTGGATGGACCATTAGGTTCCTGGATGGAAGAGCTGAGATAAAAGGGAAGGTATTACATCTCCTCCAGTTGCAAGGAAAAGTGACATATAAAAGGATCGGTAGGTAGAGATAGAAAATTGAACCAAACTGCTGAGGAAGTGAATATGCATCCAGCGGTAGAATCACAATGAACAAACTGGAATTCAAAGGACAATCCATTGAATGTGGAGGATGGTAGGATGGAATCTTTGCTCTGCCTTGGAGAAGGGGACGAGAACAGTTATGCAGAAATATAGAAAACAACGTTGAAAGATCTACCAAAAATGGCACAGGGAAAGTTATTAACATGTAAGAACTTGACCAGGCAACACTCAGCTTCAGTCTCATTACTTTCACTCCTTCTCAATCTGGCTTGTGCTTTTGTTCTAAACTATTTCAATAAAGACCACACACATTTGAGGAAAAACATCTCATCTTCTGTGAGGATCCAATACAGAATTCCATATTTTCAAATTACCAGCTCGTGCTTCAGAACTAACCAACTCTGATAAAAAGGCCTTTCACATTAATTCAGTTTATTTTTTCCTCAGAGATTCCCTGAACTGTTGGAAATTTCCAGCATTCCTTGCTTTGCTTCCAATTTTCCAGCAGCTACTCTACATCTCAGTTTAACTGCCGTCATTCATCTGGGAACAAAACAACTCCAACAACAGTGTCACACCCATCTCCACCCTAAAGCAGACATTCCCTTTGTTTTCTCCAATACAGATATTTCTTCCTTCACTTGTTTTGATGAAGCATCACTGACCTGGAAACATTAACCATTCTGTTCTCCACAGACCCTTCCTGATCTTCTGACTATTTCCAATAAAATCAAAACAGAGCACTGGGAACTTTTTTTTTGCTGCAGCAGCTAATTTCTCCCATTGCTTTCAATGTCATTTTATACTTGTCCCAGATAAACTCAACAGAAGAGCAGCAGGCAAAATTTCTGAGCCCGAGGGCTGGGAAACCCGAGGGGTTTGCCTTACCTACCTAGAGGCAATGCAAAAGTCTGCACCAGGCAATGCAAAAGCTGAGGAAATC
Organism: Hemitrygon akajei; assembly: GCF_048418815.1. Lineage (NCBI taxonomy): Eukaryota > Metazoa > Chordata > Chondrichthyes > Myliobatiformes > Dasyatidae > Hemitrygon > Hemitrygon akajei. The sequence goes on from NC_133137.1 coordinate 62,448,545, forward strand.
TGCACTGCTGGGTAGCGGCTGCACCAGCTTGCAGAGACCAATCTCACTACCAAGTAAAGAGAAAACATCCATAGCATGTAGCAGAAAAGGCTCCATTTCCGGACTGGCACAACCAACCATCCAGCTAGCTTACTCTAAATGGAAACCAAACATACAAGTGTACAGCACTGAGAACAGGGCATGAGACAAGGCCTTTAGTCCATCACGTCCATACTGATCATGACACCGATCTAAATGCTAAGAGGCATAGATCGAGTGGCTAGCCACAGACAATTTCCTATCAATGGCTGCTACAAGGGGGGATTGCTTTAAGGTGATTGAAGACATATACAAGTACTGGAGGCATATCAGAGGCAAGGTGTTCTTTTTACACAGAGAGTCTTTCTGGTTTAAGATGGCACTGGTGAAACACAGTGACAAACTGCAGGCAGCAAACAGAACTACTAGCGACTCTTTTTCTGGAAAACAATCACCACAATCAATAGACTGTATCTTTTCTTTCGGAGCTGAGCCTGTATGACCCACCACTGTTGCGGTATGAACTGAAGTCCTGAAGGTGCAGGGCAGTTCCAGGCACGGAATGAGAACAAATGAGAACAAAGTCAATGTTTGCCCATTGCAGCAGTGGACCTGATGCTGATCCGAAATGGCAGAGCTGAGGCGAATTGAGGTAGAAACGAGGCAATAGGGCCCAGACTTGAGTACAAAGAACAAGCTGATGTTTGACCCATTCAAGCTCCTAGCCAGATTGGAAGGTTCAGGTGAGGGCCAAACTGAGGTGATGGGTCCCAGGCCCAAGAGCAAAGTTAAACGGCAGGGCTCGGGTGTGAGAACAAGGAACGACGGCTGTTTGGCCAATTCAAGCAACAGGCCAAATTGAATGGGTGAGGGTATTGGGGCCAGAGGTGAGGGTCGGACCGGTGTTCAGCTTGCTGCTCATAAGGTTTACTCATCTGTGTCAACCTGAAAGTATTAACCTGCTCAGTTGAGGAAAAACACCAGAGACACAAAATTACCTCTGAAACGGTTTTTATTCAGAGAGGAGTTCGCAGCCCCACGCACTTCGGGCGTAAGGTAGCCAACTCCCAATTTGTCAGTTTACAAAGGTCAGACTTATACCCAAAAGCAGGGTACTACATTTGCAAATATGGTTACCGATTCAAATTCATCAATTGATTGGCTATTGCATAGCTAAGCATGTAAAATATTCTGAATAAGCATAGACGCAAGCGTAATACTTGGAATAGGTATGGACACAAGCAAAACACTCAAAAAAGGTATATCGCTCAAAATACTTTGCCGAACACATTGTCTTGTGGTCGCAAGGTTCTTTTTCTTTGTGGTTGCCACACGTTGTCCAGAATCTTATTTTAGCTACCTCTTCCCAGTTCTATTACACTTCCCCAATGACGTATCCTTTCCCTGATCCTGTCTACATATTTTGCTGCACTTACCCCTCGAACACCCCTTCTACACGTACCCCTTACCCTCTTCACATTCTCACCTGTGCTGAACCGAGGCTGTGGTCTGTAACTGATGGGCTTCTTGCCTGGCTGTGACTGGCTTCGTGGCTGTGGACTTACTTTCATGAACTTTAGTTCTAAATGTTACTTTTTATTGTTTGCATGACTTGTTCTTTTTTGCACTTTGGGCACTTAACCATTTTTTTAAAAAATGGGTTTTTCCAGGTTTCTTTGTTTTGTGGCTGCCCGTAAGGAGATGATTCTCAAGGTTACATATAGCACACATATTTTGATAATAAGAGTATTTGAACTTTGTGTAGAATGTGCTGCCAGGGGTGGTGGTTGAGGCCCTTTAGGAACATTTAAGAGACCCTTAGATAAGCACATGGATACTAGAAAAATGGAGGGCTACTGTATGCAGAAGGGCTAGATTGACCTTAGAGTAGGTTGAAAGGCCAGCATAACATCATGGGCTGAAGGGCCTGTACTGTGGTGTACTGTTCTATGTTTTCAAATTATTCTCATCTACGTGCACATGGAGTGTATTCCTCTAGTCCCCACGTCAACAGTGCTTCTCCCTATAGATGCTGCCTGGCCTGCTGCGTTCCACCAGCATTTTGTGAGGACAGTGTTAACACTACAAGCTTTACTTTTATTGAAAAGGAACCTTTATGGTTCATTTGAGTTGCCTCCAGAAAATACAAGACAAACAAAATAATTCTAGCCCAGCTGTACTAGAGAAACTTGCACACCCCCACAATTAAAAACACGTCAACAGGTATTTCACTGTGGACTCGGATGAATTGCTGCATAATATAAACAGTTTATAATATATTATGTTTAAAACAAGTACAGTGAAGTATTTTATTCAGTAATCTTCCCCCATCCAAAAACATTTCCTCATGGACTGAAGTTCATTCCTATAACTGGGAGATATTTTGGGTTTGGTTTGTAAGGTCTGCCAATGAAACAAGTGCAACCAGAGGCTGGAATTGGCTTGGCAGGCAGACTGTAACAAGGCCCTGAACTAGAACACTTCAGTTTTATGGCCCATTGTGGTAGAAACCTGGTAATGAAAAATCTATGACACTGAAATTAAGATAGGGTCTTAATGGCTAACCATTAATCCATTGTTTTTCAGAGGGACTCCAAGACAGGAATGAAGAAAATAAACTTAGTTGATGTATCTGTAAGAGAGTGAGAGTGCCACAGAAACCCAAGGCAAGAATTCCTGAGAAGACCAGTGAGTGCGAGGCACTGCTGCCAATGGGGAGGTGGGGAGGGCTGGAAGATGCACAAAGGTCTGATGGAACACAATTCTCGGCAGCTGCAGAATTGCAAGCAGCAGCATGTTTAACACTTAATGGAAAATCAGGAAGTGGAGTATGGATGGATCTGAACTAATGCATCAGTAAACAGAAGAGCGGCGGAACCTGGTGTGGTTTACAGTGAGAGTGGTCGGTTAGGATGACACTGGACAATTCATTCATACTCTTAATAACAGACTGAAGAATTCAGCAGAAGCAAAGTCTTACAGCACAGAAAGTGGCTCTTCAGCCCATTAAGTCTATACTGTACTGACCATCTAGCAAACATTCATGCTCACCTTGCTTTATTCCCCCGTTCCAACTTCCCTCTCCCCCTCTATTTCCTTTAACTCCGCAAGTTCTCCCACTCACCTACGCACCAAAGACTAATTACAGTAGCCATTTAATCCAAAAACCCACATGGCTGAAGAGGTCAAATGTAACGGGTTATGAGATGGGTTACACCTCCACTCAAGGAGAACCAACATCCTTGAGGGCATGTTTGCTAGAGCTGTTCAGGGAGTCTGAACTAGCTTGGCAAGGGAATGGGAATCAGAGTAATAGGTCAGAGGATAAAGCAGTTAGTGGAACAACAGATGCAATCTGTAGAGAGACTGTGAGGAAGGGCTGGCATTGGAAAGGGCGTAATTGCAGTCAGTAGGGTTGAAAATGTGTCTACTTTAAAGTGAGAAGTATCAGAAACAAGGGTGATGAACTTGGAGCACGAGGCAGTTGTCGTCAACAAAATTGTGATCAGAATATTATTGCAGTTGTAGTCAACTATACTATGGTCAGTATATTGTGGACACTGTGGCCATTACAGAGTCTTGACTATTACAAAGCAGGAATGGCTACTAAAAGTCCAGGGTTTACATGTTTCAGAAGGGGCAGGAAGGGAGGCAAGAGATGGGGGAGTGGTATTAGAAATCACAGCTGAAGAAAGGGAGGACATTGCAGAGGAATTATCCACTGACTCTGTGTGGGTAGAAGTCAGAAAAAGGAAGTGAGCAATCATTCTATTGGGAATATTCTACAGTCTTTGTGAGAAACATAAACTGAAGAGTAGAATGGGAGGCAGATTTTAGAAAGATACAAGAATAATAGGGTTGTTATCACAGTTGACTTCAACTTCTCCAATGCTGAGTGGCTCCTCCTTAGTGCAAAGGATTTCACAGCAGTGGAATCTGTTAGGTGTGTCCAGGAAGGATTATTCATACAATATGTAGACAGGCTGTCTGGAGGATAGGCCATACTGGAGTTGGTACTAAATAAAGAAGCTGGTCAAGTGACTTATCTCTCAGTGGGTAAGCACCTCACAGACAGTTGATCACAACTTTCTGACCTTTACCATACCCTTGGAGAGGGTTAGGAGCAGACAGTCAGGAGAAGTATTTAATTGGAAAGGAAGAATTCTGATAATATTAGGCAAGAACTTGAGAGCATAAGTTAGGAATAGATGTAGTGGAAATGCATAACGGAAATATGGAAGCTGTTTAGGGAGAACTGCATGGGATTCTAAATAGGTTTGTCCCATCGATGCAGGGAAAGATGGTAGGATGACAGAACCATGGTCGACAAGAGATAGAGGAAGAGTGTAGAGGAGATTTACTAGAACGTTGACTGATTTAGAGACCATGCCTTATGAGGATAGGTTGAGTGAACTAAGGCTTTCCTCTTGGTAGGGAAGGAGGATAAGAAGCAACTTGACAGAGGTGTACCCAAGACTCATTGATAGAGACAATAGCCTACACCATCTGAAGGAAGAAATGAGAGGCCTCAATTTTATGGTTACTGAAGGGAAGTATGGGGGGGGGGGGCTGTGCAAAGTATTTTTTTAAAAATCACATTGGGTAGTAGGTGTAAGGAATACACTGTCAGGGGTCATGACAGAGGCAGATAAACAGGAGATATTTAAGGAATTCTTAGACATATTAATAAAAGAGAAATAGAGGGCTATGTGGGAGGGAAAATTTAGATTGATCTTGGAGTAGGTTAAAATGTATTATGAACACTGCATTATGAACTGTAGGACCTGCACTGTTCTATGATCTACAGTATTGTGCTAAAATCTTAGGCACATCTATATGCACAGTACTATACTTGTCAACATGGAATGGAGAGCAAGTTTGTAAATCTGGCAGGAGCAAAGGATAAATGAAATGCTGAGAGCGGAGTGCAATGGGAGGGGTGTGGGACAAGGTGGCAGGTTAGGAGTGCTGGGGGAGTAGGTGCCAGAATTGCAGACGCACCCATCCCTGAGGCAACAGACAAGGTAATTTTATTCCAAACAATTGGTTTATTGATCATTACAGAATGCCTCTCTGGGGCTTCCCACTCTCTCCACTCTCCCTTACCCTTTCCCTGCCCCCTTCCCATTGTCAGTCCTCAATAGAAACAATATCAGAATCAGTTTATCACTCACATATGTCATGGTTTGTTTTTGAAGCAGTACAGTGCAATACATAAAATTACTACAGTACTGTGCAAAAGTCTTTGGATATATATACATACATGTGAATATATATGTATATAAACACACATACATACACATTCTTATTTAAAAACATGAAATTAAGTTGGTGGTGGGGGGAAGAAGTTGACTTCAGCAGCATAAGAGATGTAGTAGAAGCAGACTGGGAGCTTAGACTTGCAGTTAAAGGGACAGTTAATAATGAGGGAGGGGGCTAAAATGGCAAGAACAGGTAACCTTGGATTGACCAAGACTTGATCAGGGAGAAAAAGGGAATGATGGCAGATACAGGCAACTGGGATTGAGGAAGCCTTGAAGGACATATAGCATCTAGGAGAGAGAGAGAACTTGAAGAAATTAAAAGGGAAGGGGGGGGGGTCACAAAGTATAAGGGGTCATGAAAGACATTTTAATGACAATTAGACAGGTAGATTAAGTACTTTCAAAGAGGATTAGTCTATTTAGGTAATGACTATTGAACAATTCTGACTCTTGAACTTTATTACATGACCTTCTCCTTGGTGAATACAGATACAAAGTATTCATTTAGGACCTGGTCCGGAACTCTTGACAAGTTTATTACCCCAGAATCTGCAGCATGATCCAGCCAAGGTTTGCATAATATACCCCAAGTTTGCTTTCTTCAATGGAAGAGTGAAATTAGATTAGATATTTGTAATTAACATGTCAATGATTAAACAGCATGCTTATTGCTTAAAATCACAGTGGCAGAAATTTGCAAACACACGAGTTAAGATATAAAGGACCAAGAGTTATCAACTTCATACCCGTATGGCACCTCTTGGCAAAATCAACAATAATGGCTAGGCTTAGTCAAGAACTTGCAAATCAAAGAACCAATAATCATTTTTCAGAACATCCCTACACAACCAACCAGATTCTTTCATCTAAAAAAAGGTATTCCCTCATTTTTTAAACTGTTGAAGGCAGCTATTTTTTACCCACTTCAAGTATACCTGAAGATCACAGGCCACCCGGTCATAAACTCCACCTTACAGGCAGAGAGCCACGAGGCGGAGCTGTTATAGATATGTTTTCCCTAATATTTTCCCCAAAGGATACTTTTTAAAAAGGAGAGACGCTCCATGAAAATGTTACATCTATCTGAAAGGATTACACACCCAGTTTACTTTTTTTAAAAAGCCGATTTAAAATTCCAGAGGTTTAAGTTCAACAGTTTCGAATAACCCCAGCGGCAGAGTAAAATCTTTTACTGATCGAACTTTAAATCCAAGACAAACAACTCTTCTATTTTCCAGACAAGCCACTACAACAACAACAAAAAATTCTAACGTTTAAGGCACACGCAAATCCCAGCACTTACCCAGAACAAGAAATTAAAGCCGAACAGCAGGTACTTAACGCACTTCATTCCACCTTGCACCATTTTTGATGCTGGAAAAGTAGACACTTTTTCAGAGATTTTCCGAGTCCCGGCTGCGAATAAATTGGCCGATCAGTCCCTGCGCTGCTCTCCGCCGATGCCGCGAGTGGAAGAATGTGCGCAGGCGCGCAGAGCGACCTCGCCCTTTCCGAGACTATCTACAGGTGCAGTGAAAGCCGGGCCGGGCCGGGCCGAGCCGAGCCGAGCGGAGCCGAGCCGAGCGGGGGCGAGACGGCCGTGATGCTGCTGGCTTCTTTCCCCCTCTCTCTGTGAAATGGCAACTTGGTCTCGGCGGCTGACTATTTAGCCGGCGAGTTATAGATTAGTTTCCATGGAGATGCAGTTCTTATTTTTGGTTCTCAGACACTCTGCGAGGGCTGACTGGGCAATCTGCGAGGGTTGCCATGTTATGTGTGGTGGTGATAGTGAAAGGAACCACGCACGCAGAGTCACAGCGGGAGAAAATTGTCTATTATAGAGTATGTTCGTAGTACGTGTATCCACTAAATAAAAACGAGGATACCCTCATATCCCAATCAGACCTCTCCACTTTCTCCATAGATAAGTGGGCGTATACTTTTCTTTACTTTAACCACTTTTTCTAAATATAGGTTATTGCGCGAGGGGGTGGTAATCTCATTTCTTCCCCCATTTTTTAATAGGAAATGCGTCTAGTTCAATGCAAGATGTGTTAAATACGTGTTAAATATTTGCCCATGTTGACTAAGTTAAATTGCTAGACACAAGTCAGAATCGATGAAGGGTCTCGGCCCGATGTTTATTCGTTTCCATAGATGCTGCCTGACCTGCTGAGTTTCTCCAGCATTTTGAGTGTCTCTCTAAATTACTGGAGGTACTGGGTGCATATTGGCCAGACGGGACGCGCGGTGGAAACTCGCACCAAGGAGCACATGAGGTGTGTCCGTTTGGGTTTCCTGGAGAAATCGGCGGTAGGAGAACATGGCATACACACTGGCCACGGGATTCACATCGCGCCAATGGGTCCGCCTACTAGAGGAAGCCTTTGAACTAAAACTAGATTTTACAAAGACGAAGGTCTCGGTCGACGTAAGAATTGGAATTTCATTGTAAACAAGGTGGGAGAGCGGAAACCTGATTGGTTAGAATTCATCCAATCAGGAGGGACAGACTACGGGGTATAAATACCACTGGACTAGCTATGCCCAGGCATCATCCCTGAGGAAGATGGCAGAGTTTATCATTAAAACGTCTGTTGTAATCAATATCTGTACCTGGCTGAAGGCTGGAGAAGAGTTTATTCGTTATATATGCTGGGAAAGCACTAGATCCTTTAAAAAGTCTGAAATACTTACTTTAATTGAACATGTTCCGGCTAATCGAATATGACTCCAAATGTAATCTTGCCCCTCTCCAAAAAATAGGCTTTATTTATTAATATACATTCACTTACAATATGCCAACGTCATCCGTGTTTGATCTTTGAGAATTCTAGCAGTAAATCATCTGAGAACTGGATAAACAGGGTCATAACCAGTAGTAAGAGGACCCAGTGATGTGATCTTTGATGAACACTCTCAAAATCCACAAAATGTGCTTCTATTACTTCATGGCAAACAAACAGCCCACAAGGAGGTGAATAACCATCCAATGCATACCCAGACATCCTGCAATGTCCCATCTACAGTCCCTCTGAGATGTGCCACGCAGACTTTTGTGTCTTTCTGCCAAATGTGTTTTTCTTTGGGTATTGTTTGCCAGACAGATCACTCACCTGTAACATATGGACATTGTAACTTTACAGAGTTACTGAATTCCCTAAAGTATGAGTAATTGCATGTTCCATTCTCATGCCAATTCATATTTTATTTATTAGTTCCATCACCACATATCAAATTGAAAGGGTTCTATGTATTAATGTGAGGAAGACTTTTATCTACATAATACGGATATTAGAAATTCAGACAAAATCTTTCTCACATGAAGATAAGGTAACAAATAATTTTTAGCATTCCACCCAATAATGGAAACTGCCATGTACATCTGGTGCTTCATCTTGGATTACTCTGTGAAAGATCATTCAAGCATTAAGTAGAATTAATGTTTTCACGGAATTGCATTGTAAAATGAGTGAAATCAGTTAATACAGTAGTTTTCTCCTGATCACTAACTGCATTTGTTAATGTTTTAATAAATATCAAATGTAAGCAAGTTAATACCTTCAAAGTTTTTGCATTATTAAATAAAGTCAATATACTTTATAGTAATTATGATTTATTGGTAGCAGGTTTGAGAAAGAATGCATTTAAAGTTTATGATGATTTTGAAGTAGATTGGATTCTTTAGGTTTCTATATGAGATTTAGGGCATAAATTCAAGACTATTATTCCTCATTTCATCATATCAGAACATTGAGTTAATACAAAGGAAAAACAATAACAGTGTTACAGTTACAGAGGAAGTGCAGTGCAGGCAGACAATAAGGTACAAGGTCACATTGATTCAAAGTATATTTATTATCAAAGTATGCATAAATTATACAACCTTGAAATTTGTCTGCCTACAGGCAGCCACAAAGAAAGAAACCTGAAAAAAACCTAAATAATAAGAAATAAAGACCTACCCTCAATGAGCAGAGTTTTAAAAAAAACACAAATGATGCAAACAATAGAAGTGAACAACAACAACAGCATTCCAAACCAAACTGAGTCTTTAGATCAAAATCCCCAGAGCAGGCCAGAGCCTCAGTATTCAGTTTATCGTATTAGCAGGGCAGTTCGTCACAAAATTCACAGACACGAAGAACAGCAGCTGGGGGTAGCCTCATGGCCTCAGCGTTGTGGAGAGAGGAGCCCCCCCCCCCCCCCACCCACCTGCCCCCCGTCTATCTGGGCCGGCGTTTAAGTTGTCCGAACAGCAGATTGAACCTCCCATTAGGACCCAGGCTTCACACTGCAAATCAATCCAGGCCTAGAACTCACCACCCAGCGATTCACTTTGGGCATCGACGTAGATTATTTGCAAGAGGCTGAACTGTCACTAAAGCTGATGGTTAATTATCTTACTGACTGAAACAACTAGATTGGGAAAACACAGCAGCCCATTAACATTATGTTTTCCCCTGTAGGAAAAATTAGCATGCAGCATTAGGAAACATCTGGCTGTGGAAAGGAAAATTTCAGCATAGTTGGTTTCTGATGGCTTTTGGCAACTAAAGTGGGGGAGCTGTTGTCTTCACTGGACCCTTTAGAATTTATTTGAAAATGAGATTGAATCTGTAGACACTTAAATCTCCCAAGCAGTGAAGATTTTCGATTATGAAGCAGTTGATTCTGATAGAATGCAGCTTCAGTACATGGAGGCTGTCACTGCTTTGTTTTCCTGTTGGGATTGCTTGGTTCTGGAGTCACAGAAAGATACAGCACAAAAACAGGCTGTTTGGCCAATCTAGACTGTGCCGAATCATTTGAACTGCCTACTCCCATCAACCTGTGCTTCCATAGCCTTCCATGTACCAATCCAAACTTCTCTTAAACACTGAAACCAAGCTCGCATGCACCACTTGCGCTGGCAGCTTGTTCCACACTCTCATTATTCCCTGTGTAAAGAAGTTTCCCCTCATATTGCCCTTAAACTTTTCACTTTTCACCCTTAACCCATGACCTCTAGTTGTTGTCACACCCAACCTCACTGGAAAAAGCCTGCTTGCATTTACCCTGTCTATACCCCTCATAATTTTGAATACCACTATCAGATCTTCCATCAATATTCTATGTTCCAAAGAATAAAGTCCTAACCTATTCAATCTTTCCTTAAAACTCTTGTCTCCAGTCCTGGCTACATCCTTGTTAATTTTCTCTGTATTCTTTCAAACTTATTTACATCTTTCTGCAGGTGGGTAACCAAGATTGCATACAATAATCTAAATTAGGCCTCACCGACTTCTTGTACAACTTCAACATAATCTCATCTCCTGTACTCCTGTACTCAATATTTCAATTTATGAAGGTTAATGTGCCAAAAGCTTTCTTGATGACCTTGTGCCATTACTTTCAATGAATTATGGACTAATACTCTCAGATCGCTTTGTTCTACAATACTCCTCAGTGCCCTACTGTGTAAGACCTACCCTGGCTGGTCATACGGAAGTGCAAAACCTTGCAGCTGTCTGTATTGAATTCCATCTTCCATTTTTCAGCCATTTTTCTCGCTGATTTAGATCCTGTATCAACCTCTGATAAATCTTCCTATTTGTCCACTGTACCCCCAATCTTGGTGTCATCCACAAATCTGCTGATTCAGTGGATAACCACATTATCCTCCAGATTATTGATACAGATGACAAACAACAACGGACCTTGTGGCACACCACTAGTCATAGGCCTCCAGTCCGAGAGGCAACCATTTACTACCAATCGCTAGTTTCTCCCACAAAGCCGATGTCTAATCCAATTTATGATCTCATCTTGAATGCCAAGCGACTGAACCTTCTTGACCAACTTCCCATATGGGACCTTGTCAAATGCCTTGCTAAAATCTGTGTAGGTCATATCCACTGCCTTACCTTCATCAACTTCTCTGGTAACTTCCTCAGAAAACTCTATCAGATTGGTTCGACATGACCTACCACACACAAAGCCATGCTGACTATCCCTTGTCTGTCATGTCTAGATAGATAGATAGATAGATAGATAGATAGATAGATACTTTATTCATCCCCATGGGGAAATTCAACATTTTTTCCAATGTCCCATACACTTGTTGTAGCAAAAACTCATTACATACAATACTTAACTCAGTAATAATATGATATGCATCTAAATCACTAACTCAAAAAGCATTAATAATAGCTTTAAAAAAAAAAAAAAGTTCTTAAGTCCTGGCAGTTGAATTGTAAAGCCTAATGGCATTGGGGAGTATTGACCTCTTCATCCTGTCTGAGGAGCATTGCATCGACAGTAACCTGTCGCTGAAACTGCTTCTCTGTCTCTGGATGGTGCTATGTAGAGGATGTTCAGGGTTTTCCATAATTGACCGTAGCCTTCTCAGCGCCCTTCGCTCAGCTACCGATGATAAACTCTCCAGTACTTTGCCCACGACAGAGCCCGCCTTCCTTATCAGCTTATTAAGACGTGAGGCGTCCTTCTTCTTAATGCTTCCTCCCCAACACGCCACCACAAAGAAGAGGGCGCTCTCAACAACTGACCTATAGAACATCATCAGCATCTCACTGCAGACATTGAATGACGCCAACCTTCTAAGGAAGTACAGTCGACTCTGTGCCTTCCTGCACAAGGCATCTGTGTTGGCAGTCCAGTCTAGCTTCTCGTCCAACTGTACTCCCAGATACTTGTAGGTCTTAACCTGCTCCACACATTCTCCATTAATGATCACTGGCTCCATATGAGGCCTAGATCTCCTAAAGTCCACCACCATCTCCTTGGTCTTGGTGACATTGAGACGCAGGTAGTTTGAGTTGCACCATATCACAAAGTCCTGTATCAGTTTCCTATACTCCTCCTCCTGTCCATTCCTGACACACCCCACTATGGCCGTGTCATCAGCGAACTTCTGCACATGGCAGGACTCCGAGTTATATTGGAAGTCAGATGTGTACAGGGTGAACAGGACCGGAGAGAGTACGGTTCCCTGTGGCGCTCCTGTGCTGCTGACCACTGTGTCAGACCTACAGTGTGTCTAACCAAATATTCATATATCTAGTCCCTTAGAATACCTTTCCTACTACTGATGTCAGGCTCATTGGCCTATAATTTCATGGTTTATATTTAGAGCCTTTCTCAAAAAGCAGAACAGCATTGGCTATTCTACAATTCTCTGGTATTTTACCTGTAGCAAAAGATGATTTATGTATCTCTGCTAGAGCTCCTGCAATTTCTGCACTTGCCTCCCACAGGATCCAAGGGAACACTTTGTCAGACCCTGGGGATTTATCCACCCTAATTTGCCTCAAGACAGCAAACAACTCCTCCTCCTCTGCAATCTATATAGGGTCCATGACCTTGCTGCTACTTTGCCTCACTTCTATAGAATCTATGTCAATTTCCTGAGTAGACAGAGATGTAAAAAAAATTCAAGATCTTCCCCATCTCTTTTGGCTCCACACATAGACGACCACACTGATTTTCCAGGGGACCAATTTTGTTCCTTGTAATCCTTATGCTCTTAAAATATCTGTAGAATTCCTTAGGATTCTCCTTTACCTTGTCTACCAGGGCAACCTCATGCCTTCTTTTAGCCCTCTTCAGATATCTTTCTTAACTTTTCTCTTACATTTCTTTTACTCCATAAGTACCTTTTTTATTCCTACCTGCCTGTATCTGTTATGCACCTCCATTTCTTTTTTAACCAAGACCTCAATATCTCTTGAAAACCATTGTTCTCTAAAGCTGTTATCTTTACTTTTTATTCTGACAGGCCCATACACGCTTTATACACTCACTTGGCAGTTCCTTTCTAATACCATCAAAATTGGTGTTTCTCCAATTTAGAATCTCATTCACAGACCAGACATATCTTTTTTTCATAGTACTTTGAAACAAATGGCATTATAATCAGTAGATATAAAGTGATCTCTTACACAAATTTCCTGCCCCATTCCCTAATAGCAGATCCAGTATTGCACACTGTTTTGTTGGGACTTCAATGTACTAATTTAGGAAACATTCCTGAACATATTTGACAAACTCTATCCCATCTAGTCATTTTAAAGTATGGTAGTCCCAGTCAATATGTGGTAAGTTAAAATCACCAACTGTAACAACCTTATGCTTCTTACAGCAGTCTGCGATGTCTACAAATTTGCCTCTCTAAATCCCACAGACTGTTGTGTGGTTTATAATACAGCCCTATTAACATGGCCATACCTTTCTTATTCCTCAGTTCCACCCATAAAACTTCACTAGATGTGTTCTCCAATCATTTCTCTTGACTGAGTACTGCCGTGATATTTTCCCTGACTATTAATGCCACTCCTCCCCTTTATCCCTCCCACTATGTCATGTCTAAAACAGCAGAGTTCCAGAATATTGAGCTGCCTGCTCTGCCCCTCCTACAACCCAGTATCACTAATGGCTACAATATCATAATTCCATGTGTTGATCTATGTCCTGAACTCATCTGCCTTTCCTACAGTACTTCTTGCAATGAAATATACACATCTTAGCACATTAGTTGCACAATACTCAACCTTTTGATTCTAGACTTTGTCTGATGTCTTAACAGCATCTGTCTCCACAACCTCACCCCTATCTGCTCTGACATTCTGCACATCCCCCTGCAACTCTAGTTTAAACCTTCCTGTGCAAAATTTTCCCGCTAGGATATTGGTCCCTTTCCTTTTCAGGTACAAATTTCTTTTGTACAGGTCCCACCTTCAATGGAAGAGAGCTCAATGATTCAAATATCTGTCAACCTCCCTCCCTCCTTAGCCATGTGTTAAACAGTATGAACTTCCTGTTTCTGGCCTCAATAGCACACAACACAGCTAGCAATACTGAGACCACATCCCTGGAGGTTCTGCCCTTGAACTTAGCACGAAACCCCTGACACACTTTTCAGAAACTTGTCACTTTTCCTACCTATGTTATTGATGCCTGCATGGGCCACAACCTCTGGCTGCTCACCCTCCACTTAAGAATGCTGAGGACTCGATCTGAGATGTGTCAGACCCTAGCAAGCAGGAGGCAACATACCACCCAGGAATCTTGATCTTTTCCACAGATCCTCCTTTCTGTTCCCTTAACAAATCCCCTATCACTATAGTTTGCCCCTTCCCCCCTTCCCTTCTGAGTCACATAGCCATACAGTGCCAGAAACTTGACCATAAGACATTGGAGCAGAATTAGGCCATCTGGTCTATTGGGTCTGCTCTGCCATTCAATCATGGCTGATCCTTTTTTGCAAACTACTCCTCAACCACAGTTCCCGGCCTTCTCCCCGTAACCTTTGATGTCATGTCCAATCAAGAACCTATCAATCTCTGCCTTAAATACACCCAGTGACCTGGCCTCCACAGCTGCATGTGGCAACAAATTCCACAAATTCATCACCCTCTGGCTAAAAGATTTTCTCCACATCTCTGTTTTGAAAGGGTGCCCCTCTATCCTGAGGCTGTGCCCTCTTGTCCTAGGCTCTCCTGCCATGGGAAACATCCTTTCCACATCTACTCTGTCCAGGCCTTTCAACATTCAAAAGGTTGCAATGAGATCCCCCTCATCCTTATGAATTCCAGTGAGTACAGATCCAGAGGCATCAAACGTTCCTTGTATGATAACCCTTTCATTCCTGGAATCATCCTTGTGAACCTCCTCTGGACCCTCTCCAATGCCAGCACATCTCTTCTAAGATGAGAAGCCCAAAACTGTACACAATACAGTACTCAAGGTGAGGCCGCACCAGTGCCTTTTAAAGCTTCAGCATCACATCCCTGCTCTTGTACTTAGACCTCTTGAAATGAATGCTAACATGGCATTTGCCTTTCTCACCACCAACTCCACCTGCAAGTTAACATTCAGGGTGTTCTGCACAAGGACTCCCAAGCCCCTCTGCATCTCGGATTCCTGGATTTTCTCCCCAATTTGAAAATATTCCACACATTTATTTTTACTACCAAAGTGCATGACCATGCATTTTCCAACATTGTATTTCATTTGCCACTTTCTTGCCTATTCTTCTAATCTGTCTAAGTCCTTCTGCATCCTACCTGTTTCCTCAACACTACCTGCCCCTCCACCAATCTTCATATCATCTGTAAACTTGGCAACAAAGCTTTCTATTCCAACATCTAAGTCATTTATATACAGCATAAAAAGATCCCTGTGGAACACCACTAGTCACTGGCAGCCAACCAGAAAAGGATTATTTTATTCCCACTCACTGCCTCCTACCAATCAGCCAATGCCCTAACCGCTGTAACTTTCCCCTGCTTTCCCACATCCCTCAGCTATCTTAACTAGCATTCCTACTGTTCTGACTGTGCAGATATAAAGAAGGAAAACAATAAATAACTGGGGGAAAAAGAGTTGTGTTCTTTCACTCAAACCTCCCTGCGCTAAAGGATATGTTGCAAATACACAAGACATTTAATATCCTCCCCTTCTGTTGATTGCTCATCTTTCTCATTATTCAGTTACTCCCATATCAACTCAGAGACACCCTCTCCAACCATGTAGGTAGGAAACATAAGGAGGTCAGGTGATACACATGAAGCCCGGTGTGGGGCCAGAGTAAGATACGTCAGAGCCAAGTTGTAGGGGAAACAGGTGATGATCTTAACGTATGTGGATCGGCTGCAGATGAAAATCAGAAAGCCTGCATTAGAGATCATGTCTTTTGAGGAAAAGTTAAGTGAGCTAGGGCTTTTCTCTTCAGAGTAAAAGAGGGTGAGAGAACACCTGATGGAGGTCTATCAGATGATAAGAGTGGACAGTGAGCACCTTTATCCCAGGATGTCAATGGCAAATATGCGAAGACATACTTTTGAGGTGATTGGACGAAAGTTGGGGGAAATGCCATTGTTACAATAGGCTTTTTACACAGAGAGTAGTAAGTGAGTTGAATGCACTACCGGGGTGGTGATAGAGGTCAATACATTAGGGACATTTAAAAAGCCAATTAGAAATGACTTTTTTTGGGTTTTTTTAGAAATCATACCTCTCAGATCCAACATAAGTTTGAGGAAAAGATAGACACTCTTTACCTTTGAATGGGAAAGTATTCTGGTTTGCTAAGAAACTGATCTATACATGCCAATAAAATTATTTCATGTTTCAGTATAGTTTTTGAAACTGATTTTCATTAACTTCAATTTTGGTTACTCATCATTTTTTTAAAAACATTATTCATTACAAATAATGTCAAATCTAAACTTATTTGAAAAACTACACCTGGTTACTACTTTTAAGTACAGTTGCTGGAAATCTGCAATATAGACAGAAAGCACTGGGAATATTCAATCGGATGAGGTCCCATCTAGAAGAAAGAAATACGAACATTTCAATTTGATTACCTCATGTCAGGATCTTATCTTGAACAGTAATTTTCATTTACCTTAGCAAGAACACCTTTTATTGCAAAGAGAGAAAGACATTTATTCTGCTTCCTGGTCTGGTTTCACTGGTTCATGTAAGATTTCTGTAAGTACAAAAAATTGAAGTCTAACTGATGAATGAAGTTGCCTTTGCTCTTGAAATAAGAATGAATCACCACATGGAAGTGAAATCGGTTATGACCTTTCAATTCCACTTAAGTTGCACTTTACTAACCTCATCTGAGTCCATATCTGAGTTCACTGGAAGTTGAAGTTTGAAGAAAACGGCCTATCCTGAGCTTAGTGGACTGTGTGTGTGCACGCATGGATGGGAGTAATGGGGCTTGTTTTGCTGCTGTTCTGTCGTTGCTGGTTGTGTTCTGTATTGTACTGATGAGTATTGTCAGCATGCATGATAAATAAACTTGAACCCTGAATCTTGACGTTGACATTGATCCTGTAAGAATAGCGTCAAATGCATTTTTGAAGTAGGTATAGAAAATTCTGGGATTGCACAATAAGTAAATCAACATCCTTCAATGCAGAAAATACAAATTCATATCAAGGATATTGCCATGGCCAATAGCTGCGGGATCACTTTTGATCAATGTCAGAAGAGAGGTTTTAGAAGGTTTGGAAAATATTGGAAAATGAGAGTAATTAAAATGATACCTGAATAAAGCCATCAAAGCAATGTTCTGGTGTTACATTGAATTGTGAGAATAAGTCAGCTATATTCTGACTGCAATTGATTAAACATATCTTAGTTTCGGTATTAAGTCTGTACACCTTGCATTGAAATAATTAACATCCAGTTTTAAAACTGCCATGGATTCCTGACAGAGAATTTGCCTCAAAATTCAACGTTCAAAGTAAATTTATTATCGGTGTATGTATATGTCACCTCATACCACCTTGAGATTAATTTTTTGCAGTCATCTGCAGGAAAACAAATAATTCAACAGAATTTATGAAAAGCTATGCATAAGCAAAGACCGACCAACAGCCAATGTGCAAAAGAAGACAAATAGTGCAAATAAAAATAATAAATAACTAGATAAATAGATTAATTAATTAATAGTACTGAGAACATGAGTTGTCGAGCCCTTGCAAGTGATTCTATAGCTTCTGGAAGCAGTTCAGAGTTGAATTGAATGAAGTTATTCAAACTTGTTCAGGAGCTTGGTGGTTATAGGGTGATAATTGTTGATAAACCCTAAGGTTTGGGACCTATGGTTCCTATACCTCCTGCCTGATAGTAGCAGCTTGAAGAGAGCATGGCCTGGGTGGTGAGGTTCCTGATAATGGATGCTGCTTGTTTGTTGCAGTGCTCCCTGTGAACGTTCTCAGGAGGGGTTTACCTGTGATGCACTGGCTTTATGCATCACTTCTTTATAGTCTTTTCCATTCTTGGGCATTGGTGTTTCTATACCAGGCCATGATCCAACTGATCAGGATACTCTGCACTGTGCATCTATAGAAGTCTGTCAATGTTTTAGATGACATACTGAATCTACACAAACTTCTAAGAAATTAGAGGCACTATCGAGGACATCTATTGCGTCGCTATCTACAGAGGATGAATCGAGAGCATCCTGAGCAGCTGCATCACTGCCTGGTTTGGAAATTGCACCATCTCGGATTGCAAGACTCTGCAGCGGACTGTGAGATCAGCTGAGAAAATCATCAGGGTCTCTCTTCCCGCCATTACAGACATTTACACCACACGCTGCACTCGCAAAGCAAACAGCATTGTGAAGGACCCCATGTACGCCTCATACAAACTCTTCTCCCTCCTGCCATCTGGGAAAGGGTACTGAAGCATTCGGGCTCTCACAACCAGACTGTGTAACAGTTTCTTCCCCCAAGCCATCAGACTCCTCAATACTCAGAGTCTAGACTGACATCTACATCATTTATTATTATACTGAAATTTGTCCTCTACTGTGCCTATTGTCTTGTTTATTATTTATTTATTTATTAAGTAGTTATTGTACTGCCTTGCACTGTTTTGTGCACTTTATGTAGTCTTGTGTAAGTCTGTAGTCTAGTTTTTGTGTTATTTTACATAGTCTAGTGCAGCCTTGAGTTGTCTCACATAGTCTAGTATAGTTTTGTGTTGTTTCATGTAGCACCAGGGTCCTGGAGGAACGTTGTTTCATTTTTATTGTGTACTGTACCAGCAGTTTATGGTCGAAATGATAATAAAAAGCAATGTGACTTGACTTGACTTGACTATCATGATTTCTTTAGTACTGCACTAACCCATTAGTCTCAGGACGGATCCTGATGATAGAACCAAGGAATTTAAAGTTAGACACCTTCTCCTCCAATGCCCTGATGGACCTCAGGCTTCTTCCTCCAATACTCAACAATTAGCTCTTTTGTTTATGAATTTGAATCAGAGTTTGCTGTTGTGGCATTGTTTAACCATATTTTTAGTCTCCCTCCTTCATGCCATTTCATCACCATATTTGATTTGGCCAACAACAGTGATGTCATCAGCAAGCTTAAATATGTCATTAGAGTGACACACAATCATTGGTATAAAGTGAGTAAACACTCACCATTCAAAACTGATTGACACCTGAGACCCTGTAAGTAGGGATAAAAGTGAGGTCTGGGGAGACACCCCTGAGACGCACCAAGAGACACACTAGTGAGCACTGCTTAATTGTTGGAACCCACGAGAAAGTGTGGGCATCGGAGACCGAATGAAGGATCGGTCAATTTTAACTCACAGTGTTTATAGCGAGGCCGGTGGGGGCTTGTGTGTGTGTCCACCCTTGCCTGGGTGACGAGTCCACCATAGAAGAATGGTCTAGCTAAAGGACACAGGGGTCATACCTGAATGGCCACAACAACACATCGACGGAGCAAGAAAGTAAAGGAAGGTTTGAATGACTGTAGCTGTCACTGTTTGCTCGCCCTTTCTCTCTCTCTCTCTCTCTCTCTCTCTCTCTCTCTCTCTCTCTCTCTCTCTCTCTCTCTCCCTCCAACAGTTACAACAAAAGAACCAACAACTACCTCAGCCTACATGAACTGAACTGAACTTTATACTTTCCCATGATAATTCATTATTCCCTAGACAATGATAGAGCTTGCTTATTATTGATTATTATTATACCCACACTTTTAGGTTTAGTATTGCTAACGTGTATTATCTGTATATTTGCATTGTTGATATTGATTTGTATATTTTACTAATAAACACTGTTTTGAAAATAGTACCAGACTCCAACGGATACTTCTATCTTTGCTGGTAAGACACCCAGTTACGGGGTATGTAACAAATTGGGGGCTCATCCGGGATTTGGTACAAATTTGGGGGGCCAGTGAATCAGGCTATAAGTCCATTATTTGTTCTGGTTGTGTGGGTAACCAGACGGGAAACCAGAAAAGATGGATGTAGACAAATTTATAGAAAACCCGACTTTGAAGGCGCTAGAGAGTGCCAAAAGGACGGACTTGGTGAATATTGTGAAAGGTTTAAATCTCTCAGAGGTGAAGTCGTCAATGAAAAAGTGGGAGATACAGAGGGCCATAGCCCAGTATTATATATCCAAGGATGTGTTTACGCTGGGGGGATTGGAACTTATCCCTGAAAAGAAACCAGTTGTTGGGGTGGCTCAGTTAGAGATGGAAAAAATAAGGTTGGAGATGGAGAAGAGGAAAATGGAGTATGAGATCCTGCTAAAGGAGTTGCAGGCGAAAAGGGAGAAAGAAAAAGCTGAGTTGGTTGTGAAGGAGAAGCAGAGGGAGCATGAACTTAGGTTAAAACAGCTGGAAGCAGAGGAGGAAGAAAGGAATGCTGAAAGGAGGAAAGAGGTGGCTGAAAGGGAGAAGGAAGAAGCTGAAAGGCAGAGGAAGGAAATGGAGAAAGAGAGGCAACATGCACTGGAAATAGAGAGGTTAAAGGTACAGCAGGGAAGAGACCGGGCAGCAGACCGAGAGGAGATGTTTAATGTTAGTAGGGAGTTTAGGTTAGTACCTCCGTTCGAGGAGACGGATGTTGATAGTTACTTCTTGCATTTTGAAAAGGTGGCAGTGAATCAGAAGTGGCCCAGAGATCAGTGGGTGGCGTTGTTACAAAGTGTGTTAAAAGGGAAGGCTCAATGGGCATATGCGGCGTTGTCCATGGATGAGTCTGAGGATTATGAGGAAGTAAAAGAGGCTATCCTTCGGGCCTATGAGTTGGTACCTGAAGTGTATAGACAAAAGTTCAGAGATTTAAAGGAACTGTGGAATCAGACGTATGCAGAGTTTGCCTATGAAAAGGGTGTGCTCTTGGATCGCTGGTGTGCTGCAGAAAAGGTGGAGGAGGATTTCCATCATTTCAGAGAGTTAATTCTGATTGAGGAATTTAAAGGTTGTGTTTCGGATAATATCAGGGTGTATCTGAACGAGAAGCCGAATAAGTCTATATCGGAATTTGCTAGGTTCGCAGATGAATATGCCCTAACCCACAAGTCAAGGTTTTCATCGAATAAGAGTTATCAGAAAGGCAGTTGGGACGGTAGAGAAAGTCCACCGGCTAAGGTAGAGAGTAGGCTGGGAGCTAGTGGAAAAGGTGAGGAAGAAGACAAGCAGGCTGGCAGGAAAGTTCTTGGCTTGACCTGTTATAATTGTTGAAAGGTTGGTCATATTGCATCTAAGTGCTTTGCTCCGAAGAAGGAGACAGGAAAAGGGAAAATGGCGGTCCCTACAGGGTGTATTGAGTCGATCAGCAAATCGACGAGGAAGGCAAAGGTAGATAGAATACGAGAGGGGCGTGAGAAATTTATTTCAGAAGGGACGGTGTCTGTGAAAGAAGGAAAGACCCCAGTTCCAGTGAGAATCTGGAGAGATACTGGGGCTGATCAGACATTGATCCTAAGTAAGGTGCTAGATTTTGGTCCTGAGACTGGAGAGGTAGTTTTAAGAGGTATAGGAAAAGGGACAGAAGCTGTGCCTTTGCATGGGATCATTATAAATTGTGACCTGGTATCTGGACCAGTCGAAGTAGGGGTGCGGTCAGAATTACCGAGAGACGGTCTGGACGTCCTTCTTGGTAATGATTTAGCAGGTGGTGAGGTGTGTTCAGCAGTGAAATTAATGAGCAAGCCTGTGAGGGCTGAGGACACGCCCCTGGATTCTAAGATCTATCCCGCATGCGCAATCACTCGCAGCATGTCGAGAAAGGCGGCTGAGAAAGAGGACAGTTTAAATGAGTCCAGTGTTGATTTAGCTGAGACGTTTTTACCGACCCTCTACCAAGAGGGGTTAGGGGATGGTAAAGCGGAGAATAGGGAGGTGGAAGAGAGTAAAGGAGAGGAGGTAGACCTACCCTTAGCCAAGAGGGAATTTATAGAGGCACAGAATAAAGATGAGAAACAGATAAGGCAGTTAGAAGGTCCAGGGTTAGACATGGATGATCTGTCTGGCTTGACAGAGCAGTTTGAAGAAGTTGAAAATTTTAAATGTGCTCCCAATAATGATATAAGGGCAGCCCTAGATGAAAAGGATGCCATTACCTTGAAGGAGTCTGCTGGGTTAGCAGATGAAGTTGTTTTAACCCGCAGGGTTGAGTTTACTCCGGATGGGAGTTGCCCAGAGAGTAACTGGGAGGATCAGGGGAACTTAGAATTTGAAAAAGGGACTGGTATGGAAAGCCTGGAAGAGATAGATGTCCCGTTTGAGTGTGTTCAAGATGTGGATGTACATGGTACTGAACCTAGTAATGAAACTCAGGAAAAGTCTGAGGTATCTGATTTAGTTGAAAAGGAATGCAGTCCTTCTGGATCAGCTGGACTTGGTTCAGTGAAGAAAGGGTTAACCTTGGTACCAGTGGAGAGTGAGAATTCTCAGTTGTTTGTGTTAGAAGGTGTGTTAAAAGTTAGTGAGGAGATGAAAGCTGGTGATGTGAATATTATTGAAGGAGAAGGGAAAAGTGTTGTTCCTAAATTGAATAAAGAAAATTTAAAGTCTGGATTGGTTTTAGAAGCAGTAACCAGGTTGAAGGAACAATGGCTTGTTAACAAGGTGCCTGTGAATCAATTACAGTTTGTTTTGGAATTCAAAGGTAAACAACTCGCTGATGTTATTCAAGGATGTGATTTGAAGAGGCAGAATTTGAAATGTTGTTTTGGAAAAGAGGGATCACTTGCAGAGGTTAAACTGAAAACTAATAGAATGAAGGGTCCTGAAGATAAAATTAATGACTTGCTCAAAAATAAAGAATTGTGTGGAAGTTCAGAAAATGGGCTAAGTTTGGAAAACATTGGTGATAAGATAACTCCTATGAAAGGAGTATGCGAAGGCCTATTTCACACTGGTGAACAAGCTAACCATGTGAGAGTTAAGTGGAAAAGGGCCAAAGGTTGACAAAAGCCACAGGATCTGGTTTTGAGGGATTTTGTCAAAGCACGTGAAAGATAAAAACATCATGGAAGACTGAGTTAAGTTTAGAAGTAAAATAGAGATTAGTATTTGCACAAACTTTTGTAATGTGCTACAGTATAATCACGCATGTGTTGGTTCACATTTTGTAATATACACTTAAGCTAAGATCATAACCCTTTAGTTTTTTTTCTGACGAAAGGAATAAAAATAGGTGGTTATTAAATTGGAGTCTGATGCTACAGGAATTTATTAAGATATTAAAATACACCATATTAAAGGAAGTGACAATGTAATCACTAACTGGTTATCTAGATGCTAAGTGAAGGTATATCTGTATTGCTTTGTAGTTAAAAACACTCCTGTATTTTTGCTAAACTCTGTAATCCTGTAAAACGCTGTATTAGTTAATTTTCCCCTATGGTGAAAATTCCTAGAAGGATGGGGGTGTTACGAAGGATGAACAGCTCTGATGGGCAGAAGGGTGCAGGGTTGCCCATGTCCCCGCCCCCCCCGGGAGAATTACAAACCGCTACTGTTGCCAGGCTGCTAATGAGAGAGAAAGAGATGGAACAAAACATACTGTGACTGGAACATTTGCTTCAGACAAGGGAGAGATAACACCAGAGGAGAGAGACCATATTATGACTCCTGTAAGACTTACGGCTCCGGAGAGGGCTGTTTACTTGGTACTATTCTGTTCATTAAAATTCCTCAGTGGACAGCCGGAGTGGGCTGGTTTGATGGGCTAAGCCATTCAAAACTGATTGACACCTGAGACCCTGTGAGTAGGGATAAAAGTGAGGACTGGGGAGACACCCCTGAGACGCACCAAGAGACACACTAGTGAGCACTGCTTAAGTGTTGGAACCCACGAGAAAGTGTGGGCATCGGAGACCGAATGAAGGATCGGTCAATTTTAACTCACAGTGTTTATAGCGAGGCCGGTGGGGGCTTGTGTGTGTGTCCACCCTTGCCTGGGTGACAAGTCCACCATAGAAGAATGGTCTAGCTAAAGGACAGAGGGGTCATACCTGAATGGCCATAACAACGCATCGACGGATCAAGAAAGTAAAGGAAGGTTTGAATGACTGTAGCTGTCACTGTTTGCTCACCCTTTCTCTCTCTCTCTCTCTCTCTCTCTCTCTCTCTCTCTCTCCCTCCAACGGTTACAACAAAAGAACCAACAACTACCTCAGCCTACATGAACTGAACTGAACTTTATACTTTCCCATGATAATTCATTATTCCCTAGACAATGATAGAGCTTGCTTATTATTGATTATTATTATACCCACACTTTTAGGTTTAGTATTGCTAACGTGTATTATCTGTATATTTGCATTGTTGATATTGATTTGTATATTTTACTAATAAACACTGTTTTGAAAATAGTATCAGACTCCAATGGATACTTCTATCTTTGCTGGAAAGACACCCAGTTATGGGGTTCGTAACAGTGGTCTGATATTGTGTGTGCGAGTTTGTACCAGTGTGCAGTGTGCATCATTCGGGCAGCTGATTAGAGACGTGCGGGAGGAAGAGAGTGCGTTGGGCCAAAAAAGGGGCTCGGGACACCGGGGGCGATCCTCAGCGGTACAGGAAGTGGTGGCCAGGTTGAGGACCAAGAAACCCAAGGGGTCCCAGGGGAGTAGGGACCCCTCATTTGAGGGGATAGACAGGTGTTACGTACCCCGTAACTGGGTCACTTACCAGCAAAGATAGAGAGGTCCGTTGAAGTCTGATGGTACTATTTTTAAAAGTCTTTATTTATAAAGGGGCACAAAAATAAGATTAATACAAACATTCAGATAATATATGTCGTCAATACTCAATCTAAAAGCGCGGGTATAATCATAATCATCAATAAGAAATAACTCTATCGTTTGTCTAGGGGATACTGTATTGTCCGTTGAACCAATAAAAGTCAATTGTCATTAAAGATGCAGCTTTCTTGGGTTGTAGAGAGAGACAGTCTTAAACTTGCCCGTGTCTTTTATGAGGTCGATCCGTTGAGTCGGGGGAATTCAAAAATCGTTTCCGTGGTACCAGCCACCGGTTCCCAGGTAAGGGAACCGAACGCACGTGGCTTTCTTCAAATAGCTTCCCGCTACTACGGGATCACTAGCGTTTCTTTTGGTGCGTCTGAGGGGCCGTCTCTACAGCCCCTCTTTTATCTTGACTCGCAGGGTAGTAGATGTCAATCAGGTTGGGGGTGATGCAATCTCTCTCTCAACCAGCCCACTTTGCCCGAGGGCTTGCACGTAGCATAGTCCCCAATCCACAAATGTGTCTCCAAGAGACAATGGCCAATGTCGTGTCATTTTGCATCGCCGGGGAACGAGGCATTCGGCACTTCTCTCTCCCATTTCCTGGGTCCACTGACCCAACCCACTAATGCCCTTGCGATTCTCACAAAGAAGGGGGCTGCGGGCATAACACCTCCCCTCTTAAAAGCGTTTTTTACCAGCGGTTAAAAACGAAGTAGTACAGAGTCTTACAGGATTATGGAAGCTAGCACAATACCGAAAGTTTTTCCTTTTCTACAGAGTAATACAGTGATACATTCAATTCAGCATCCAAACAGTTAACGATTACAGTGTCACTTCCCTAACTAGCTTAACATCTTGTACCTTACTAAAGTCTTATAGCATCAGATTTCAACTTAATAACCACCTATTTTTTTTTCAGCAAACAAAACTAACGAGTTGTGATCTTAAGCTTGCGTGTATACTACCAAAGGTCATGCAAATACCAATCATTAAGTGGCTTTCAACTTAACAGGCAGGCTTCCAAGGGGATTGTCTTTATTATTCACATGCTTTGTCGAAATCCCGTACAATCGGCTGGGCTATTTAAAAATGGCGCCCTTCATTAACCGTTGCCTCTTTTCCGGTGAGTTCCTACATGAGGAACTCGGGTAGTTTGGCGAGGTAAACTCCCACCCGCCTCTTTCATAGGGGTTATTTTATCAACACCGTGTCCCAAACTTAGACCATTTCCACCCAATTCTTTAATGTTACACAGGTGGCTAGCCCTCTCGTCAGGACCCTTCAGGCTATTGGTTTTTAATTCGAACTCTTTGTTCAAGCAGCATTTCAGATTCTGCCTCTTCACACCCCATTCTGGAATAACAATAGGGTGGGGGGCCCCGGCATCTCCCGGCTTAATCTGTAAGCGATCTGCAGGGTTTAAAATTTCTTCATTCGATTTGGGAACTGCAGATTTCCCGTTTCCTTCCATAATAATATTTATCTCCCCATTTTTGAGCTCCGCATTGAGTTTCACCACACCTTCGAGCACAAACACCGGGGAACTCTCACTTCCCCCTATTACCAAGGTTAACTCTTTCTTCACTGAACCCAGTCTATCTGACCCAAAAGGACGGCCATCACGTTCAGCTGAATCAAATACCTCAGACTTTTTCTGAGCTCCATTACTAGGTTCCACGTGCATCCCCATCTTGGACACATTCAAACGGGACATTGACCTCTTCCAGGCTTTCAATACCCGTACCCTTTTCAAATTCTAAATTCCCCTGATCCTCCCAGTTACTCTCTGGGCAACTCCCTTCCGGAGTAAACTCAACCCCGCGGGCTGAAACAACCTCATCTGCCAACCCAGCAGACTCTTCAAGGCAAGGGCACTCTTTTCATCTAGGACTGCCCTCATTTCATTGTCGGGAACACCTTTAGAATTTTCAACTTCGTCAAACAGGTCTGCCAAACCAGACAGATCATCCATGTCCAACTCTGGACCTCTTAACCGCTCTAACGGTTCCTCATCTTTATTTTCTGCCACTAGACCCTTGCTCCTTGCTAAGGGCAGATCTACCTCCTCTCCCTTACCCTCTTTCACTGTACTACTCTTCGTTTTACCACCCTCTAAACCCTCGTGGCACAGGGTTGGTAAAAACGTCTCGGCCAAATCGAAACTGGCCAGATTGAAACTGTTCTCTGTCTCAGCTGCCTCTCTCGACAGGCTGCGAGTGACCGCGCATGCGGCATAGCTCTTGGAAGCTAGGGGCGGAGCTTCAACACTCGCAGGCTGGTTTATCAGCATCATGGCTGCCCAAACCTTACCCCCGGCTAAATTGTTACCAAGAAGGACGTCCACATCAGTTCTCGGGAATTCTGAGGGCACCCCTATTTCAACTGGTCCAGACACCAGCTCACAATCCATAATGACCTTATGTAAGGGCACCATTTCTATCCTTTTATTTATTCCCTTCACTGCTACCATACCCGTTTTTCGACCAAATTCTAGTACCTTACTGCTGATCAACGACAGCTCAGCCCCCATGTCTCTCCAGATTCGTATGGGAATTGGTGGGTCCCCCTTCCTCAAAGACACGGTTCCGTGTGACAGACAAGTCTCAGACCCTTCTCGTACTCTGTCTACCCAGGGCTCTCTTGTCGATTTACTGATTACCACGGCACATCAGATAGGGACTGCTGCTTTCCCTTTTCCCGTCTCCCTCCTCGGAGCAAAGCACCGAGACGCAACATGCCCGCTCTTCCCACAATTAAAACAGGTCAAGCCCGGAAATCTCTGGCCGTCTGGCCTTTCCCCCTCAACCTTACCACTAGCTCCCGGCGGGACCTCTGCCTCAGCCGACGGACTTTCTCGATCGTTCCCACGGTCTCTCGGGGAACTTTTATTCGAGGAAAACTTTGCCTTGTGGGTTAGGGCATATTCATCTGCGAATCTAGCAAATTCTGAGATGGACTTATTCGGCTTCTCATTCAAATACATCTGGATCTCCTCCGGAACACAACCTTTAAATTCCTCAATCAAAACTAACTCCCTGAGACGCCCATAATCCTCGTCCACTATTTCTGCGGTGCACCAACGGTCCAAGAGCACACCCTTCTCATGGGCAAACTTGGTATATGTCTGATTCCACCCTTTCCGTAAATTTCTGAACTTTTGCCTATATGCTTCAGGTACTAGCTCATAACCCCGGAGAATGGCCGCCTTTACTTTGTCATAATTCTCCTCCTCTTCCTCCTCCATGGACAACGCCGCATATGCCCACTGTGCCTTCCCTTTTAACACACTTTGTAACAACGCCACCCACTGTGCTCTGGGCCTCTTCTGGTTTACTGCCACCTTTTCAAAATGCAAGAAATAACTATCAACATCCGTCTCCTCAAACGGGGGTACTAACCTCAATGCCCGACTAACATCAAACCGCTCCTCTTGGTCTGACCCCTGACCTCGTTGCTCTTGCTTTAACTTCTCCATCTCCAAGTCATGTTTCCTCTGTCTCTCTGCCTCCCTCTCCTTCTCGGCCCTTTCCTTCTCCTTCTCAGCTGCTTCCAGCTCTTTTAACTGAAGTTCATGCTCTCTTTGCTTCTCAGCTCTTTCCTGCTCCCTTTTCACCTCTAACTCCTTTAGCTGGAGTGCATGCTCCCTTTCTTTCTCGGCCCTTTCTCTCTCTCTCTCTTTCTCGGCTGCTTCCAGCTGCTTTAACTTAATTTCATGTTCCCACCTTAATTTCTCCAACTCTAACTGAGCCGTCCCACTAGCTGGTACCTTTTCAGGGATATTTTCCAATACCTCAGCTGCAAACACATTCTTCTCAATGTAATACTGAGTTATGGCCCTTCGCACCTCCCGCTTTTTCACTGACGACCTCACCTCTGCGAGGTTTAACCCCTTTGCCAAATTTACCAAGTCTGATTTGGTGGCCGCCTCTAGCGCCCCCAGAGTCGGGTTTCCTATAAATTCATCCACGTCCATCTTTGCTGGTTTCCCGTCTGGCTATCCGCATAACCAGATCCAAGTTTGGACTTACAATCCCGATTCACTGGCCCTCCAATTTGGTATCAAATCCCGAGACGAGATCCCCAAGTTGTTATGAACCCCGTAACTGGGTCACTTACCAGCAAAGATAGAGAGGTCCGTTGAAGTCTGATGGTACTATTTTTAAAAGTCTTTATTTATAAAGGGGCACAAAAATAAGGTTAATACAAACATTCAGATAATATGTCGTCAATACTCAATCTAAAAGCGTAGGTATAATCATAATCATCAATAAGAAATAACTATCGTTTGTCTAGGGGTTACTGTATTGTCCGTTGAACCAATAAAAGTCAATTGTCATTAAAGATGCAGCTTTCTTGGGTTGTAGAGAGAGACAGTCTTAAACTTGCCTGTGTCTTTTATGAGGTTGATCCGTTGAGTCGGAGGAGTTGGTTCCACGTTGTTAGTTCAAAAATCGTTTCCGTGGTACCAGCCACCGGTTCCCAGGCAAGGGAACCGAACGCACGTGGCTTCCTTCAAATGGCTTCCCACTACTACGGGATCGCTAGCGTTTCTTCTGGTGCGTCTGAGGGGCCGTCTCTACAGCCCCTCTTTTATCTTGACTCGCAGCGTAGTAGATGTCAATCAGATTGGGGATGATGCAATCTCTCTCTCAATCAGCCCACTTTGCCCGAGGGCTTGCACATAGCATAGTCCCCAATCCACAAATGTGTCTCCAAGAGACAATGGCCAATGTCGCATCATTTTGCATCGCCGGGGAACGAGGTATTCAGCACGTCTCTCTCCCATTTCCTGGGTCCACTGACCCAACCCACTAGTGCCCTTGCGATTCTCACAAAGGAGGGGGCTGCAGGCATAACACAGGGAGAGTACCCCCTTCGGGGGATGACCCGCGCAGTGGGCTGGGAGTGGCGGTCCTCCCGGGAGAAGAGGGGCGGCGGGTAGCGTGTGCTATAACTGTGGGAAAAAGGGGCATTTTCAGCAGGAATGTGATTGGCCAGGGGTGTGGTACAGCTGTGGGGAAGAGGGACACTTTCAGAGGGAATTGTGAGAGACAAGGTGCCCCGCTGAGGGCAAGCCCCCAGGTGACTAAGAAAGGAGGGGTGTCGGGAAACTTAGGAGAGACTCAGAGAGGGAATGGATTGGAGTCTCTGGAGGAACATGTTCCCAGAAATCAGCCAAGGGACCACTGACAGCCCCAGCCTTTATTCCGGCTGGGCTGGTGGGACCCCATTCCAGCATGTGCCTATGGATAGAGGGAATTTATGCAAAAGCCATCCTCAATGAAGGATTGCAGGTTACCGTATTGTACCGGTCGTTCTACAACAAATATCTAAAGCACTTGCCAGTAATCCCATTTAATGCACTTTAGATTTGGGGTGTAAGTGAGGGTGATTATCCGTACGATGGGTACCTGTCAGTAAGATTGGAATACTCGGAGGGCGATGTGGGAGTGTCTGAAGCTATGGAGACGTTGGTGTTAGTTTGTCCGGACCCGGTGGAAACAGGTGGCGCTGCCCTTCTGGTGGGGACTAACTCCCCTCTTGTGCGACGGCTCCTGGGAGCCTGTAAGGAGAAGGCGGGGGAAATCTTTCTGGAGACCCTCTCGGTACACCCAGTGTTTCGAGCAGTGTTCAAAGAAGTGGGTGACCCCCAAGGGCTGGATCCTGAGTGCAAACAAGGGATGGTGTGGTGCACGCAGGCGAGGCCTAAAGTGATGTGGCCAGGAGAGGTGGCACTAGTGATGGGGACCCTGAGAATCCCCGGAGTGCTGGTGGGCGAAGCCCTGTTAGTAGACGCCCCGGAAGGTCTTGAAGGGGAGACACGATTTCTGGCTGGGGTGTTGGTGAGGCCCGAAGTGCAGAGGCCCTCAGTGGTACATGCAAAGCGGACAGCCGTGAGTGTCAGGAACACTACGGAGAGAGAAATCACCTTTAAGGGAGGGATGCCGCTGGCGCATTTGTTCCCGGTGACGGTAATGTCTAGCACCCCTGTGAGGCCTACTAAGGGGGAAGGATTGGAAAACAGAGGAAAGCTGACCGTTGAGGCCTTTAACTTTGGGGATTCTCCTGTGCCGCTGGAGTGGAAACGCAAGCTGGTGGAGAAGATGCTGACGCTGGAAGATGTGTTTTCTCTTGGCGAGTTTGATGCGGGTTGCTCCAAGAGCACTTTCCATACCATCCGAGTGACTGAGGATATCCCGTTCAGAGAGAGGTCCCGGCGACTGGCCCCTGCAGACGTGGAAGACGTACGGCAGTGCTTGTGCAAGTTGAAGGAAACTGGAATCATCTCTGAGTCTTGAAACCCCTATGCGCCCCCAATAGTAGTGGTCCGGAAGAAGAACGGAAAGGTGTGCATGTGTATGGTCTATAGGACCTTGAACCAGTGTACTGTCCCTGACCAGTATACTGTCCCGAGGGTCGAAGATGTGCTGGCCTGTCTGAGTGGAGTGAAGTGGTTTAGTGTGCTGGACTTGAGAAGTGGCTATTACCAGATCCTGATGAGTGAGATCAATAAAGAGAAGACAGCCTTTATCTTCCCACCGGGATTCTTTCAGTTCGAACGAATGCCCCAAGGCATATCGGGGGCCCCAGCTACCTTCCAGAGGCTCATGGAGAGGACTGTGGGGGATATGAACCTGCTCGAGGTGTTGGTGTATCTGGATGATCTGATAGTGTTTGGATCGACTTTGGAGGAACCTGAGGAGAGGCTGCTGTAGATGTTAAGCCGGCTGAAAGAGGAAGGTTTGAAACTTTCCCTGGGCAAATGCCAGTTCTGTAAGCCGTCGGTCGGCTATGTTGGCCACATAATTTCACGAGAAGGAGTGGCTACTGATCCGGCTAAGATAGACACAGTGACCAACTGGCTGAGACCCCAGAAGGTGAGCGTCCTACGCTTGTTTTTGGGGTTCTGTGGGTATTACTGGTGATTTGTGAAAGGATACACTAAAATGAGTCACCCGTTGAACCAGCTATTGTGTGGCTATCCACCTGTGGGGAAGAAAAGGAAGGGGGATCGAGGGCAAGAAACAGGAGGATACTGGAACCCGGTGGAGCCTTTTGGATCAAGATGGGATGATCAATGTGAGGAGGCATTCCAATCTCTGAAAAGGGCGCTGACCCAGGCCCCAGTGTTGGCTTTTGCTGATCCCCAGAAGCCGTATGTGCTGCACACTGATGCCAGCCGAGAGGGTCTAGGGGCTGTCCTGTACCAGGAACAGGGCAACGAATTGAGGCCGGTGGCATTTGTCAGCCGAAGTTTGCCGCCATCTGAGAGAAACTATCCCACTCACAAGTTGGAGTTCCTGGCGCTGAAATGGGCGGTGGTGGACAAGTTGAGCGACTATCCATACGGGGCCAAGTTTGGGTGAGAATGGATAACAATCCTCTCACTTATATCCTGACTTCCGCAAAACTGGATGCCACAGGCCATCGGTGGTTGGCAGCTTTGTCGGTACATGATTTCAGCCTGAAGTACCGGCTGGGAAGCAGGAATGTCGATGTGGATGCTTTGTCACGGCGGGAGCATGAGGAACAGGAGACGGACGAGGAGTGGGAGAGCATTCCTGACCCTGGGGTGAAAACCATGTGTCAATCTGCTATCGTCGTGAAGGCCGAGGAAAAGGGGAGGCCAGAGCGAGCAGTGGACCCATTGAGGGCTTCTGATGTTGCCCTGCCCCCAGTTTACTGTGACCTGATTGCTCTGAAGACTAAACAGTTGCCGGAACTGTCCGGGGCAAGTGGCAGCTGCTCAGCGAGATGACCCGGGCATCGGCACTGTTTGGAGTGCGGTGGAGAAAGAGGATGTGGCATGGCAGAGAAGATGAAACACGCTTCAGTGCCTCCATAATAGAGGGAATGGTCTCGGTTAAAGTTGAAGAACAAAGTCTTGTACCGGGTCACGTCGACCCTGGACCAACCTCGGCGTTGGCAGCTGGTCATGCCTGAGAAATATCGGAAGACTGTGCTCCAGACACTGCATGATGATTTCGGGCACGGGGGTGGAAAAGACCTATGGATTACTCAAGGACTGGTTTTACTGGCCCCGGATGAGGGGGGAGGTTGAAGAATACTGTAAGAAGTGCAGTCATTGCATCAGGAGGAAGACCCTGCCTGTGCCAGCGGCTCCTTTGTCGCACTTGCAGAGTGCGGGACCCAAGGACCTGGTGTGTATGGATTTCCTGTCTATTGAGCCAGACACCAGCAACACCGTGAATGTCTTCGTCATCACGGATCACTATGCTCAGGTGTTTCCCACTAAGGACCAGAAAGCGACTACAGTGGCGAAGGTGTTATGGGAGAAGTACTTTGTTCATTATGGCCTTCCCAAGCGGATCCACAGTGATCAGGGATGGGACTTCGAGAGTCAGCTTATCCATGAATTACTGGGTATGCTCGGGGTTGAGAATTCCAGGACTACCCCTTATCACCCGCAGGGTGATCCTCAGCCCGAGAGGTTTAACCGGACCCTGTCGGATATGCTTGGGACTCTGGAGATTGGTCAGAAAAGTAAGTGGAGTCAGCACATCAGGCATTTGGTTCACTGTTACAATTGTACTCGGAATGACGCTACAGGGTACTCGCCTTATTATCTGATGTTCAGGTGGGAAGCGAGGTTGCCCATGACTTGTGTTTTGGGACTGAAGCGGGTGAATTACCTTCGAAGCCATATCTGAAGTATGTGTCTGATATGAGGGGAGAGTTGAAAAGGGCGTATGAGTTGGCTGAGGCGGCGGCCACCAAGCAGAAGCAGAGGAATAAGAGGAGGTATGATCAGAAAGTGAAGTTCGCCCGACTATTGCCAGGAGACCGGGTCCTTATACGGAATTTAGGACTATCTGGTAAGCACAAGTTGGCGGATCGATGGGCGGCCTCCCCCTATGTGGTAGAGAGCCAGATGCCGAATCTACCTGTTTACCGGGTGAAACCCGAGGCTGGGAAGGGGCCTGTCAAGGTACTCCATCGGAACCATCTGTTGCTACTGGGTCAAGCAGTGCAGGTGGATCAAGAGTCCGAGTGGGAGGTCACGCCTAGTACAAGGACTCTGCGAGGGCGCGGGCGAGGGAAGAGCCTGCTGCAGAACAGACAGGACCGGTCCTCACCCCGGAAAGGGATACTGCTTCGGAAGACGACGATTCAGATGTGTGGCCTCTGTTTCCGTTTGTTAATTCCCCAGTACCGGAAGAAGAGGATCCTGGCCCTTCCCCCACTGAGTTAGGTGAGAGGAGGGAGGGTGTTGAGGGGCAGACGGAGATACAGCCGGCATTGGGGGGAGAGAGGGTGGAACTTGAACATGAGACAGAGGGCAATCATGCACTTTCAGCATGATTTCTCATATCTGTATGTCATCAGGATCACCTTGCAAGGTGAGAAGCCTACTAAGGTCTTGTTGTAATCCTCCTCTTCCATTGCCCAGCCAGAGATGTGCTAAGTTCATAGAATACTCGACTGAAGGATGAGAAATCCAGTGGTAAGAAACAGCAGTTCAGGACTCTTGAGAACATACCCTAGCAGTTACAACCAATGCCCTTGAATGGAAAAAGCCTACAAAAAGTATTGAATACAGCGCAGTCCACCATGTGTAAAGTCCTTCCCAACACTGAACACTTCTCCAAGGAGTGCTGTCGCAAGAAAGCAGCATCCATCATGAAGGATCCCCGCCATCCAGGCCTTGCTCTTTTCTTGCAGCTGCCATCAGGAAGAAGTTACAGGAGCTTCAGATAGATAGATAGATAGATAGATACTTTATTCATCCCCATGGGGAAATTCAACTTTTTTCCAATGTCCCATACACTTGTTGTAGCAAAACTAATTACATACAATACTTAACTCAGTAAAAAATATGATATGCATCTAAATCACTATCTCAAAAAGCATTAATAATAGCTTTTAAAAAGTTCTTAAGTCCTGGCGGTAGAATTGTAAAGCCTAATGGCATTGGGGAGTATTGACCTCTTCATCCTGTCTGAGGAGCATTGCATCGATAGTAACCTGTCGCTGAAACTACTTCTCTGTCTCTGGATGGTGCTATGTAGAGGATGTTCAGAGTTATCCATAATTGACCGTAGCCTACTCAGCGCCCTTCGCTCAGCTACCGATGTTAAACCCTCCAGTACTTTGCCCACGACAGAGCCCGCCTTCCTTACCAGCTTATTAAGACGTGAGGCGTCCCTCTTCTTAATGCTTCCTCCCCAACACGCCACCACAAAGAAGAGGGCGCTCTCCACAACTGACCTATAGAACATCTTCAGCATCTCACTACAGACATTGAATGACGCCAACCTTCTTAGGAAGTACAGTCGACTCTGTGCCTTCCTGCACAAGGCATCTGTGTTGGCAGTCCAGTCTAGCTTCTCGTCTAACTACTCCCAGATACTTGTAGGTCTTAACCTGCTCCACACATTCTCCATTAATGATCACTGGCTCCATATGAGGCCTAGATCTCCTAAAGTCCACCACCATCTCCTTGGTCTTGGTGATATTGAGACGCAGGTAGTTTGAGTTGCACCATATCACAAAGTCCTGTATCAGTTTCCTATACTCCTCCTCCTGTCCATTCCTGACACACCCCACTATGGCCGTGTCATCAGCGAACTTCTGCACATGGCAGGACTCCGAGTTATATTGGAAGTCTGATGTGTACAGGGTGAACAGGACCGGAGAGAGTACGGTTCCCTGCGGCGCCCCTGTGCTGCTGACCACCGTGTCAGACCTACAGTCTCCCAACCGCACATACTGAGGTCTATCTGTCAAGTAGTCCACTATCCAATCCACCACATCACCAAGTTCAAGAACAGTTATTACCCTCAAACATCAGGCTCTTGAACCAGAGGGGATAACTTCACTCAACCCAACATTGAACTATTCACACATCCTATAGACTCAATTTCAGGGACTCTTCATCTCATGTTCTCAATATTTATTGCTATTTATTCATTATTACTATTTTGTTTTTTTTAATTTTGACACTGTGTCTCTTGCAGATTGGATGTCTGTCTTGTGTGAGTTCTTTTCATTGATTCTATTTTGTTTCTTTGTACTTACTGTGAATGCCTGCCAAAATGGATCTCAGGGTAGTATATGTACGTTGATCATATGTTTACTTTGAACGTTGAAAAAGCAGGCTCTGCATAAAGGTTTGGGAAAACAATGTAGCAGTCTAGACAAAGATGAGGACTTGAGGATTGGAGGAAGTCACTGACTACAAAGAAGCAAGGGGGAGGCTGTAATCCGTAGGGGCAGACCAAGTCCATGGGGAGCACTTGTGTTTCTCACACTCCATAAGAAGGCATATAACTGTTGGTGTAGACAACTTGTGCCTCCACTCTGGTAGCCAGTTCCGTAAGTCAGTAAATGCCTCTCCCTACAGCTGCCTATGTGACAATGTTTAAGTTTAAACTGGACTTCCAGTTGAACAGTAGGTGATTGATTTAGAGGTATTACTGAACTCTGTCATTTTTCAATGTAGCATCCAGCCTCATCAAAACAGACAGACAGTCCTCTCCTACTTATCAGGGGTTTTATCAGGACTTTGTATAACTTTTAACCAATGTAAAGATGTTGGAGGAAATGTATAATTGCTAACAGTTGAAAGCAGCATATTAATTTCACTTTCTATTTTCAAGAACAGAAAATCTGCTTGCAATTGAATCAAACTTTTATTCGCCAGAAAGAAAAACTGTCAGAGATATACAGTCTATCAATTTTCACAATCTCTGCATTTTGGTTGGTGGCTGGGAAAGGAGGTAACTGGTATTATTTACGGGAAGGTCATAATATTTGTGTTATTTTCAGCTCCCAAGTTTTACTATATCAACATGTTTTCCAAAAGTCAAAGTATAATTTAGGTGATGCATTTGTTTACGTAGAGAGTACAAGACTGATGTTTACCAAAACCATCCTCATAAACACCATTCACTGATGTTATTTTAGAATATCCCATTCAGTTAAGCCTAGCAGGAATTAGTGCCATGCACAAAATGCTGGAGGAACTGAGCAAGTGAGGCAGCATCTTTGGGGGGGAGTAAACAGTTGACGCCTCAGGCTGAGACCCTTTATCACCACTGATTAAGTTCAGACGAAGGGTCTCAGCCTGAAACATCAACTGTTTACTCCTCCCCAAAGATGCTGCCTCACTTACTCAGTTCCTCCAGCATTTTGTGTATGTTGCTCAACATTTCCAGTGTCTGCAGAATGTAATGTGTTTAGGAATTAGTGCCAGACCTTACCCAGAGGCACACAGCGGTTTTGATTTTGATGAATCAGTCCTTCACACAGAGCAGGCTGAAGGTCAGAGATCAATGTCATGTTTTACACATTCAGCAAGGAATTAAAGAAATAATGATGGTTCTACAGATGGTTTGCAAAATCTAGTAAAGACATCCTTCACAGGAAGTGAAATTTTATTTATAACCATTCTGAGAGTTACAGGAAGTGAAATTTTATTTTTTTATCATTCTGAGCAGTGAGTTTAAGTGTATTGGTTAGCACAACACTTGACAATACAGGCAACCCAGTTTCAATTCCTGCTATTGCCTGTAATGAGTTTGTATGCTCTCCCCGTGACTCTGTGGGTTTCCTCCAGCTGCTCTGATTTACTCCCACAGTCCAGAGAGTTAACAGTTGATAGGTTAATTGGTCATTGTAAATTGTCCTGTGATTAGGGTAGGAATAAATTGGGGATTTGTTGGGTTGTGGGGCTGGAAGGGCTGTGCTGTATTGCAATAAATAAACAAGCTTACAGATCAGAAAATTGGGTTTAGTTATGAAATATTATATTATAGTACATTATACCTGCAGTAAGTATCACCAGTTAGTTGTAGTTATACTACAGGTTTGCTAAACCCCATGTTTAGAAACAAATAAATCAGTCTGTTGGCCTGAGATTTGAAACCTTATTCATTTATATCAGCAGTGAATAGGACTTGCTTATAATCTCATCAGGAGCTGGTCATGTGAGCGTGAGTGACTGGCTGCCCTTATTCAGTTACCCAGACCCAGATGCAATACCCTCCTCCACTTAATTTTGGAGATATCAAATAAAGATCATTGGCCTTAACTCTTAATCTTTGAGTGCTGTTTTTTGTTGCATGCCAAGTCCACACACACAGCAAATTCTGAATACATGTACCGTAAAAGTATTCCCGTTCTGATATGGTCTCCTCTTTTGCCACGATGGGCAGAGAAGCTGCTCCTCATATTCCATCTGGGTCGCCTCCAAGCTGATGGGATAAACATCGATTTCTCCTTCCAGTAACTTCTTCTCACTTTCTGTCACCTCCCCCGGTGCCCCTTCTTCCCTTTCTCCCATAGTCCACTCTCCTCTCCTGTCAGATTCCTTCTCCAGCCCTTCATCCTTCCCACCCACCTGTCTTCACCTATTACCTTCTAGCTAGTCCTCCTCCCCCAACATTTTTATTCTGGTATCTTCTCCCTTCCTTTCCCAGCCTGAAGAAGGGCCTCAGCCCGAAATGTTGACAGGGTTATTCATTCCATAGATGCAACCTGACCTGCTGAGTTTCTCCAGCATTTTGTGTGTTGCCTACATAAATGTACATGGCGAGTAAAGTTGATTTTTGATTGTTGCTTGTGGGCATAACCTAGTGGCAATCAACTCCTAAGCACTGACTGTTCTGCCATTTTCAGATTGCTCTTTGTGGGAGATTGGTATATGCAAGTTGGCTTCTGTGTTTTCCATTTTCAACAATGACTACTATTCAATAGTACACCATTGACTGTTAATCACTTTGACAAACCCTGAGGCCAGGAAAGCCTTTCCATTAATACAAACATTATTTTCTGTGTGTGAACTGATGCTAGTGATAAGCAGTTAGATGATTTCAATCAAAGTGCAAGAATAGGAACACAGACTTGCATGCCTTATTGTTAAAATTTAGTCCAGTGGAAATACCCGTTTATTGCAAAACAGAACAGCAAGCTGCACTCTACTTCTCAGTGATGTAGACAAAAATTCCATCCTCTTAAGTTTTGTTTTATTGTGATTCAAAGTATGTATGACCTATCTTGAATCAAAATAGAATGTGTTGACAGTATTCTAGAAGAATGCATTATATTTGCGATTAATTGGTGGTTTTAATCTAAGTGGCTAAGCTTACATTTCACTGGATAAAAAAGGTTTAAGTCTTTGAATGTTTGGCTCTGGTGGTCTCATGTGGCTTTTTAGAATTTTATACAAAGCCACAGATTCTTGATTTGCACAATAGACAGCACACTCATTGCCAGGAGCCGCTTTAACTGTGTATGGGCATACTTACACTACTAAGTATTCCTGGAATCTTTTCTCTCGGTTCAGAGTGAAATAGTTATTATGACCTTGATGTGGTGTACTCTCTTGAAACAAGAGCTTTTGTTGTTGCAGGCGTATAGCAGTGGAGTATGAGCTGATTCTGATGCTAGTAGAAAACAAAAACAGTAAATGCTGGAAACATTCAGCAGGCTGGAAGACGCATGTGAACAGAGAAAAAAAGGTGCTGTTTCGAGTGCAGTACTCTGAGAAGGAGAGAAAACAAGTTAACTATCAATAGTGCACAAGACTGTGGGGCAGGATTGGAGTGGAGCAAAGGGGGTATCTCTGTTTTGGTGACTGTAATATGGATATTAAGGAAATTAATGTGCCATAATGTGGTTTCACTTTATCAGAGATATTCCCTTTCTTCCAACTATCCCACCCCTTTGTCTTCTCTGCTGTCTGACTAGTATTTTTCCTCTCTTTCCAAGTTCAGACAAATGGTCTTGGACCTGAAATGTTGACTGATTCTCTTTTCACAGATATACTATGTGGCCGCTTTATTAGGTACACGTGTACACCTCAGTAATCCAAATACCTATTCAGCCAATCACATATCAGCAACTTGATGCGTATAACCATGCAAACATGGTCAAGGGGTTCAGTTGTTATTCAGACCAACCATTAGAATGGGGAAGGAATGTGGTGTAAATGACTTTGGCTGTGGTGCCAGATGGGCTAGTTTGATTATCTCAGAAACTGCTGATTTCCTGGAAATTTTTACACACAACAGTCTCTAGAGTTTACAGAAATAGGTACAAAAAACAGAAAACATCCAGTGTGCATCAGTTCTAAAACACCCTAATAAGGGAGATCAGAGGAGAATGGCTAGACAGGTTCAAGCTGAGAGGAATGTGACAATAGCTCAAATAACCACGTGTTACAACATTTGCGTGCAAAAGTGCATCTCTGAACACACATCACATCAAACCTTGAAGCGGGTGGGCTACAGCCGCAGAAGGCCATGTGCATATACTCAGTGGCCACTTCACTAATTTCAGGAAGTACCTAATAAAGTAGCCACTGACTGTAGTGTCTGTCTGGGTGACTGTCCAGCATCTTTCTGTTCTATTTCAGTTTTACAACAGATGCAGGCTTTTAGGTTTCAAATTGTAATAAGCTTTCTTACTTACTTACTGCCCATTGTGCTGCCTGTGTTTAGGCAGCAGTGAAGGTCCTCCATCTCTGTCTGTCCTCTCAGATGTAGAAGGATTCTTCATTGCTGTTTTCATAACAGTTACGTTTTACCTGTCAAGGTTGTTAGCCCTGAGCTGAACCCCTCGAAACTGGAGGACCAGTGGACCACTCTTAGTCTGGCATCTACCCTTTGACCTGTTTGGCATGCATGACCCTGCCAAGAGGAATAGCATAAAGCCCTGACTCCAGCCAACATCGCTCTCCAGGTCTTTGAGGCACGCGAACCTCTAAACCACGGCAAGGTTGCAGTCCACTTGGAGGTTTAATAAGCCAGTATCCATTAAAGACGAGAATATTAATTTCATATCTCTGGAACCTACTTTGACATCTCCTTCAGAAGTACTTCTCCCCGTCAAAAATCCTTCTCTCATCTTCCAGCTTGCAGCTGTGAGGGCTGATCTGTTGCAAACATTACCTCCTCTCGCGGAACCTTTACAAATGCTATTCAGTCTGTGCATCCTCTCCCTGATGAAATTAACTTCACTGCACCATCTATGTCATACTTTCTTTGGACCTCAAGGTTGCAGAACTCTTAAATTACTTAATTCTATGTTCGCTTAAAATATTTGTAAACCAGAAGTTTGCATTATCTCACCGGCACATTGTTGATTAATCTAGTTATATATATAGATATAGGTTTCAACACAATTGCAACGTGGAGTAATACTTCAATACAAAATAACACAAGATTTAACAGTATATTAAAGAAATGCAATTTGAACAACTCTAATCCAGATAGGCCTTCTTTAAAGAATGGCAGTGTATCAGTATAGTAAGGTGTAGAGCCATTTCTCCTGTGTTATGGTTTTCTATGTTTCTATTGGAGCTTAGAAAAATAGAGGGCTATAGGAAACCCAAGGTAATTTCTAAAGTAAGTACATGTTCGGCGCAGCATTGTGGGCTGAAGGGCCTGTATTGTGCCGAAGGTTTTCTGTGTTTCTATGTTTTTTTTCCCTCTTCTGTGCATTCGAGATACTACCTTTAAAACAATGAGAAAGATCTACATCTTCTGTTGTGGCTATTGTGACTTGACATTAAAAGAAGTCTTATTATTCTTCCTAAATTCATGAAGAGTTAGCAGCCAGGTACTTCGTGAATGATTCTCTTGATATGAAATGGAAAAAAAATCACCACTGGAACTGTCTGAAAGATGATTCTCTAAAATTGCAATGACACTTACAAACTGCTTGCATTTGCGATACTTCTACGGTGCCTTACTTGCACTCATATATTTGTAGTTAGTGTCGTTAGCATTTCATATACACATGAAGGAAGTTTATAAGCTATCCCAACATTTATTGAAAGGCACAGGTACAACTTTTATTTCCTTTCTGCAAACAGTCTCACATCCAGTATCGTGAAACTCTCCACCAGTGTTAAATTCATTTGTACATTATGTGCTGTGTCATATAGACAATAGACAATAGACAATAGGTGCAGAAGTAGACCATTCGGCCCTTCGAGCCTGCACCGCCATTTTGAGATCATGGCTGATCATCTACTATCAATACCCGGTTCCTGCCTTGTCCCCATATCCCTTGATTCCCCTATCCATAAGATACCTATCTAGCTCCTTCTTGAAAGCATCCAGAGAATTGGCCTCCACTACCTTCCAAGGCAGTGCATTCCAGACCCCCACAACTCTCTGGGAGAAGAAGTTTTTCCTTAACTCTGTCCTAAATGACCTACCCCTTATTCTCAAACCATGCTCTCTGGTACTGGACTCTCCCAGCATCTGGAACATATTTCCTGCCTCTATCTTGTCCAATCCCTTAATAATCTTATATGTTTCAATCAGATCCCCTCTCAATCTCCTTAATTCCAGCGTGTACAAGCCCAGTCTCTCTACCCTCTCTGTGTAAGACAGTCCAGACATCCCAGGAATTAACCTTGTAAATCTATGCTGCACTTCCTCTATAGCCAGGATGTCCTTCCTTAACCCTGGAGACCAAAACTGTACACAATACTCCAGGTGTGGTCTCACCAGGGCCCTGAACAAATGCAAGAGGATTTCCTTGCTCTTGTACTCAATTCCCTTTGTAATAAAGGCTAACATTCCATTAGCCTTCTTCACTGCCTGCTGCACTTGCTCATTCACCTTCAGTGACTGATGAACAAGGACTCCTAGATCTCTTTATATTTCTTGCTTACCTAACTCTGCCTTCCTGTTCTTACTCCCAAAGTGGATAACCTCACACTTATTCACATTAAACGTCATCTGCCAAGTATCTGCCCACTCACTCAGCCTATCCAAGTCACCCTGAATTCTCCTAACATCCTCATCACATGTCACACTGCCACCCAGCTTAGTATCATCAGCAAACTTGCTGATGTTATTCTCAATGCCTTCATCTAAGTCGTTGACGTAAATCGTAAACAGCTGTGGTCCCAATACCGAGCCCTGTGGCACCCCACTAGTCACCACCTGCCATTCCGAGAAACACCCATTCACCATTACCCTTTGCTTTCTATCTGCCAACCAGTTTTCTATCCATGTCAATGTCTTCCCCCCAATGCCATGAGCTTTGATTTTACCCACCAATCTCCTATGTGGGACCTTATCAAATGCCTTCTGAAAATCGAGGTACACTACATCCACTGGATCTTCCTTGTCTAACTTCCTGGT
Organism: Hemitrygon akajei; assembly: GCF_048418815.1. NCBI lineage: Eukaryota > Metazoa > Chordata > Chondrichthyes > Myliobatiformes > Dasyatidae > Hemitrygon > Hemitrygon akajei. Next base: position 62,491,492 of record NC_133137.1, read on the forward strand.
TACACCTCGAAAAACTCCAATAGATTAGTCAAGCACGATTTACCCTTGGTAAATCCATGCTGGCTCGGCCCAATCCTATCACTGCTATCTAGATATGCCACTATTTCATCTTTAATAATGGACTCTAGCATCTTCCCCACTACTGATGTTAGGCTGACAGGATGATAGTTCTGTTTTCTCCCTCCCTCCTTCCTTAAAAAAGTGGGATAACATTAGCCATTCTCCAATCCTCAGGAACTGATCCTGAATCTAAGGAACATTGGAAAATGATTATCAATGCATCCGCAATTTCCAGAGCCACCTCCTTTAGTACCCTAGTATGCAGACCATCTGGACCTGGGAATTTGTCAGCCTTCAGTCCCATCAGTCTACTCATCACCGTTTCCTTCCTAATGTCAATCTGTTTCATTTCCTCTGTTACCCTATGTCCTTGGCCCATCCATACATCTGGGAGTTTGCTTGTGTCTTCCCTCATGAAGACAGATCTAAAGTACTTATTAAATTCTTCTGCCATTTCTCTGTTTCCCATAACAATTTCACCCAATTCATTCTTCAAGGGCCCAACATTGTTCTTAACTATCTTCTTTCTCTTCACATACCTAAAAAAGCTTTTGCTATCCTCCTTTATATTCCTGGCTAGCTTGCATTCGTACCTCAATTTTTCTCCCCGTATTGCCTTTTTAGTTAAGTTCTGTTGTTCCTTAAAAATTTCCCAATCATCTGTCCTCCCAATCATCTTAGCTCTGTCATACTTCCTTTTTTTTAATGCTATGCAATCTCTGACTTCCTTTGTCAACCACTGTGGCCCCTTTCCCCCCTTTGAATCCTTCGTTCTCCGGAGGATGAACTGATTTTGCACCTTATGCATTATTCCCAAGAATACCTGCCATTGCTGTTCCATTGTCTTTTCTGCTAGGATATCCATCCAGTTAACTTTGGTCAGCTCTTCCCTCATGGCTTCATAGTCCCCTTTGTTCAACTGCAACACTGACACCTCCGATCTGCCCTTATCCTTCTCAAATTGCAGATAAAAACTTATCATATTATGGTCACAACCTCCTAATGGCTCCTTTACTTCAAGATCACTTATCAAATCCTGTTCATTACACAACACTAAATCCAGAATAGCCTTGTCCCTGGTCGGCTCTCATACAAGCTGTTCCAAGAATGCATCCTGTAGGCACTCTACAAACTCCCTATCCTGTGGTCCAGCACCAACCTGATTCTCCCAGTTCACCTGCATGTTGAAATCCCCCATAACTACTGCGACATTACCTTTGCCACATGCCAGTGTTAACTCCCTATTCAACTTGCACCCAATATCCATGCTACTGTTTGGTGCCTTGTAGACAACACCCATTTGGGTCTTTTTGCCCTTACTGTTCCTCAGTTCTATCCACACAGACTCTACTTCTCCTGACCCTATGTCCTCCCTTGCAAAGGACTGAATCTCATTCCTCACCAACAGGGCCAGCCCACCCCCTCTGCCCACATTTCTGTCCCTACGATAGCACATATACCCTTGTACATTCATTTCCCAGGTCTGATCTCCCTGCAGCCATGTCTCCGTTATCCCAACAACATCATAGTTACCCATTCGCACCTGAGCTTCAAGCTCATCCGCCTTATTTCTGACACTTCATGCATTCAGATATAGAATTTTTAGCCCATTTCTCCTTTTTCTGTTTAAATCGCTGCCTATTGTGCTTAACCCAGCTCCCCGAACTCCCATCGGGCTATACGCCCCTTGAATTTTGTTGTCCTTCCTAAATTTGCTTATTCTTTCTGCACATTTAACTCCATGTTCCGTCAGACCATCCCTCTGTACATGTGTCCTCCTTATCACTTGTTCCGCCTCACCTTTCTCTACCTCACACTTAATATTCCGGACATGGGCGATCATTAGAGTTATAAAATTAGTCAGTATCATCATGGGTAATAGCCTCCATAGTATCCAAAATATCTTCTAGGAGCAGTGCCTCAGAAAAGCGGCTTCCTTCATGAAGGAACCTCATCACCCAGGACATACCCTTTTCTCATTGTTACCATCAGGAAGGAGGCACAGAAGCCTGAAGGCACACACTCAGCAATTCAGGAACAGCTTCTTCCCCTCTGTCATCTAATTTCTAAATGGACATTGAACCCATGAACACTACCTTACTACTTTTTAAAAATTTCTGTTTTTGAACTACTTTCCTTAATTTAATTATTTAATATACATATATAATATATACACACACACACATAATAAATAAATAAATATTCTTACTGTGATTCAGTTTTTTTCCTATATTTATCACGTATTGCATTGTAATGCTGCTGCAAAGTTAACAAATTTCATGACATATGCCGGTGATATAAAACCTGATTCAGATTCTGACCAAGATAGTTTTTGGCAAATTTTTCTACAGAAGTGGTTTGCCATTACCTTCTTTTGACAGAGTCTTTGCAAGACAGGTAACCCCTTTAAGGTATCAATACTCTTCAGGGACAGTCTGCCTGGTGTCAACCAGGACTTGTGATATGCACCAGCTGCTCATATGAGCACCGCCATCTGCTCCCATGGCTTTAGCTGACCTTGAATGGAGGTTCGGGGGTGTTAAGCAGGTGCTACACCTTGCCCAAGGGTGGTCTGCAGGCCTGCGGAGGGAAGGAGCGCCCTGCTTCTCTTTGGTAGAGTCATATCCCCACCCTGCCCCCCAAGCCACCGTAATAGAATCCTTAATTATAATCTCTTGTTTATATTCATCAAATGTGTGTTTTAGATACAGAATGATTGAGAATTACTTTATTGTTTGACCATCGGGAAAAGAAGCCAGTTCCAAATTGTCACTAGCTTCAGCTCAATTGGAATAGGTTACACCTAGGACATCTTCAAACTTGATATTAAAAAAAACCTAAATGAAAGAGGAGGCAACATTCTGTGACTCTAACAACACACACAAAATGCTGGTGGAACACAGCAGGCCAGGCAGCATCTACAAGGAGAAGCACTGACGACATTTTGGGCCAAGACTCTTTGTCAGGACTAACTGAAGGGAAAGATACTATGAGATTTGAAAGTAGTGGGGGGAGGGGAAATGCAAAATGATAGGAGAAGACTGGAGGGGGAGGGATGAAGCTAAGAGCTGGAAAGGTGATTGGCAAAAGTGATACAGAGCTGGAGAAGGGAAAGGATCATGGGGCGGGAGGCCTCAGGAGAAAGAAAGGGGGAGGGGGGGAGCACCAGAGGGAGATGGAGAACAGGCAGAGTGATGGGCAGAGAGAGAGAAATAAACAAACAACTGAATATGTCAGGGATGGGGTAAGAAGGGGAGGAGGGGCATTAACAGGTTAGAGAAGTCAATCAGGTTGGAGGCTGATATACCCAGCCGGTATATAAGGTGTTGTTCCTCCAACCTGAGTGTGGCTTCATCTTGATAGTAGAGGAGGCCATGGATAGACATATCAGAATTGGAATGGGACGTGGAATTAAAATGTGTGGCCCTTTCTTGATCTTTCTGTCTCCATCTCTGGAGACGGCTTATCTACTGATATCTACTACAAGCCTACAGACTCTCACAGATACCTGGACTATTCCTCTTCCCACCCTGTCTCTTGCAAAAATCCTATCCCCTTCTCACAATTCCTCTGTCTCCGCCACATCTGCTCTCAGGATGAGGCTTTTCATTCCAGGACGAAGGAGATGTCTTCCTTTTTTAAACAAAGTGGCTTCCCTTCCTCCACCATCAACTCTGCTCTCAAACGCATCTCTCCCATTTCCTGCACATCTGCCCTCACTCCATCCACCCGCCACCCCACTCAGGATAGGGTTCCCCTTGTCCTTACCTACCACCCCACCAGCCTCCAGGTCCAATGTATAATTCTCTGTAACTTCCGCCACCTCCAACGGGATCCCATTACCAAGTACATCTTTCCCTACCCCCCTCTTTCTGCTTTCTGCAGGGATCGCTCCCTACGCGACTCCCTTGTCCATTCGTCCCCCCCATCCCTTCCCACCGATCTCCCTCCTGGCACTTATCCTTGTAAACGGAACAAGTGCTACACCTGCCCTTACACTGAGTAGGCTACGGTCAATTATGGATAACTCTGAACATCCTCTACATAGCACCATCCAGAGACAGAGAAGCAGTTTCAGCGACAGGTTACTATCGATGCAATGCTCCTCAGACAGGATGAAGAGGTCAATACTCCCCAATGCCATTAGGCTTTACAATTCTACCGCCAGGACTTAAGAACTTTTTAAAAGCTATTATTAATGCTTTTGAGATAGTGATTTAGATGCATATAATATTTTTTTTTACTGAGTTAAGTATTGTATGTAATTAGTTATGCTACAACAAGTGTATGGGACATTGGAAAAAAGTTGAATTTCCCCATGGGGATGAATAAAGTATCTATCTATCTATCTCACCACCATTCAGGGCCCCAGACAGTCCTTCCAGGTGAGGCGACACTTCACCTGTGAGTTGGCTGGTGTGATATACTGCATCCGGTGCTCCCGGTGTGGCCTTTTATATATTGGTGAGACCCGACACAGACTGGGAGACTGTTTCGCTGAACACCTACGCTCGGTCCACTAGAGAAAGCAGAATCTCCCAGTGTCCACACATTTTAATTCCACGTCCCATTCCCATTCTGATATGTCTATCCATGGCCTCCTCTACTGTCAGGATGAAGCCACACTCAGGTTGGAGGAACAACACCTTATATACCGGCTGGGTAGCCTCCAACCTGATGGCATGAACATTGACTTCTCTAACTTCAGTTAATGCCCCTCCTCCCCTTCTTACCCCATCCCTGACATATTCAGTTGTTTGTTTTTTTTTCTGTCTCTGCCCATCACCCTGCCTGTTCTCCATCTCCCTCTGGTGCTCCCCTCCCCCTTTCTTTCTCCCGAGGCCTCCCGTCCCATGATCCTTTCCCTTCTCCAGCTCTGTATCACTTTCACCAATCACCTTTCCAGCTCTTAGCTTCATCCCACCCCCTCCGGTCTTCTCCGATCATTTTGCATTTTCCCCTCCCCCCACTACTTTCAAATCTCTTACTATCTTTCCTTTCAGTTAGTCCTGACGAAGGGTCTTGGCCCAAAACGTCGACAATGCTTCTCATATAGATGCTGCCTGGCCTGCTGTGTTCCACCAGCATTTTGTGTGTGTTGTTTGAATTTCCAGCATCTGCAGATTTCCTCGTGTTTGCTCTTTAAATTCTGTGACACTTATGTTTGTAATAATAACTCTTAGCTATGCTGTGTTAATACTTTCTGCAATTGCACTTGAAATTGTACAGTTACTTCAATAGTCCACGGTGCAAATAAATACAAATTGGTCACATTGGTTTCACTGGTTTCTCCAATCCATTGTGATATTTATCGTGAATTAGACAATTATCAAACTGTATATAGTATTTTGCTCTTCCATCGTAGATGTTTACCCCTCAAGGAGATGTTGTTTTATTGAGTTGAATGATCAAATAAACAATAGTCACTTTAACTGTCCCATTTGGGGAAAGAAAGCAAAACTATTTCTCTAATTTCAAAGCCCTACCCCACAGATAAGATCTAGGCTGACACTTTACTACAGTACAGTAGTACATAACATTAGAGTCGTTGTTACTTTGAATGAGAAGTAACTTGAGGCCCAAATGCCTTAATATCTACAAGTAAAAGTTCCATGGTGGATTTGAGTGAAAAGGTTGGCTATGATTTGATTGAATGGCAGTGAATGCAAGAGGTATCATCTTCTCTTGGCTTTTTTCTTCTTAAAGCACTAATAGAAATTGAGAATTAAGAGATTGATCTTTGCACCACGAGATCTGGTAAGTTAAGGAATCTCACTGTACAGTTTCTCTATACCAGACACTACATTTGAAAAGTATTTAGTTACGGGGTGGGGTTTGGCATCTTAACAGTATGGTATATGGTGTATGATTTTTAAAATTCTGGCAGTACTGTGTGTACTTATGACTCGTTAGCTGGAAGCATTTAAGTTAAGCAGTAACTTAACTTAATCAGATCGTCTGGTGTTAAGTTAGACCTGATTCAAGAAAAGTTATTTATTTTTTCCTGATTCCACTCAACCTGTCCATCTTTCTTCTGAATGCCTGTCCCATCCACCTTGAATCCTTCAGGGCTTTGAACCTTCCAGACTGAACCATTGCTGTTTTTATTCATTTGATTTCTTCCCCTCTTTAACAATTATTCTTTAGCCAGTTGTATTTTTATTCTAAACAGTGGTGGTTCACAAGTTTCCATTCTCAGCTCTCTACTCTGTATATTCATGGTTGCATGGTCAGAACTTGCTCTATTTCCATCTAAAAGTTTGCAGTTGATGCCGCTGTTGTGGGCCACACCTTAAATATGTAACTATGTGTCAATGTACAGGAAGGAGAGAGAGAGCTTAGTGCCATGGTGTTATGACAACAACCGTTCCGTTAATGTCAACAAAAGAGCTGCTTAGGAAGTGGGGGAAGTGCTTGTGCTCCTGCCTACATCACCAGTTTTGAAGTTGAGAGCTTCAAGTTTCTAGATTTGGACATCACCAGTAACCTGTCCTGGTCCAATTGGTTCCACAGCCAAGAAAGCTCACCAGCTCGTCTACTTTCTCAGGAGGTTTAAGAAATTTGGCACGTCCCTGTCAACTCTTACCAATTGTTATTGATGCACCACAGAAAGCATTCTATCTGAATGCATAAAGGCTTAGTGTGCCAACTGCTCTGCACGCGACCACAAGAAACTGCAGAGAGATATAGACGCAGCTCAGCACATTCCCAGAATCAGCCTCCCCTCCATGGACTCTGTCTATAATCCTTGCTGCTTAATTAAAGCAGCCAACTTTATCAAAGACCCATCCACCCTGGACATTCTCTCATCTCCCATTGGGCAAAACATACAAAAGCCTGAAAGCACGTACCACCATGCTGAAGCACTGTTATCAGCCTCTTGAATGGACCATTTGTTCAATAAGATGGACTCTTGCCCTCACAATCTACCTTACACTTTATCGTTTACCTGCGCCTGCACACTTTCAGTAGCTTTTACACTTTATTCTGCATTGTTATTGCTTTACCATATTGCAGTTCAGTGCATTGGGTAATGATTTAATCTTTATAAGCAAATTGCCAGCCAAGTTTATCACTACAATGTATCTTTGTATGTGCAATGATAATAAATGAACAGAATTATCAGAACATCATAATCCTGCAGTCTGTGTATTGCTCAAGATTTCCAGCTTCTGCGGAATTGCATGTGTTTATAATGTGGAACATCTTGCTTTGTGGTTTCTGGCCACGTCTTGGTCCTGTGTTTTAGCTTGAGTCAGACTGAACTTCATTTCACAAACAGTCTTATTCTGCTTCCTGTGCCTTCCATTCAGCCTCGCCCAGCTCTTCAGATTCCTTCTTCTGTAATATTTCACAGTCCCATTCTCAATTCAAGTACATTTATTATCAAAAAATGTTTCATTATACAACCTTGTGATTTGCTTGCTCACAGGTAGCAAGAAACTTAAAAGAATCCTATTTAAAAACCAACACTTGATGCGCAAAAGTAAGATGAAAAAAAATCAAGCAAACAATTGAAGTGAACAGCAGTATTCTAAACCAAAACTGAGTCCTTGGATCCAAACCCTCGAGGAGCCCAGAGCAGGCCCGAAGCCTTGCTTATCAGTTCATCATATTAGCGGGCACGGAGCACAGCAGCCAGGCAGTCTTCATAGCCTCAGCACCGTGGAGATGGCCGTCACTCTCGCCTCAGATCCTGACACCCTACCTGGTCCGGCATTTAAATTGACCCAACAATGGACAGCAAAAGGCTCCAGCATCCCGGAGAGAGGAGTGAAGATCACAGGGAGTGAGTTAAATCAGCTCTTGCCACCAGTCTTAGCCAGCGAACTAAATCCAACTCTAATCTCAGTCTGATGACCTCATTTCTGTATCTATTTAGTGTTAGTGCTAATCCTCAGCTCTTCAGTCCTTCTGCCTCTCCTACTCTCCCTCACAACTGTTACCTTTCGACCCTTTACCCTAATCAGGACACTTCACTTTTCCAAAACTCCTCCACAAACACCCTCAGAAACTTCAGCCTTAAATTTGAAGACATATTTATACAATGATTTTTAAGCCTCAAGATCACCAAATGCACTACACCAGATATATATCAGAAGTCAAATAGTTGGGATTCTGAAATTTTTAAAAAAAGTTTAAAATTTTAGAAACACTCAATAGGTCAGGCAGCATTTGTAGAGAGAGGAGGAAATAAACAATAGACAATAGACAATAGGTGCAGAAGTAGACCATTCGGCCCTTCGAGCCTGCACTGCCATTTTGAGATCATGGCTGATCATCTACTATCAATATCCGGTTCCTGCCTTGTCCCCATATCCCTTGATGCCCCTATCCATAAGATACCTATCTAGCTCCTTCTTGAAAGCATCCAGAGAATTGGCCTCCACTACCTTCCGAGGCAGTGCATTCCAGACCCCCACAACTCTCTGGGAGAAGAAGTTTTTCCTTAACTCTGTCCTAAATGACCTACCCCTTATTCTCAAACCATGCCCTCTGGTACTGGACTCTCCCAGCACCTGGATCATATTTCCTGCCTCTATCTTGTCCAATCCCTTAATAATCTTATATGTTGCAATCAGATCCCCTCTCAATCTCCTTAATTCCAGCGTGTACAAGCCCAGTCTCTCTAACCTCTCTGCGTAAGATAGTCCTGACATCCCAGGAATTAACCTTGTAAATCTATGCTGCACTTCCTCTACAGCCAGGATGTCCTTCCTTAACCCTGGAGACCAAAACTGTACACAATACTCCAGGTGTGGTCTCACCAGGGCCCTGTACAAATGCAAGAGGATTTCCTTGCTCTTGTACTCAATTCCCTTTGTAATAAAGGCCAACATTCCATTAGCCTTCTTCACTGCCTGCTGCACTTGCTCATTCACCTTCAGTGACTGATGAACAAGGACTCCTAGATCTCTTTATATTTCTCCCTTACCTAACTTTACACCGTTCAGATAATAATCTGCCTTCCTGTTCTTACCCCCAAAGTGGATAACCTCACACTTATTCACATTAAACGTCATCTGCCAAGTATCTGCCCACTCACCCAGCCTATCCAAGTCACCCTGAATTCTCCTAACATCCTCATCACATGTCACACTGCCACCCAGCTTAGTATCATCAGCAAACTTGCTGATGTTATGCTCAATGCCTTCATCTAAGTCGTTGATGTAAATGGTAAACAGCTGTGGTCCCAATACCGAGCCCTGTGGCACCCCACTAGTCACCACCTGCCATTCCGAGAAACATCCATTCACCGTTACCCTTTGCTTTCTATCTGCCAACCAGTTTTCTATCCATGTCAATGTCTTCCCCCCAATGCCATGAGCTTTGATTTTACCCACCAATCTCCTATGTGGGACCTTATCAAATGCCTTCTGAAAATCGAAGTACACTACATCCACTGGATCTCCCTTGTCTAACTTCCTGGTTACATCCTCGAAAAACTCCAATAGATTAGTCAAGCATGATTTACCCTTGGTAAATCCATGCTGGCTCGGCCCAATCCTATCACTGCTATCTAGATATGCCTCTATTTCATCTTTTCTAGCATCTTCCCCACTACTGATGTTAGGCTGACAGGTCAATAGTTCTCTGTTTTCTCCCTCCCTCCTTTCTTAAAAAGTGGGATAACATTAGCCATTCTCCAATCTTCAGAAACTGCTCCTGAATCTAAGGAACATTGGAAAATGATTACCAATGCATCCGCAATTTCCAGGGCCACCTCCTATTGTACCCTAGTATGCAGACCATCTGGACCTGGGAATTTGTCAGCCTTCAGTCCCATCAGTCTACTCATCACCGTTTCCTTCCTAATTCAATCTGTTTCATTTCCTCTGTTACCCTATGTCCTTGGCCCATCCATATATCTGGGAGTTTGCTTGTGTCTTCCCTCGTGAAGACAGATCTAAAGTACTTATTAAATTCTTCTGCCATTTCTCTGTTTCCCATAACAATTTCACCCAATTCATTCTTCAAGGGCCCAACATTGTTCTTAACTATCTTCTTTCTCTTCACATACCTAAAAAAGCTTTTGCTATCCTCCTTTATATTCCTGGCTAGCTTGCGTTCGTACCTCATTTTTTCTCCCCGTATTGCCTTTTCAGTTAAGTTCTGTTGTTCCTTAAAAATTTCCCAATCATCTGTCCTCCCATTCACCTTAGCTCTGTCATACTTCCTTTTTTTTTAATGCTATGCAATCTCTGACTTCCTTTGTCAACCACTGTGGCCCCTTTCCCCCCTTTGAATCCTTCCTTCTCCGGGGGATGAACTGATTTTGCACCTTGTGCATTATTCCCAAGAATACCTGCCATTGCTGTTCCACTGTCTTTTCTGCTAGGATATGCGTCCAGTTAACTTTGGCCAGCTCCTCCCTCATGGCTCCATAGTTTCCCCTGTTCAACTGCAACACTGACACCTCCGAGCTGCCCTTATCCTTCTCAAATTGCAGATTAAAACTTATCATATTATAAAGGCAATGTTTCAGGTTGGAGACAATTCATCTGAAAAGATAATGTTGAAAGCATGTATGAGAAAGGGGGAGGGGTGGAATGAGTGAAGAGCGGGAATGTAGTGAAAAGTGGAAATGCAATTAGATAAACAGAGAGTGGGGTGGTGAGGACTTGGTGTTATTGCTGAACTGACAAAAGAGCAGATGTAATGAAACAGAGCAGATAAATGGGGACTGAGTAGAGGGAAAAAAATTAAAAGAATACTGAAAATATCCAGGAGATTAGGCAACAACTGTAGAGTGAAAATCTATGATCAGAACTGGACAGATAGACTGAAAAGGCTGATTTGAACTTTTGCTGAGTTGAATTATAAAGTATCTGGTTGAAGAACCAAATGCTGTTTTTTAAACTTCATTGCAACCGTGTGAAATCTTAATGGTTAAAGTTAAAATTAAAATTTAAAACGTAAAATGTCCTAGAAATCTGGTATTTTATATCATGTTTGAGCTAATTTAAGTGAAGCAAACCTCACAAGCAGAACGATAATTATACCAAAATAAATATTGGCCGGAATATCAAGGAAAAACTCTTTACTTTTCTTGAAAGTTATGCCATGAGGTATTTTATGATCACTTGAGAGGATTTACATTTCAGATGGCATCTTTGACAATGCTCTGAGCAATATCATAAAATATCTTCCAGGTTTGACACAGTTAAAACCTTAATTTTTTTAGATGTAATCATTCTACCGGTCACTGACAAACTAGCATTTACAAAAGCATCTTTTCATTGTAGCTTTCACAACCAACCTTAGTCCTGGCACATTACTAGGGTTTCAGAGCCAAGATCCCAACCCTGTCTCTGTAACTTGCATTCTTTCAACTGTGGGAGTAAAGCAAGAGCCTATTTGTTGAATATAAGATCTCCTAGCAGACAAAGCATGAATACAAGGGGGAAAAGAAGAGTACATAGGAAGAATAAAGCAAGCAAAGCAGAGGAAAGTGTGGATTAGAAGGGAAAGGGAATAAGAAGAAAAATGAAAAGGGAGAATGAGTGAGTCCCAATACTGAGAGCAATAGGAATCTCTGTCTTGACATCCCATTTATCTCTTGCTCTCTACTCATTCACCCATTTCTCAGACAATTTGTGGATCTTCCAGCTTCCATACTGTCTTCTTGGGATTTTTGCTCCTCTTACCTCATCCAAAAATAAAATTTTAACAGCAGTGAGTGTATCCTATATGATAATAATCCCCAAAGTTGGTTGCCAGTTGTCAGGCAAAGTACATTGGGGTTGTACAAAAGGCCAAACCTGATAAAATGCATAAATGTAAAGGTTGTGGGACAGGAACAAACTTCAGAAACAAGGCAAACCCATAAAGGCATTTAACTACAAAAGAAAATATAAATTAAACCATTGGGAATTATTAAGACAAAGCACATTCCATTGGATAATTCAAAATTAGTGCTTTTCTTTAGGCAATGGACTTCAGTTAACCCACTCTCTTTGTGCTCCTTTCTCTCCTGATGCCCTAGCTTGTCCCCTCCCAAAACTGGTTCCATCTGCCTGATGCCTGCTCACCACACGTTCTGGTTCTCCTACCTTCTTCCGCAACTTAGTCCACTGTCTATCATTCCTCCCTTGTTCGGTTCCACTTAACACCTTCCAGACTCATTAAATTCCATTTCCCCTTCCCTCATCTGTCTCTTCTTGTCTCCACCAATCGCACTCCTGATGTAGTCTCCCAACTCCGCCCCTTCCCCTCCTGGCTTCGTCTGCCCAGCAAACTCCTCTACATCTGGTTCTATCCAGCCCCCGTCTCAATTCATACTCTTTCTTCTTTATATTGATATTTTTCCCTCTTTATTCTTTATCCTGATGCAGGATCTCAGCTTGAAATGTTGACCAACCCTTTGGCTCTTCCAATGCTACCTGACCTACTGAATTCCTCCAGTAGTTTGATTTTTATTTCTTCCAGCATCTGGTCTTCGAGGCATTTTCCACTGAGGTTGGGTGAGACTGCAACCAGAGGTCATGGGTTAAGGGTGAAAGGTGAAAGGTTTAAGGGGATCATGAGGGGTAGCTTCTTCTCCCAGAGGGCCATGAGAGTGTGGAATGAGCTGTCAGCACAAGTGGTGCATGCAAGCTTGATTTTGATTAAAGGGATGTTTGGATAGGTATATAGATGGTAGTGGTATGGAGGGCTATGCTTCTGGTGCAGATCGATGGGAGTAGGCATTTTAAATGGTTTGACAAGGACTAGATGGGCTGAAGGGCCAGTTTTCTGTGCTGTACTTTTCAATGGCTATGATTCTAGGAGCATCAATATAAAGGATAAGTCTCTAGTCTTCAAACTAGATGATTTGTCGTACAGTTGTAGAGATAATACAACATAGAAATGGGCCCTTTTCCCATTGAGTGTGTACTAGCTACCCAATTGCAATAATCCAGTTTTTTATTCTCTCCACATTCTCATCAATTCCTTCACCGAACCTGCAACGTAGCTGAACACTTGGGCCATCCTGGACATCTCAGGACATAAAACTGGATGAAATCCATGTGGTCACAGGATAATTTGCAACACTCATGTTTTAAATGGAACACAGATTGAGGTTAATCAAAAGAGTAAAAGTAAAGCAAATGTTCCAGAGGATGGTGGGACCAGAGAAGATTATAGAGATGGGGAGTAGGGAGGACATTGTAGGTCAACATGCAAATGTATAAAGGATGGATTGGATACAGTTATGCTTTGGATAGGCTTTGGTTTACAGAAATTAGAATCGGTTGCCAAGTTTTGGCAGTAAAATAGCTGTGGGAATTACTCACTGCTCCTATCTCCACACACTTCCCCACCCTCAGAGGTGGATGGACTGCACTTACAGTATTGTGAGCAGTTCTGGGCCCCTTATCTAAGAAAGGATGGGCTGTCATTGGAGAGAATCCAAAGAAACCTCATTAGCATCATCCTGGGAATGAAAAGGTTAATGTTTGAGGAGTGTTTGATGGCTCTGGGCTTGTACTCACTGAATTTAAGAAGAATGAGTGGGAGGATCTCATTGCAATCTACCAAATATTGAAAGGCCTAGACTGAGTGGAAGAGGAGAGGATGTCTCCTAGAGTGGGGGAGTCCAGGACCAGAGGGTACAGAATATAAGGACATTACTTTAGAACAGAGATGATGAATTTCTTTTGCCAGAGTGTGGTGAGTCTGTGGAATTCATTGCCTTGGATGGCAGTGGAGGCCAAGTCATTGTGTATACTTAAAGCGGAAGTTGATTGGTTCTTGATTAGTAAGGACGTCAAAGATTCTGGGGAGAAGGCAGGAGGTGCAGTTGGGGGGGGCGGGATAATAAATCAGACGTAATGGAATGGTGGAGTGGAATCAATGGGCTGAATGGCCTAATTTTGCTCTTTTGTCTTATTGTCTTACAGATCACTTCTATTTCATACAAACTATGTTTCACTGCAATTTATGCTTAGTGTTTGCAACAAGTGCTGAATTTTGTACTGACAATAAGGAAATAGCATATTTGATAGGAGCAAAAATGAAATATTGGCTAAGAATAAGAGTGGAAAGGCAGTTGATGGAGGAGTTATGATGCTTATTGGCAATCTCATGAGTTAGCTACCAAACCTGGTGGAATTACTGAGCTGCTGCACATTCACTATGTGTCACGGGGTTGATATTCTCCAATCCTTTTGCTAGTTTGCTTCAATCACTACCACAACCCAACAGACCCAACTATGAACTCCTCAGTGACGGTAGCCTGTAGACAGAAGGCTTTTGTACATGTTTATGAATCAAGCTCTTTTCTGTTACATACAATGCCTTGGGCCTCATGTACAATAGAATGTAACAGCTAGGCAGGATCGTGGACACTGCACAGGACTCATGCAATGTAGACCTGCACTCTTTCTTGCCTGCTGGCTCTTGGGAAAGTACGTTTGGAGAGAATGTGATGAAGCGTGCACCAAGATAATCACCGTATGCATGATTTAGAAGCCAACTCACCCTTGAAGGTTTATTGCACCAAAAATTCATGCCTTCTACATACGTAATTCAAAAATACATTTTTTTAAATAGATGAACTGTGTGTACGTGAATATATAGTTCTTCAAACAAATGGATAAGCTCACAAGCTCACAGGCTCCACACTCCCAGTTGGAAATTTTCCTGAGAAGACATTTAGAGTTAAACATGGTTTAAATGAGTTTCATGTAATGGTTGCTACCAGAACTCCCTGTCCATTTAGCAGCCAGCTTTGCCTCACTGATTTGTTGTTATTCAAAATAAATGAAGATAGGATTTCACTTCTGGTCATGGAAACTGTCTGTAGTTGATCAGATGACTGTTGCATATCCAGCAGGATTGGATAGGAGAATTCAGCCACTGAAAAATGGGCAATGTTAGTTTCACCACTTTGGCAATAGCGATAAATCTTCCATTTATTGCTGAAATGTGTTGTGTCTTTACCAACTGTACAGGCAAATGGAAATAATAGTCCATGTGTTCGATTGAGCTTTTCATGCTGGAACCAAAGTATTTGCTTAACTCGGTTCAATTGCAGACCCCTATTAGAGAGGAAAGTGAAACGCAGAAAAAAACACCTGCTTCTTCTAGAAGTCTGAAACTAAAATGTAAAATGTTGTAAAAGCTCAGTAGACCAGAAAGCTTTTGTGGGAAGGAAAGAACAGTTAACATTTTGGGTCAAAGACCTCTCACCTTGAAATGTTAACTGTTGCTTTTTCCCCAGAAAGTACCTGCCTGGCTGAGTGAGGGATTCAATTCAGCTTGTGTAGTGATGTTGCTAAGACAATCTTCAGAATCAACTTTAATTTGGCAGACAGTGGATGGAAGTTTTCCATAATGAATAATCTGGTTTGGGGACTGTGCTGTATTCAGAAATTGTTCTTATTTGTGTTATTGAAGAATATGTGTCTTCAATAGCGCATTGCTTACTTGTTACCAGTGGCAGCTTGGAGATGTTAAAGAAGAATAGTCCTTTGGTGGCGATCAACAGAGATCAATTTTGAGAAGAGTGGTAGAAGCTGAATCTGCTGAGACAACAAGACTGGCAGAAATTGCAAATGCTACATTCATCGTGTAGTGCTGCAGGAAAAAGCCAAGAAGCCAAGATGGTGGCGCGATGCAGCTTGCAGCAGCCACTCCGCAGCTGATATCTGTTATTTTTTAAGCGGGGTGCCGTGTGCAATCCTAGTCTGATGAAAAACGGAAGTGAGAGCACGGAGGAACATCTGGAAATCTCCAGGAAAGCCTTCTTCATTGCTGCTGCTGCTGTGAGGTCCGGGTCTCTGCTGAGAAGAACAGGCCCCCAGACCTCGGGATCTCGTTGGCGGGGGCACCTTAATACGCTCGGCAAAGGGTGGTGCTCGGAGAAGCTGTGCCGGAGGGGATGGTTGGAGGTTCGATGGACTCAGAGTCCGCTGTGGTCGGAGTGCTTTTCACTGTGTGCTGTATCTGCGAGGCTGGGTTCGATGGAGCTTTCACTGTGTGTGCTGTGTCTGTGAGGCTGGGTCCGACGGAGCTTTCACTGTGTGCTGCGCCTGCGAGGCTGAGTCCTGCGCCGTGGAAGTCCATAGCAGGGGTATTCCCTTCTGCCGCCTGCGTGGGATGACGCGTCTATCGGGACCCTGAGGACTTGTGGAAACTGTGTGGTGGTTTCTTTTGAACTTATAGTCTTTTAACATCTTTGGTCTATTTTTACTGTGCCCATGGTCTGTTTTTGTTATCAATTATGCTATTGTTATCACTGTTGTAACTATATGTTGTAACTATGTGGTTTTGTGCAGGGCTTGTAGCTTTAGTTTTTGGTTTTGTTTTGTCTGGTGGGTTTGGAGCTCCTTTCTGGGGAACGCGCTAAGACGGTAGCGCAATATTAATATGCAGCAGCCTCTCCGGACTCTGGATTGGGGATTGCCAAACGTTATGTAGATTTTCTGGTGTTGTCTGTTTTGTCGTGTGCTTTTGTGATATCATTCTGGAGGAATGTTGTCTCATGTTTTAACTGCATTGCATTTGTGGTTTCTAAATGACAATAAACTGAACTGAAACTGAACTGAAAATAAGTTATGAACTGGACTTTCACTTCATAATTCTCTCTCTCTCTCTCTCTCTCTCTCTCTCTCTCTCTCTCACACTCTCTCTCTCCCTGTTCAGTCAATCCTATCCTTCCTTTCATCCTGTGTTATCATCTTCCCCTTCCTAATTTTCTTATCTTGCTAAGGAATACTTCATTGAATTTTCTCCCTACAGTCACGTGAATTTGCAGTACGTTTTGCTGGCTTCAAAACTTTTTCATCTTCCTCCTTTCTTCTGGTTGAAAAGCTTGTGTCAATGCAGTCAATGATGCCTTGGACTCTAACAAAGTTTCAAATCACTGTAACTGGAACATCAGTTACAGCACTGGAATAATACTATTTCATGAGTAATTAAATTGGATATTAAGGTAAAATGTACCATGATGGTTTCCTCTGAAGAGCAATGCCAGCACTAATGTTCCTTTCTCAACCATCAATGCCAAATAGATGATCAGTTGACAGGATCTTTCTACCTGCAGGTTGTCTGTCATATTAACCTGATCAGTAATATTAACATAAGGTGCAATTAGGGGAATTGTGATTAGGTACAGTACAGAGCAACTCTTTCCTTTTAATGCCCTGTAAAAATTGCCTGTGAAAAAATTAATAGCAGACCATCTAGAAGATGGGCATTTCCCTTCACTTATATTCTAATTAATTCTCCATCCTCTTGTTTTCCTGCAACCTATCTCATGACTTCTGCCAAATAACCATTTTAAATGTGTGCTGGAGGAATAGATTTTAAATGCAAAATGGGTATAAATGCACAAATGTAATTGCCACTTGAGCAGAATTAACTTACAGGAAGATGTTTCACTTCTCTGGCTTCACTCTACCTGATCTAGTTTACCTTGAGGCATTTCTTTAGGTGAATACTTGGTGTGCTTGACTCTAGGGAATGCAGGTACAGCACCTTTAAGTGGATGAAGTTTGCCCATCACTGGAACAGTGGGGGGAGGGGAGGGCTTCAAGCCAGACTAAAGCGTCAAGGTGTAAAACTTCCTCTACCTAGCATCTTGTTAGCAAATATACAGTCACTGGAGAGCAAGGTAGAGGGCCCGAGGGCAAGATTTCTGTATTGGAGAAAAAATGAAGGAATGCTGCATTCTGTGTTTCACTGAGACATGGCTCACTCAAGACAGGTTACATATGGCAACCAAGCCCGAGAGGTTCGCAGTCTACTGGATGGATCAAACTGCAGAACATTTGGGCAAATTAAAAGATGGGGTGTGTGTTTCATGATAAACTCTCAAAGGTCCTTGAAAGTCGTGGTCCTGTTCTCCTGGCCTGGAGCATCTAATACTTAAGAGATGACCATTCTACTTATCAAGTGAGCCCTTCACAGTGATCCTCATCACAGTTTACATACCACCAAAGGCAGCTGTAAAGCAAGCACTCAGTTTATCAAGTGACACGATTAGCAATCAAGAAACTGCCTACCTACGCATTTCACATAATTGCAGGAGACTTCAATCAGGCTTGTTTGAGGAGCTTCTGTCCAATTATCATCAGCATATTACCTGCAGCACCAGGGGTCCCAAGACTCTCAAATGTTGTTGCACTGCAAACAGGTATGCTACCGTTCCATCCCTAGACCACATTTTGGCAAATCTGATCATCTGGACATCCTTCCAGCATATAAGCAGAGATGAAAGAGCAAGGCATCAGCGGTAAGGACAACAAAGCAGTGGCCGCAGGAGGCAGAGGTGCAGCTATGGGATTGCCTTGAGTGGGTGAACTGGATCAAATTCAAGGACTCAGAGGATCTGAATGAATATGCTATGGTTGTCACAGACTTTATGTAGGCACTTTATGTCCCCCAAAATCATTCAGTCTTCCCCCAACCAGAAGCCCTAGATGACCAAGAGGGCCACATTAGTTACATTCAGTTCCGGCAATCAAGGAAAGTACAAGAGGTACAGGTACAATCCCTGGAAAGCCAGCTTACACACAAAGTGGCGATTCCAGACCAAATTTGAATCATAGATGGATGCTTGACAGCTCTGGCAGGGCTTGGATGCTATCACCTCCTAGAAAGTAAAACCAAGAGACATTTGTGACAGCAAGGTTTCACTCGCAGGAAAGTTCAATGCCTTTTACACTCGCTTTGACCAACAAAACATGGAGGCATCTTCACAAACTCTCACAGCCTCTGATGACCATGTGACTTCAGTCTACAAAGTCGACGTGAGAGCATCCTTCTGAAGTATACAAAATTATGAGGGGATAGATAGGATAAATCAAGCAGGCTTTTTCCATTGTAGTTGGGTGGGACTACAACTGGAGGTCATGAGGTAAGGGTGAAAGGTGAGAAGTTTAAGGGGAACATGAGGGGAAACTTCTTCACTCAGAGAATTGTGAGAGTGTGGAATGAGCTGCCAGGACTAGTGGTGCATGCACGGTCGATCTCAATGTTTAAGAGAAGTTTGGATAGATACATAGATAATAGAGATACAGAGGGCTATGGTCTTGGTGCAGATCAATGGGGGCAGGCAGTTTAAATGGTTTTGGCATGGCCTAGATGGGCCAAAGGGCCTGTTTCTGTGCTGTACTTTTCTATGACTCTGTGAGGGTGAACCCATGGATAGCATCTGGCCCAGACAGTGTACCTGGCCAAGTACTAATCTTATCTTGAAACTGATGGTATTATTATCACTACATGCAAAGTGTTCCCCTACACAGACCTGGCCTGTCTCATTCCCTAGTAGGAGATCAGGTATTGAACACTCTTATTGGGACTTCTATGTACTGATTAAGGAAACATTTGACTAGTCCTTTTACAATACAGGGGTCCCAGTTAATATGTGGAAAGATAAAATCACCTACGATTGCAACCTTATGTTTCTTGCAACAGTCTGCGATTTCTCTTCTAATTTGTTTCTCTAAATCCTATGGACTGCAGGGTTGGTGGGGTGGGGGTGTATCTATAATATTGCCCCATTAATGTTGTCATACTTATTCCTTAGTTCAACCCATAAAGCTTCCCTAGATAAGTTCTGCAATCTGTCCTCACTGAGCACCACCATGACGTTTTCAGACTAGTAACAACACCCCTTCCTCTTTAATCCCGCCCACTCTATCATGTCTAAAACAATGGAAACACAGAATATTGCCTGTCTTGCCACTCCTGCAACCAAGTCTCACTAATTCTACAATATCTTGCTTGCTGCTGCTTACATGCAGGAGGGGGGAGCTTGGGGGGGGGGGAAGGACTTTGTGGTTCTCACGTTTAACTGTCATTCATTCCTTGGGGCACTTCTCTGTTTTCGTGGATGTTTGTGAAGAAAAAGCATTTCAGGATGTATATTGTATACATTTCTCCGACTTAAAATTGTACATTTGAATATCTGAATTCCAGGTGTTGATCCATGCCCTGAGGTTATCCGCCTTTCCTACAATACTTCTTGCATTGAAATATACGCAACTCAGAACAGTAGTCCCTCCAAGCTTAACCTTTTAATTCTTGACTTTGTCTGAGACCTTAACGTCTGTCTTCACAGCTACTCCACTAACTGTTCTGGCACCCTGGTTCCCATCCCCTTGCAACTCTAGTTTAAACCCTCACAGGTAGTGCCAGCAAACATTCCCATGAGGATATTAACCCACCTCATTTTAGGTACAAGCTGACTCTTCTGTACAGGTTCCACCTTCCCTGGAAGAGAGCCCAATGATCTGACACCCTCCCTCCTATGCCAACTCCTTAGCCACATGTTAAACTGTATGATCTCCCCATTTCTGGCCTCACTCGCACGTGGCACGGGTAACAATCCTGAGACCACAACCCTGTAGGTACTGTCCTTTAACTTTGCACCTAATTCCTGAATTTGCTTTATAGAACTTTGTCCTACACAGGTCATTGGTACTGATGCACCATCAATAACTCTCAGAGACGTGAGGTGAGATATAGGCTTTTATTCGCCGGAAGAGAGCAGTCAGCAGCAAGTGATCACCACACAACATCCCGGAGACTGAGGGAGGAGCAGTGCCTCCAATCGCCTTTATACAGGGGTCTGTGGGAGGAGCCACAGGAGCAGTCAGCGGGGGGGGGGGAGGCGTGTCCAGACAGGTATATGTAGTTCACCACAGGTACCTTAATAGACGATGACTCTGCCTGCTTACCCTCCCACCTAAGAGTGCTGAGGACTGGATCTGAGATGTCTGGGACCCTGGCACCTGGAGGCAATATACCATCCAGAAATCTCATTCTCATCCATGGAACCTGCTTTCTGTTCCCCAAAACAAATGAATCCCCTATCACCATAGCTCACCTCTTCTTCCTCCCTTCTCTTCTGAGCCACAGAGCCAGACTCAGTGCCAGAGAACTGACCACTGTGACTTCCCTCTGCTAGGTCATTCCCCACCAACAGTATCCAAAGTGGTATTCCTTTGTTGAGGCGGATGGCCACAGGCGTTCTCTGCACTGGCTGTTTAACTGCTTTCTGCTTCCTGACTACCACCCAGTTTCCCGTGCCCTGCACTTTGGGTGCAATCATCTCTCTATCATCCCCTCAGCCCCCTGAATGAGCTGCAGTTCATTCAGTTAGAGCTCCAACTTCTTCATGCAAAGCGTTAGAAGCTGCAGCTGTAGTACTTCTTGCAGGTGAAGTCATCAGGGAAACTGGAAATCTCATAACCTGCAAGAGGAGCATTCAGCTAAAATGCTTGGCTATACTGCTCTAACTGCAATTATAAAAAAAAGGATCAAGAAACTGGAAAAAATACCTACAGCTGTGGTAATCCGAGAAGAAATATTTATTTATATTTCTTGGACATTGTGATCATACTAGCTAACTGCAATAATCATAAGAAAAAGGCATTGGCTTTTTCAGGAATAGGAAATATTCCACAGTTTCTGATGATTTACAGTACTTTATAACTGTTATCTCTAAGCTGGGAAGGATTCTTTAGTTATGTAGAGGAGTTAGTTAAGTTACTGAAGTTATCCATTAACAAAGCCAAGTGATTCCTCAAATTGGTGTTACTGATATTGGCAAATCCAGAATAATTTCAGTTTTGAAGATTGTAGTGAAAATTGGTCTTTGAGCAACATTTCCTAATTTTTAATCTGTCATTAATGATTATTTTGTTATATGGACATTCACAAAATGGGAGTTTGGACATCATACAGAATTAGAATTTTACAGTTACCAGCACTCATAAATGATAGGTTCAGCAGTCAGTTCCTAACTCGAGATTATAAAACATTTTTTCATGACTATTAACTAGCAATCAAGGATAACCATAAGATATAGGAGCTGAATTAGGCCATTTGGCCCTTCAAGTCTTTTCTGCCATTTCATCATGGCTGAGCCATTTCCCTCTCAGCCCAATCTCCTGCCTTCTCCCCCGAATCCCTTCATGCCATGATCATTCAAGAATCTATCAATCGCTGCCTTAAACGTACCCAAAGTCTTGGCCTCCTCAGCTATGTTTGGCAATGAATTCCACAGATTCACCACTCTCTAGCTCATGGAATGCCATCTCATCCCATTCTAAATGTACATCCCTAGTAAACTTTGACTAGACTGTAAGAATTGGTGGATGCTTGTTCTGAGAGGTTGCAACCATATTTCTGCATTACATGAGCAAGGCGATCTCTTGGTGAAGCTCTGTATTGGATGAGCCATACCAGTACTGAGGTATATACAGTTGCAGAAATAAGTTTGTGAACCCTTTACAATTACCTTGTTTGCTGCATTCATTACTTATAAAATGTGGTCTGACCTTCATCTAAGTCATTATAATAGACATACATAAACTGCTTAAACTAATAACACACAAGCAATTGTACTTTCATGTCTTTATTGAAGATATTGTTTAAGCAGTGACAGTCCAGGCTGGAAAAAGTATGTGATCCCTTGTATTTAATAATTAGTTAGCACCAATAACCTCCACCAAATGTTTCCTGTGGCTGCTGATCAGACTTGCACAATGGCGAGGAGGAACGGTTTCAATTCATCAATATTTCTGGGATACTTTGCATAAACAGCCGTCTTCAGGTCATGCCACAGCACCTCAATTGGGTTAAGGTCTGGACTCTGACTCGGCCATTCCAAAACACAAATTTTCTTTTTTTTACACTGCTCTGTTGTTGATTTACTCTTGTCTATTGGATCATTGTCTTGTTGCATTATCCAACTATTAAGCTTCAGGTGACAAACCGCTACCCTAACATTCTCCTGTAAAGTGTCTTGATACAAATTTGAATTAATTGTTCCTCCACAATTGTAAGTTGTCCAGGCTTAGAGACATGATGTTCATTCCACCATTCTTCACAGTTGGGATGAGGTCTTTGTGTTGGTGTGCAGTGCCCTTTCTCCTCCAGACATAGTAGTATGCATTTTTGCCAAAAAGTTCAACTTTTGTCTCATCTGCCCACATACCTTAGTCCTAGAAGCATTGTGGAACATTCAGGAGGTCTTTTGCAAACTTGAGATGAGTAGCAATTTTTCTTTTTTTAGAGAGCAGTGGTTTCTGCCATGGTGACCTTCCATGAGCACCGTTTTTGTTCAGTGTTTTTCTTACAATGGACATATGAATAGAGACTTTAGCAAGTTCTGGAGGTTTCTGCAGGTCTTTTGCTGTTATCGTTGGGTTCTTTCTCACCTACTTCAGCAATGCATTTTGTGCTGTTGGAGTGATCTTTGCAGGCTGCACACTCCTGCACACTATTGCAGTAGCAATAGTACTGAGTTTCCTCCATTTGTCGACAATTTCTCTTGCTGTGGGCTAATAAACACTAAGTTCTTTAGAAATGTTGTGGTAGCCTTTTCCAGATGTATGCATCTCTACAATTCTTTGTCTAAGGTCCTCTGAAAGTTGTTTTGATTGCGGCATGGTGCACATAAACAGATCTTTCTTGAGAAGAGCAGGCTCTGTCAATAACCTGACTTTTTGTGTCTTTTTTTTATAGGGCAGGACATCTCTACAACCCACAACTCCAACCTCATCTCATTGATTGGAAAATCTGACTCCAAATAGCTTTTGTAGAAGGTACTACTCCAGAGGTTTACGTACTTTTTTGAACTTGGACTCGGGGCAATGTGAAGTGGTCTGTAAAGGCTGCCTATTTGCAAGGCTCTTGGGATACGTGAGGAAACTTGAGCACACAGTTACAGCAAGGAAGTCACATGGACGGTACTTGTGGTTGGTTTTGAGCGCAAGCCTCTGGTGCTGCGAGGGAATGGCTTTACCAGCTGAACCATGGCGCTAGCCTGTTTGGTGAATGATCATTGTTGCAAAGTCACAGAATATTGCTTGGGTAGGTGGTTTCACTTATCACCATAAAATGGTTCGGAAGAACCACCACCAACTTTGTTGGCATGAGCTCAGTCGGCCAAAGAGCCTGCATCCATGCTATTTTGGCCTCTGACTGTAAATGAGTTGGCCAAGATCTGAAAGGAACAATTACCCAACCAGGTCTGTGGCAGATGGAAAGAGAAGATTCAGGCAATAATGTCCTCAATTTCACTTTCACCAATCAGTCTGATAAGCAGTTCTTCATGACAATATGGCTACAAGTGATCAACACACCATCCGGGTAGGTGCTGCCTTCTCACTGAGAATATCCTCCACTGTGCTGGGTGGCACATTTTTGCTCATCACCACCTTGCAAGTTTACAATTGATAGCAGAGTGAATGAAGGTACCATGAATGGTGCTATCAGGTGGCACCTGATCACCACAAGTGCCCGGTTTGGGCTCTGCTCAGAGCATTACAAACCTCACTGCAACACTGGTCTAAGCGTTGGCAAAAGGAGTGCGTTTCAGAAGTCAGGTGACATCAAACCAGCATTTGATCAAGTGTAGCATTAAAAAAACCCATTGAAGCTAATGGAAATGAATTGAGAAACTGTCCATCGGGTTGAAATGCACCATGTGCAAAGGCCGGTGATTGTGATTTTTGTGGGTAATCAAACTTGCTTCCAAATCTTTGGGCAAAGATTGTAGGGTCATCTTGTTTCAACCACTTCATCAATTGTCTTCCCTTCATCATCATGGGAGATACAGGGATTCGGGTACAATGTTCCTCAGGTAATGAGGCATTCTGTGCGTGTGCATGCAACAAAAAGTGAGCAGCATCCATATTTAAGCTGAAGAGTGGCAAAGCTCATCCATGGAATATAGATCATGGGCAATGATCAACTCCAATAGGTGAGGATTTAACCACTTCACCTTGAACTTTGATAGAGTTATCACCCAGACTTCCATCAGAGGAATTCTGTGTGGTGGGGGCGGGGGTAGATCAGGCAACAAGGGAAGGGTTAGCAGAAACTTCAGTAAAGTGGTCATATATACATTGTAAAAATAGAGTCGTTATCAAGCTAAGTATCATGAAGTCAGTGACTCCACAATACCTGCCCACTGCCTTTAAGACACAATGCAGAAGCTGGATAAACTACACTCCACTTCACTGGATGTGTGCAAATCTAACAGTATTCAACCATCCAGGACAAAATACATTTGATTATCACCTCAGCTACCACCTTCAATGTCGACTCACTCTCTCGTAAGGACAACTTGGCCACAGTGTGCACCATAAACAAGGTGTATTGTGGCAGCTAGTCAAAACAATTTTGACTCCACCTAATCTAGTGATCTCTGCTCCCAAGGAGGGTAAGGGCATCAGAGAAATGATGAGACCATCATATGCACATTTCCCTTCAAATTATATTCCAGAACTACTGCACATGAATCCTTTATTACTGCGTATTCAAATTCTATAACTCCTCGCCTATTTGTTTTAATGGAATACCTTCAACAGAGCCTCTGCTGCTGTTCAAGAAGGCACCCCACCACATTTTAGATTGGGCAATAAAAGCTGCCTTTGCCAATGTTGCCCACATCGCATGGAAGAATGTAAGAAATGTTGTGATCTCCTACACACAACATTGAAGATCCTACTTCTTATTGTGTTGTTCCTTAGTAAATAACCGATTGTGTAGTTTATTTTTGATGTCCAATGTTATGCAGGTTGGATGTCATTGCTTTCCCCTCTTCTCCTGTATAATATTGTACACATAGTTATTAGATAATGAACATTAAATCCTTCTTTATATTATCAGGAAAATAGAAAGCAATTCCTACGATAATAAAAATGTAATCTCCCTCCTACATTCTAGCAACGGCTGTACCACCACAACTAATCAGCATTGTTGCCCTTTGACTCTTCCTCCCATGCACAAATATATTGAAAGCTTGTTTACATAAGTTTTTATTTGTTACAGGTAATGTTCCCTATTGTTCTTTTACTCTGGGTTAAATCTTTATTTGCTAAACGTTTTGTCTGTACATCAGAGTGTAAATTACCAAATAGTTCCAAACCAACTCCTGTTTGAGTCTTTGAACAGTTTCTTCCCCCTTCCTCCATACATTCTTAAACCCTCAGCTCAAAGAATCCTCCTGGATCAGCAGCAAACACCACCTGCTATTATTGTAGGCAATCTGCACTGAATATCAATGCCCTAAAATTGCATTTTAATCAAATATTTCAAATCTTAGTCAGTTGTCTTCATTTCAGACGTTGAAGTTATACTCTGTGGAGTTGCCTTTGGTTTTTGAAACCCTTTGCTTAACAACTTACCTTGTGATTATTCCGATTCAGTCATATTTTAAGAAGCAAGTTTGTATTTGTAAACCATTAGTATAACTCCTTTTCTACATTTCATTCTTGGTGCATCCACCATTTTAGGTTTTGTTTGACCCCTTTAAGATTCCAAGAGGACGCAAGTTGTTATATTGGTGATGCACCATCAATAACTCACTCTGAGACGTAAAAGCGAGGTATCGGCTTTTATTGACTGGAAGAAGGAACAAGCAGTGAGTGACCACCATACTACATCCTGGAGACAGAGAGGCCGGGCTCAGACCTCCATCACCTTTATACCGGGGTCTGTGGGAGGAGCCACAGGAGCAGTCATCAGGGGGCAGGTATATGTAGACAGGTATATGTAGTTCACCACAGTTGGCTTGTAATTGACTCATGTACTGAGATACAGAGAAAAACAAAGTAGTTTTGCATACCGTCCCTACAGATCATTTCATCATGGCATAGGAACATGACACATTCTAGCCTCTCGATCTCTGCACAGTTGATGCAGGCTGGAGCATGTTCACTGTCCCTCTCTCTCTGAAGTCCTTTCATTTTGCTGACTTTGAGGGAAAAGTTGCCATCATAGCTCCATTTCACGAGGCTCTCTATCTCTTTCCTATACTCCGACTCATCATAGTTTCAGATCTAGCCCAGCATGGTAGAGTCACCTTCAAACTTGTACTTGGAGTTAGAGCAGAATTTGGCCATGCAGACCTGAATATATAGAGAGTAGAGTAGAGGACTGAAGACACAGTCTTGTGGGGAATTAGCTTTGAGGATAATCATGCTGCCTTTCTTTACCAATGGCAGTCAGTTTTTCAGGAAGTCAAGGATCCAGTTGCAAATGGAGGTACTGATTATCAGGTCAAGGAGTCTGGAGATGAATTTGCTTGCAATTGAAGACAGAGCTGTAGTCAATGAACAATAGTCTAACATCGATACCTTTACTGGCCAGATACTCCAGAGAAGAGTGTAGGTCAGGGAAATGGGGGTTTTTCCGGGCCTGTTTCAGTGGTAGGCAAATTGCAGTGGGTCGACTTCAGAGGCTGGAGTTGAAGTGTGTCATGACCAACCTCTCAAAGCACTTCATAATGGTAGAAGTCAGAACGTATAGGTGATATTCATGAAGACATGTTACCTTATTCTTCCTTGGCACTGGGATGATCAAAGAAGTAATTCTACCAGTAATCTTCAGGTTTCGTTAAGGTTCCAGGTTTCTGCAAATGAAGGCAGTTTTGCTCCAGTGTTTGTGAATTATGAAATGTATACTGCAGCATTTTTCGTAATTTGATTTAGTGAACAAAAATAAAATTACAGGCAAGGCATCACTGAATTTCCATTGAAAGCTTCTACCTCACTTGCATCCCTGTAAAGATATTAAAACATTTACCTCAATGACCTCTTTTGTGCAGGCTTTAGGAGCATCTGCTCACAAAATACATAATTGTTTCTTTCCCAAATCGATTTACGGTTGTACCCAGGAAACCTCCTGTACTGACAGGGTATGGATGATAGTAACTTCGTGTACATATTCATTGCAAAACAGATCATAGAATTGCCATTTGTTCAAAGAATGTTGGCAAGGAGGATGTCATTCTCTGAGACTGTTAACTACAAATAAAGGAAAATGGAGAATTATGTATGTGCATCCTGCAAGTACATCAAAATAAGAAATTAGATATTGAAATTCTGGATTTTTCATGTACAGTCGGCCCTCTTTATCTGCGGGGGATTGGTTCTGGGACTCCTCGCGGATACCAAAATTCACAGATGCTCAAGTCCCTTATTTAACATGCAGCAGTAAGAGGTCTTTAGGACCCAGCGGAACCCTGGACTTTATTTAACATGTCTCCGTGCAGTGGACATTAGGACCTGGCGGCACAGCTCTGAATCCGCAGTGTTTCCGTTCACGAAAATAATCACGATCGCGATTGAAAATAAAGTGGAAGTAATAACGCGATCAGAAAGAGGTGAAACGCCATCGGTCATTGGAAAAGAATTAAGCTACAGTTGGTCAACGATCAGAACAATTTTAATGGAGTATGTGAAAGGCCCTGCCCCGATGAAAGCTACAATTCTTACAAAGCAACACAGTGGTTAAATTATTGAAATACGTATGTTTCTTAAGTGCTTTATATGCATAGAAAGGTAAAATATGTACTATATACTAAGAAAAACGTTTGACTAACTGACACTAAATAACACCGGATGTACCTGTTCCGACTTCAAATCCGACTTAAAGACGGTCTCAGAAATGGAACTCATTCATAACCCGAGGACTGCCTGTACTTTTAAGTCATTTCTAGATTACTTATAATACCTAATACAATGTAAATGCTATGTAAATAGTTGTTATACTGTATTGTTTAGGGAATAATGACAAGAAAACATAGTCTGTACATGCTCAAACAACGAGTGCTGGAGAGAGAACTTCTGGGTTTTCCCGATCCGCGGTTGGTTGAATCTGCGCGTGCAGAATCCGCGGATAAGGAGGGCCGACTGTACATTTGAGCCTTGAAGCATGAACAACACTGAACTAAATTTTGAATCCCAGGTCTGAACTATTTGTGTTCATCTCCCAGTCATACAGCATTGAAACAAGCCCTTCAGTCAACTCTTCCATGCTGACGGAGTTGCCTGCCTGAGCTAGTCTGTTTGCCTGGGTTTGATCCATACTATTCTAAATCTCAATCCAAGTAAACCATTCAAAATAAAATCAATGTCCAACTATGTATATGTCACCATATGCTACCCTGAGATTCATTTTCTTGTGGGCATTCACAGCTTACAAAGAAACACAATAGTTTCAATAGAAAACTATACACAAAGATGGACAGATAACCATTGTGCAAAGGAAGACAAGCTACAAATACAAATAGTGATAATAAGTAATAAATAATATTGGAGAACATGAGTTGTAGAGTCCTTGAAAGTGAGTCAATAGGTTGTGGAATTAGTTCTGTGCTGAGCTGGGTGAGCTTATCCATGCTGTTTCAGTGGTCTGATGGTTGAAAATTAATAACTGTTCCTGAACCTGGTGGTGTAGGACCCAAGGCTCCTTTATTTCCTTCCCAATGGCCTGGACAGTGGTGGTCCTTGATGATGGATGCTACTTTCTTGTGGCAACATTTCTCGCAG
Source organism: Hemitrygon akajei (assembly GCF_048418815.1). Taxonomy (NCBI): domain Eukaryota; kingdom Metazoa; phylum Chordata; class Chondrichthyes; order Myliobatiformes; family Dasyatidae; genus Hemitrygon; species Hemitrygon akajei. The sequence goes on from NC_133137.1 coordinate 62,520,831, forward strand.
ATGTGCTCAGTGGTGGGGAGTGCTTTACTTGTGATGGAAATGGGCTATATTACCACTTTTCCGTCATGAGCATTGATGTTTTCATACCAGGCCATGATGCAGCCAGCCAGGATACTCTCCACTCTGCATCAATAGAAGCTTTTCAAAGTCTTAAGTGACTTACCGAATCTGCATAAGCTTCTAAAAAAAAAGCAGAGGTGTTGCCGTGCCTCCTTTGAAATGACACTCGCTGAACAGATCCTCTGAACTGACAACACCGAGGAATTTAAAGTTGCTGACACTCTCCACCTTCAATCTGCTGATGAATGAAATTGCCATTCCCATTCCAAGATATCAGTCCATGGCCTCCTCTACTGTCATGATGAGGCCACACTCAGGTTGGAGGAGCAAAACCTAATGTTCCATCCGGGTAATCTGCACCCAGATGACATGACATTGAATTCTCAAACTTTCAGTAATTCCTTCCCCCTTCACCAATCCCCATTCCGTTCTCTCACCTTATTGCCTTACCTGCTCAGCACCTTGCTCTGGTTCTCCTCCCCCTTTTCTTTCTTCCATGGTCTTCTGTCCTCTCCTATCAGATTCCTCCTTCTCCCGCCTGTATCCCTTTCACAAATCAACTTCCCAGCTCTTTACTTCAACCTCCCTCTCAGTTTCACCTCGCACCTTGTGTTCCTGTCTTCCCTCCTCCCACCTAACTTTGACTCCTTATCTTTTTTCTCCAGTCCTGCTGAAGGGTTTTGGCCCAAAAGTCGACTGTTTACTCTTTTCCATAGATGCTGCCTGGCCTCCTGAGTTCCTCCAGCATTTTGTGTGCGTTGCATACATCTGCTAATAATTTTCAAAAATAATCTACTTCTAATTTATTAGCCTAAAGTTAGTGGTCAAAACTAATAGTAAATAAGTCAGTAAAGCTTAACTAGCTGAATTTCTTTAGCAGTCTTTTCATTTTAGCAAGCCTATTCCTTTTGTTATTGAGAGCTTGCATTTCTATGGTAATCTCTGTCAGAAACCATTAATTGGAAACACTCGGTCGGTGCCTGCGGAAAGAGAGAGAGATCCTCAGGTAGGTGGGGGGTGGGGGCCGGTGTTCATTGAAAACTACCAGATACTTGAAAGGCCTGGTAGAGTGTACATAGAATGGTTCCATTAGTAGAAAAGTCAAAGATCTGAGGGCACAGTCTCAGAATAAGGGGTCATCCCTCTGAAACTGAGATGTGGGGGAAATTTCCTCAGCCATCTGGTGGTGAATCTGTGGAATTTGTTAACAGACAGGGCTGTGGAGGCCAAGTCATTGGGTATATTGAAAACAGAGATTGATAGGTTCTTGCTTGGTAAGGAGATTAAGGGTTACAGACAGAAGACAGGCGAATGGATTTGAGGGGAAGAAAAAAATCAGCTGTGATTTAATGGCAGAGTAATTCTGCGATTGGCCCAATTCTGCTTTTATACCCTATGTTCCTCTGGAGCTGCTGGGTGTTTCCAGTATTATTTTGTGGTGTTTATAGCATTTGCAGTTTTCTTTATTTATTTTCAACAGAGCCTGGATATGTGCAATTTGAGTACAGAGAGTTTAAAAAGAATGGTGTCAGCATCCTGCAGCTTAAGCTGTTAGAAGTCTAAACAACGTGACCCACAACAAACTGTATTTCTTAATCATTCATTACAAAATCACAAGGGTTTCAGTAAAACACATTTAATCTATTTTCCATACTGGAAATAAAACTTTAAGAGGAAATGAAGTCATAATTTCTTCATAAATGTTCAGAATATAACATTACACACACGTTGGTGATGAAAATGTTTGAATCACATGTTCCATAAAAAAAAATTGAAGTGAAGCAGGCCTAACTGATAACTAAATGCTAACCACAAGACATCCTCGTTAGTCACTCTGCTAAAGCTTGCGTTTTGCCTTTGTGTATTACGATGTGTATAGTCTGACTTGAAGTTTCCAGAATTTGTGAGAGTAAACCATTAAAAAGCTTTCCACTGATTTCAATACCATTGATCATCCTCCCACATCCAATTTGTTTGCAAGTATCAGAACTAAATTCAGTGAGACTTTATCTTATTCTTCTAAATATGACTGAATACAAAAACAGATTGGCCTGCCATCTGCCATCATAATGTGATCTTGCCCTCCACTGTGCTGGACTCATAAGAGCCTCTTCACATCAGGGGCAGCTATGAATCAACAATAAAAGTTAGTGTAGCCAGCGATGTCCACATCTGTGCGTATATATGATAAACAGAAGGAAAATAATGACCAGGTGACCTGTTTCACAAGAGCTGACTGAAACAGTTTAGTGTGGTCACTTGAGACTGGTGTGATGTTCCCCTAAAGGGTTGTCTATTGGTGGGTCCTCAGATGACTGTAGAGGCCGATCTGGGATCCACATATTCTGGTGCAGTGCGCAGAGGAGTAAGCGGTTAGCGGTTCGCTCTTCTGGTAGTCCACTCTCTCCTTTCGCTGCTGCTGCTTATCTGTGGTACAGCAGAGGTTGTTTTAAGTAGTACAGTTTCCACTTGATCAGATGTCCTCCAGGTGCATCTATTCAGTTCAATGTCTCCCCAGATTTTAGATATAATGTTGAAATTCTTCAGGGTGGTTTTGATGTTATTTTTGAAGCATTTCCTTTGCCCACTGGGGGCTTGCTGACCTTCCTTCAACTGGCAGTAAATGATCTGTGTGGGAAGATGTGAACGGGACAGCCAGATGGCGTAACCTACCCATGGGAGTTGTTATTTCTTTATCATGATGGAAATGTTGTTCACATTGGCCTCCTCCAGTATGCTGGTGTTAGTGTGTCTGACATTCACTACACATTCATCAAATCGTCACTAATATTTAGTGAAACATAAATATTAGTGTGAGGAACTCCACTTACACTGTAAATTGTATTGTGAGATAATTTATCTATACCGGAGAGGGAAGTGACAGTGGTTTGTCACTTCACTAAAAAGTGGCATTTTATAAAGATCAGATCTCCCTTAGTATTTTTAGTAGAAACTGCTTTTAGATCTTCAGCCTCTGATTTAGTGGTCAATAGTTAAGGAGCATGTGAAAACACAGTGCGCAGGATAACTAATTTATTGCTTGACAAAAAGAAAAGAGGAATCTCCAGAGGAACAATGCTTACAACAACCAAACACAATGAAGCTGTTGAGATGTGAGAATGACATCAGACAACTATCAGACAACAAGTGTTGTCATGTCTTATGGTATGAAAACAAGTCTTGGAAGATTTTGTCCAGATATAGACCTAGAATTCATGTCCTAATGGAGTTAAACTCAAAAGTTATACCCTGTTGAAAGGGAGGCGTGTCTAGCAGGAATGATAAATCAATCTAAAAGACACTGATTGTACAGAAGGATAAGTATCTCATTATTATTAAACTGGATGCTATGTCCCACAGTGGAAAGTATCAGCAAGCAGGCTACCTCTTTGTGACATATTGCATTATGGAGAAATTGCAGGAGAGTGATTTGCAAGGCACCTCTCAAAGTCTAAGCCTTTGTGAGAGGTGAAAACAGGTAAGGCCAGCCAACGGCTCTGATGAAGCTGTGTCGGCCAATCCCCTATACAGTGGATGCAAGGGATTATAGAAACATTGATAAACTCCAACCATCGCTTCAACTTTGGATGATGGAGGTGGGAGTCATCAATGGCCTACACTCCACTGGAAGCTAAGGGTCCATGAAAAAGAAGAATTTGAAAGAAACTGGAGGAAAAGTGGGGGAAATGGAGTGAGAACATTGCACTTCTAGTAACTTACATAGACTGGATGAGTTGAAAAGCCTTCTTCATTCCACTAATAATATGCTGGTGAAATTCATCCTAAGTGTTTCCCATTTATAAGGTATTTCAACCACTGTTTGAACAGTTTCTTAAACTATTCTAAGAAAGGACCAATATTTGACTATAACCACCTCAGGGGAGTTTTATTTTAATGTGATAGGATTGGAAGAATACATTTTCCAAAGACATTAAGGGTTCTCCAACCACAGGTTAGCCTGATTCTCAGCATGGGGGCTTATCAAGCAGGGTTAGGGTTAATTAACTTACAGCGCAGGTTAGTTGATTACTTTAACCTCAACATTACAGGGAAATGTCTGTCTTACATCCAGGATATAAACTTTTTAATCTTAGAAACAAGAACTCAACTGCTGGGCCAAGCTGATAATGCTTGCAAATATTACACTGAAATTACCTGGAATATCGCCATCATATTTCAAAACTGGATTTTGAGCCATAGTTACTTAATTAGCCCAGTTTGGAGTTAAATACAACATTGCTGATATTTAGTTTATTTATAGCACTTAGATCACCATCTGGTGGTAAGTTGGAGTAATTGCCTCAACAGAAATATTCTCTGAGCACTTGCATTCTCAATGTTAACAGAGTGAAAAATAAAACCATAACTTTAAAATAAAATCAGAAGACAAAATCTTTTTCAGTATGCTGATACTTAAAATACCCAATTCTGAGATAAGTAATGAATCAAGGAATGACAGAGTAGGGAAGGAGGTCCTTTATCTTAAAGTGCCTTTTCCTACTGAGTGTGGTTCCACCTGCCTTTTACAGAGGATATTGCACATGTAACAACAAAATAACAATTTCAAAATAAGGTCACAATAACATTTCTTATTCTTTCACTAGTGACAAATTTCCACATCCTCCGGTTACCCCTGTAAACGATTTCTCCCTTTTCTTCAGTTTGTTATTCCTTCATTGTTTTGGACCTCTCAACTTTCTTTTTGATCTTCACTGACACCAATACGTTTGAAGTTGCAAACCACTGGAATTATTGTAGCTAATCATTTCTGTGTTCTATTGTCATTCCTTCTGAAGTGCAGTGGCCAGAACTGAACACATTCCAGTCGGCAGCAAGCATCATAAGGAGTTAACATAACATGTTTCGTTTTGTATATATTCTATTCCTAAATTATTAAATCCAAGAGTTTCCTGCAGCCTACTCAATTTGATCTCCCACATTTAAAGTTTTGTGTAAATATGCCCTCAGGTTTTGTTGTTCCTGTCCTCCCCACCCCCCCCCCCCATCTTCTGCTCCCCACTCTGGTGTCTTTCCTCTTCCCACCTGTCTAACTCCTTCCCCTGGGTCCCCCTCCTTCCTTTTCTCCTATGGTCCACTCTCCTCTCTTGTCAGTTTCCCTCCTCTCCAGCCCTTTAACTTTCCAACCCACCTGGCTTCACCTATCACCTTTTTGCTAGCCTCATTCCCCTCCCCCCCACCTCTTTACTTTGGCATTTTCCCCCTTCCTTTTCAGTCCTGAAGAAGGGCTTTGGCCCGAAACGTCAACCATTTATTGATTTCCATAGATGTTGTCTGACCTACTGAGTTCCTCCAGCATTTTGTAATGTGTGGCTCTGGAGTTCCCACATTTGTTGATTGTCTCGTGTTTATCATTACAATAGTATTATTTAATTCATTTTGTGTCTGCTCATTTTCTGGAACAGATAGTAAGAGAGATAAATATTTGCTAGCTCGTGGAGTTGAGGAATATGGGGAATTGACACAGAAGAGGAGTTGAGGGACAAAATAGACCAGCTAGAATCTTATTGAACAGTGAAGTGGGAATAAGGGGCCTGTTGTCTGATTCATGCTCCTATATTTTTGTATTTTTCACAGTCTCTCAACACCTAAAAGCAATCATTCCTCACTACTCTATATATTTTGTCCTTTGGTCAGTTTTATGTCCACATTATTTTAATGCCTTAATCTTCAATTTTGCTGACAGATTTATCACATGATATAAAATGTCTTCAGAAAATGCACGTACAGAACATCACACTCTTCAGTCCTTCCATTATTTCACTAATAAGCACAGATACATTGTTGAAAGGCTTTAAAATCCAGATCTGACTTTTATTTGTTACCTTTGCTTTCTTAATTATCAACTATTAACATAATTCCTGCCCTCATCTGCATATCACTGTAATAAGCTCTTCAGCCTGTGCAGGGAGCCAGAGAGCATTGGGCTCTGAGATTTTTAGAGCACTTGAATTGTTGTTCGATGAGAGACATTAGTCATTCAGAAGTTCCTTGTGTTTTTCTTGAGCAACTCATTCTTTATACTGTGGTCTACGTTGTTAAGTTTATTTCAATAGGCTTGGAGATTCCATGTTTCTTGTATTATTTAAGCAAGTACCCTATTAGCACTAATCGTGGGGTCCTGGTTTTGTGAACGTTACGTGTCGCTTGATTGAGCCTGTTACCTCCCACCCTCCATCCCACCCCTCTCTCCTACTGCTTCAAAACTGAGAATCTTTCCTATTTGCTCTCAGTCCTGATGCACTGACTGAAATATTGACTTTATAACTTCTGCCACTCCAGTTCTGTTTTGTTTTTGTCACAAATTCCAACATCTGCAGCCTCTTTTGTCTTCAAAGTGATCTACCTGCAGAATTAGGTACTAAAGGTTGCAACGTACATGGACAGAGGCCAAAGTGCCACTCATCAGGCTAATACTGGGTTGGAGTAGGCCATAGACATGTCAGAATGGGAGTGGGATGGAGGATAGAGTAACTGTGTACAGAACAAAGGCCATCTGCAAAGTTATTGCTCAGTCTGCACTTGATGGCCTTGGTGCGCGCTCAGTGTCACCTACTAAATTCCAAGGGAGGTCTTCTGACTTTCTTTTCTTTTGCCTGCCTCCAAACCATCCACTTGTCTCTGTCTCCTAACTCTTGCCCCTCCCCACTCCAAGTAGCTCGTCATCACTCCTCAATCCGCCAATTACCTCTGTCTCCTGTGTCAACATTCCCCCTTTACTCTATATTATGGCCATCTTCTCTCTCTGCACTTATAGGCGATACAAGGTTTTGGCCCAATACATCAACAATTCCTTCTCTCACCTCTCCCCCCCACACCATCCCCCCAGTCAATGATGCTGCTAAGCTTGCTCCGTTCCTCCAGCAGTCTGCTTGTCCTTCCAAGGAAGTCCTCTTTGTGTCTCTGCATGGCAGGAAGAGAGGGAGCAAAAGCAACAGGTGCTACATCTCCTGCATCGGCACCAGAGCATTCCCTGCACTTCAGGATTTAATTTCCGATTTCTGGCACATGCAGCTCTTCAGTTTTCAAATACAGTATTGTGGATGTAGAATGAGGACCCTGGACTGAGGTCACAGGTTAATGGAATTGTAGAGTGCAAGAAGAGGGGACAGCGTCTAGCTGAGGATGAGGAGTGGGGAGAGGAAAGAGAAGAAGATTGACTGGGTAGTAAGGTTGAGGAAAAAAAAAGGCTGATTCTAAAGCATTTTACCAAAAGGGGTGCAGATGAACTCTCATCATCCTGAAACACAAACTCTGTTTCTCTCTCCACAGATGTTGCCTGACCTGCTGATTAGTAGGAGAAGGAGTAGGCCATTTGCCCTTTGAACTGGATCTGCTGTTCATCCCTGCCACCTCTCGGGTGAATCTTCTTTGCACTCCTGCCATGGCAAACAAATCATATTTCTAGTAAGGAGACCAAACTTGTACACATATTTCAAGTGCAGTCTCATTGTCATCAAGAGCAAGAGAATAACTCAGGAGAGTGTGGGATCACTCAAGGATATGGGGGAAGGGTTAGTAAATTTGCGGATAGTACAAAGATTGGTGGAGTTGTGGATAGTGTAGAAGACTGGCAAAGAATATGGCATAATATAGATCAGTTGCAGATATGGGCAGAGAAATGGCAGATGCAGTTTAACCCAGATAAATGTGAAATGTTGCACCTTAGTAGGGCAAATGCAAGGAGACAGTACAAATGCAAGGCAAGACCCTTAACAGTGTTGCTGAGCAGAGAGATCCTGGGATCCAAGTTAATAGCTCTTTGAAAGTGGCTACACAGACTGACAAAGTGGTTAAGATGGCTTTTGGAATGCTTGTTTTTTATTAGTCTAGGCATTGAGTTCAAAAGACAGGAGGTTATGTTGCAACTTTATAACACTCTACTTTAGCCACATCTGGAGTATTGCATACAGTTCTTGTTGCCCCACTATAGGAAGGATGCTGTGGCTTTGGAGAGGGTGCAGAAGAAGTTTAGCAGGATGCTGCCTGGTTTAGAGGGCATGTGCTATCACAAGAGGCTGGCCAAACTTGAGATATTTTCTCTGGGGCACTGGAGGCTGAGGGAAGATCTGATAGCAGTTTACAAGATTATGAGTAGCATAGATTGAGCAGGGTTCAATCTGTTTCTCAGGGTTGAAAATGTCTAATACCAGAGGGCATGCATTGAAGGTGAGAGGGGGTAGGTTCAAGCGGGATGTGAGGGGTAAGTTTTTTACTCAGTATGCCGTAGAAGTCTGGAATGCACTGCCTGGTATGGTGGTAGAGGTAAATACATTAGAGGCTTTTGAGAGAAGTTTGGATCTGCACATGGACATAAGGAAGATGGAAGGATATGGACATGGTGAAGATAGGAGAGATTAGTGTTTGAGTGTTTTTGATTTGCTTTTCAGCTGGCTCAGCACATTGTGGGCCAAATGGCCTATTCCTGTGCTGTACTGATCTATTCAATTCTGTAAGCGTTCTGATTTTCTGTTCTGTGTGTCAAAGTGGATTTTCTACATTTGTTTAATTTTCCATGCTCTTGCCCACTCATCTCATTAGTTATAGCTGCCAAGCTGAGAGAAAATGCATTTACTTTTTCTGTAGATGCTGGAAATCCAAGCAACACACACAAAATGCTGGAGGAACTCAGCAGGCCAGGCAGCATCTATGGAAAAGAGTAAACAGTCGACGATTCAGGCTGAGACCCTTCATCAGGGCTGGGAAAAAAGACAAGAAGTTAGACCAAGAAAGTGGTCATCTTTTCTTCCAGTCCTGATGAAGAGTCACAGCCCAAAACTTTGACTGTTTACTCTTTTCCATAGATGCTGCCTGGCCTGCTGAGTTCCTCCAGCATTTTGTGTGTGTTGCTTTTATTTTCTCTTTGTTTTGTCCGATAGCCAGTTCATCCAACTTCTTGGCTCAAACCTTATTGATCTTTGCTGTGGGACTTTCCAAACGCCTCTGAAGATCCAAATAAATCAGTTCTGGTAGATTCCTCACATCCTCAAATCACTCCAGTAAATTTACCAAAATTTATCAAACATGATTTTCCTATCGTAAATCCACATTAATACTACTCAGTATTTGTGACTTTTTTTAATCACCGACATCAACAGGTTAGTAGTATCTCTCTCTCTCTCTCTCTCTCTTTCTCTCTCTCTCTGTCTCTCTCTTTCTCTCTATCTTTCTCTGTCTTTCTGTCTCTCTCTCTGTCTTTCTCTCTCTGTGTGTGTCTCTCTCTCTGTCCCTCTCTCTCTCTCTCTCTCTCTCTCTCTCTCTCTGTCTCTCTCTCTCTCTCTCTCTCTCTCTCTGTCTGTCTGTCTGTCTGTCTCTCTCTCTGTCTGTCTGTCTCTCTCTCTCTCTCTCTCTCTCTCTCTCTCTCTCTCTCTCTCTCTCTCTCTCTCTCTCTCTCTCCCTCTCTCTGTCTGTCTCTCGTGCCCATTATGCCACTGGTAATGAAGGTCCTCCATCTCTTTGTGGTGTTCAGATTTCCTTCATTATGTCAGTAGCTTGGTTTTCAATGCTGTCAGCCATGCAAGTCCCAGGAGGAGACTCAGGAATACCATCACACTCAGATGTAGAAGGATTCTTCTTTCCTGTGTCCATAACAGTTATGTTTTACCGGTCAAAGTTGCTAGCCCTAAGCTGAACACCTGAAGCTAGAGGACCAGTGGACCACTCTTAGTCTGTCCTCTACCCTTTGACCTGTTTGGCATGCATGACCCTGCCAAGGGCCAAAGCACAAAGCCCTGACTCCAGCCAGCATAGCTCTCCAGGTCACTGAGGCACACAAGCCTCCAAACTACGACAAGTTTGTGGTCCTCTTGAAGGTTAGATGTAACTAGAAAATGCACAAAGAAGGGTTAATGGAAGCAATTTATGATTAAAGTGCATTTCCCCCAGAGAAAGGCTATGGAGCTGCAACAATTGTGACAGTGAATTTCTGACATGTTGCAGTCAATAAACAGCCCCCATTACAATCCCACCAATTATTGTAAAGGATTCATAAATATTTGATTTTCATAATATATACTATACCTGTCTCTGCCTTTCTTAATTAATTAAAGAAACTAAATTACAGACATGGGGGAAGCTTATTAACTCCAAATGTATCCATTATATTGTCCATTCAGGCCTCAGCACTACTGTCCTTAATGGGTGATGCTTAGGCAACATTTGAAATCTGCCGTGGATTCACAGAGGTTGTCTCAGATATTTTCAAATGGTTCAAATGGTTCTGTTTATTATCAGAGAATGTATACAGTATACAACCTAAAATTCACGTCTTTGCAGACATCCATGAAAAACAGAAGAACCTCTAAAGAATGAATGACAGAAAAAGCATTAGAACCCCAAAGCCCAAACTCTGCCTTCCCCACGCAAGCAGCAGCAAGCATCAACCCCTCCATCCCCCTCCCATTTCAGCAAAAAAATCAGAGCCCCCCATCCACCAAGCAATAGCAAAGCACCCGTAGTGAGACAGAGATCTGCAGTCAACAAAAACTATTGTTTACCCAACAGTTTGACAGCCACAGGCACTTTCTCTCTTTCATTAACGAGGGACCGAGAGATGTCACCCATTTCACAGCAAAAGGGGAGACTAATAGTTGCTGCTATGATGTTACATCCTGCTGTGTTGCTTTTTATTCTGAGATTCTCTGACTCGAGAATCGGCAGACTCTCACCACTATCGACAGAGACGGAGACAAAGACAGAGAGAGAGAAATAGATATCACTCGATTGCAGAGACCTCTGTTAGCACATCCGCCACAAGCGAAGTTCTGATGTTTCTTCCCCCGCAATGTCTCAGTCAGCAACACCAACATGGAATCGGTCGTCCACAGGGCCACACATATTTTAAAATGATACTTAACAGTAGATCAAAAAATTTGAAGGGTAATTCCATTTATTTCTCTTAATCCTTGTCCATTGAGTCATAGGTTCATACAGCATGGAAACAGATCCAAATCTTGATTGGTTCATGCCAATCAGAATTTCCATCTAAGCTATTCGCATTTGACCCATATAGAAACATAGAAAATAGGTGCAGGAGTAGACCATTCGGCCCTTCGAGCCTGCACCGCCATTCAGTATGATCATGGCTGATCATCCAACTCAAAACCCTGTACCTGCTTTCTCTCCATACCCCCTGATCCCTTTAGCCACAAGAGCCATATCTAACTTCCTCTTAAATATACCCAAATATACCCAACTGTTTCCTATGGCAGAGAATTCCACAGATATCCTGTTAAACCTTTTCTGTCCATATATCTGTCCAAGTTACTTTTCAATGCCGTTCAGCCACTTAACTTCGCAGCTCATTCCACATGCAGACACCCCCATGGGTGAGTAAGTTGCCCCTCATGTTTCTACTAAATCTCTCCTTCCTCTCTCACCCTGAACCCATGCCCTCTGGTTCTTGATTCACCACACTGGGAAGAAGACAGCATTTACCCTCTCTATGCTCCTTATACTGCTTATTGAGGTGGGATCCCAATTGCCAAACTATCAAATTAACACAGATAATTAATTAAAATGAAGAGAAAATAGTTTCCAAGAGTTTTCACCAGTGAGGCATTGGCAGGTTCACAGGAGAAATTAAGCTATTAGTTATGAATGTTTTTTTCCATAGTGTTCTGCCAGTGTCCCAAAGAAGATAAACGAGGAAATCAGATCGATGTTACCAGACTTAACAATTATGATAATTAAACAGATTTTTTCCCACATCCTTACATCTCCCGCATAAGTGATCAACGTTCAGAAGTCACTTGATATTCTCCCCAAAACAACTGATGTGTGCAGAGACAAGAAGCACAGATCGCAGATCAGAGCACCACTTCCCAAGCAAAATAAAAACAGGAAATATTAGAAGTAATCACAGGCCAAATAGCAGATCTAGGAGTAGAGAAACAAAGTCAATGACCCTTCTTGAGAACTGGAGATTTAACAATTGATTATCTAGTAAAGAGAGAGGGAAATGACTATAACAAATACTTACCAACTTTCCCAGAAGTAACTCATAATGATTCCACTTTTGCCACTTACACCATGTTCGTTCCTATTTTTTATTTAGAGATACAACACAGTAACAGGACAATCCAGCCCAATTACACACATGTGACCAATTAATGTAACCCCTATGTCTTTTGAAATGTGGGAGAAAATCAGAGCACTAATGAGACAGCAATGGAATTGAATCCTGGACACTAGAGCTGTAAAAACGTTACACTAACTGCTACACTACAGTGTCACCTCTATTTCCTTCTTGCCTTGCACCATCATACTTTTGTCATTTAAACTTCAGAAGCCCACATCCTATCATAGATGATTCCTTTTTCATTTCTCCCCACATACTCAATTCCCAGGTTGTTCATTGAACCCTGTCTGGTTGTGCGTTGTTAAACCTGTGCTGGGAGATTGTCAATCTTAGACCAGCGTGTCTGCTTATTTGTTGTTAAATCTGTGATAAGAGATTGTTATTCTCAGACCACAAAGTCAAAAGATGTAGAAGACCATTCGGCCCATCGCGTCTGCTCTGCCAGTCCATCATGACTGATTTATTATCCCTCTTAACCCCATCCTCCTGTCTTCTTCCAGTATCTTTTGACACCTTTACTAATCAAAAGCCTATCAAACTCTGCTTTGATATATCCAATGACTCGGCTTCCACAGCCATCTGTATTAATAATTTCCACAGATTCACCGCCCTCTGGCTAAAGAAATTCCTCCTCTTCTCTGTTCGAAAGGGACATCCCTCTTTTTCTGACTGTGCCCTCTATTGCAAGACCCCTCCACTATAGGAAACATCCTCTCCACATCCACTCTATCAATGCCTTTCAATATTAAATAGGTTTCAATAAGATTCCCCCTCATTCTTTGAAACTCCAGCAAGTACAAGCAGAGCCGTTGAATGGTCCACATACACATTCTTGTGAACCTGCCCTGAAGGCTTCCAAACTCTAAATATCTTCTCTCAGATGAGAGGCCTGAAACTGTTCAGAATACTTTTAGTGCTGTCTGACCAATACCTTAAAAGCCTCAGCATTACATCCTTGCTTTTATATTCCGTTCCTCTCAGAATGGATACTAACTTTGCATTCGCCTTCCTTATCTCCACCAAAATCTGCAAAATAACCTTTAGGGAATCCTGCGCAAAGACTCCCAAGTCCCTTTGCACTTCTTATTTCTGAATTTTCTCTCCATTTAGAAAATAGTCTATACTTTCATTCCTTCTCCCAAAGTGCACGACCATATACTCGCTACACTATATTCCGGAGGCACTCCACCCTCGCCATTCCAACATCCTTTGCTCCTGTCTGATTTACAAACTCTGTCTGCACTCCACATTGACAGGTACTGTACTGTGCAAAAGTCTTAAGCACGTTAGCTATATGTATGTGCCTAAGACTTTTGCACAGTACTGTACATCAAAACATTGACAGAGTAGACATTTTCCTACTATGTCTAAGTCCTTCTGCCAACTCCCTGCTTCCTCAATGCTACCTGTCCCTCCACCTACCTTTGTATTGTCCGTATGTTTGGCCACAAAGCCATCAACTCGGTCCCACTGTCTGTAACCAGTTTGTGCATTCTCCACCACGAGTTTCCTTTGGGCACTCCAGTTTACTCCCACATTCCAAAGATGTACGGACTAGTCGGCTAATTTGTCACACGGGTGCAATTGGGCAGTGCAGGCTTGTAGGACCAGAATGGCCAGGTAACATGCTCTAAATAAAAAGGAGATATTAAAAATAAACGTACCAGTATTTTCTTTCACCAGTATTTACATTGTCTCAAGATGCCTGACGTGAGTGTCATCAAGAAGGTCTCAGGGCAGGTGAACAAGTTCTTCATCAACGAGGTGGGATTTAGGTTCTGAGTTTTTACAAGGAAGAAGGAACAGTGTGGTTGTACAGGGATCTGTGCAGCCATCTCTCAGCTCTAGTGACCTCGGTTTGATCCTGATCTCCTGCGCTATCTGTGTGGAGGTTTCATATTCTTCTTGTGATCACATGGGCTTTCGTGGTTGCTTTAGTTAGAAAGAAAGAAAGATCAGCTCTATTGGCACATATACAGTACTGTCCAAATGTCTTAGGCACATACTGTAAATATAGCTAAGGAGCTGAAGACATTTGCACAGTACTGTAGTACTTTTACCTGTATGCATTGCACTGTGGTGCTGCTGCAAAATAAATCAAATTTCATGTGATGATATGTGACCTATGTGAGTGATGATAAACCTGATTCTGATATGGGTCTTTATTGCGGACTGAGAGTGGGAAAGGGGCAGGGGGAGAGAAATCATTGTTGGGAAGGGAGAGAGGAAGGAGTGGGAAGCAACAGAGAGACATTCTGTAGTGATCAATGAACCAATTGTCTGGAATCAAATGGCTTTGCTTAGTGTCTCAGGATTGGGTGTGTCTGCACCCACACCGCCCCTCCATCCCTTGCGCTCCTTCTCTGCCACCTGTCCCACACTTTCTGGAGGCACTCCACCCTCGCCATTCCAGCATCCTTTGCTCCCGCCTGATTTACAAACTCTGTCTGCACTCCATGTTGACAGATAAAGTACTGTGCAAAAGTCTCATGCATGTTAGCTATATATATATGTGCCTAAGACTTTTGCACAGTACTGCACATCAAAACATTGAAACATACAGTGAAATGCGTTGTTTGTGTCATATCGGATCAGCAAAGATTTTGCTGGGGCCAGCCCGCAAGTATAGCATGTCCACAATTCACTTGCCCTAACTGTAAGCCTTTGGAAACCAGAACGCCCGGAGAAACCCCATGAGATCATGGTGAGAACCAACAAATTCCTTACTGATAAAGTGGCGGGAATTAAAACTCAGTCAGCACTGTAAAGTCATGCACTAACGGCTACATTACTGTTCTGTCACAACCCCAAAACGTGCTGTAAGTTAACTGGTTATTGTAAACTATTACTAGAGTGGGCTCATAGATGTTTAGTCTTCATTATCTTTTACTATGCTGTTCTAATTTTCAGTCTCTGTGAAGAGTTCATCAAAATTTTAATTAGTTATTTCCAGTATTCAGTTTTTATACCCCTTTACCATTATCCCAAGAGATTGGACACATGAAGCTAGGCAGAAGATGCTGAACTGGCTTTAATCTGCTTTAAGTTGGAATTATTAAAAATAACACTGTCTGACCACTGTTCATTTGGACATCTGCAAGTTAGGGTCAAATCACCCAGTTGAAAATTGAAGAAAGAATGGTCAATTTCTTTGGGAATTCTTGGCAATGGAAGCGATCAAACCTCCTGAACATTGTGAAGGGGGAGCAGCAGTGCGTGAACTAAAATGTACTTCTATTTATGTAGCACTTCCTCCTTTGAGCATGGAATTGTTCGATTTCTTGGAGAAGTTGCCAGGGATTCAAAACCTTTACTTCCTCCTTAAACACAAGAGTTTTTGTAGATGCTGGAAATCCAGAGTAAACAGCACACACAGAATGCTGGAGGGATGCAGCAGGTCAAGCAGTATCTATGAAAGGGAATAAACAGTTAACATTTTGGGCCAAGATCCTTCAACAGGACTGGTAGGAAAGGGGAAGGAAGCCAGAACAAGAAGGCGGAGGATGGGGAAGGAGTACAAGCTGGTAAGTGGTAGGTGAAATCAGGTGAAGAGACGGTGGCTGGGTGGGCAGAGGGCTGTGACATAAGCAGCCTGGTGGTGACAGATGGAAGAGGTAAAGAGCTGAAGAAGGAGGAATTTGATGGGAGAAGGGAAGGAGGAAGGGTACCAGAGGGAGCTGATGGGCAAATGAGAAGAGAAGGGGTTAAGAAAGGAGCCAGAATGGAGGATGGAAAAAACTGAGATGGGGAAGGGGAGAAATTACTGGAAATTAGATAAATCATTGTTCATGCCATCAGATTGGAGACTGGCCAGATGGAATATGAAGTGTTGCTGTCATCTTATTGGCTAGAAATCTAATTGCCTATCTCTGATTAGTTCTGTTCTGAATGACAAAGTCAAATCATGACAATTATGAAATTTAACCAGACACTTTCAGTTAGGTGTGAGCCTTGCTGGCCCAAAGTTGTTTCCAAGTCATTGGCATGAATGATGATGTCATTCACTCTACAATCTTTCTTACTGGAATTGGAGGGGGAGTTTGAATCACATTAATCTAGGAGCTGCTCCAGATGAACATGGTCTGAACTGGGATAAGTGAGGCAGTTAGCTGAAACAATAGTGAAGCTCTCAAACTCCTATCCATCCCCAACTCACCAAACAGTGCCCCTCCTCACTCTTATCTTCCTTCAAAGACTTCTACCACCTGAATATCTTTTCTCTCCCTTCAGTGTCTCCTCCCTGCCTGTCACTGGCTTCTCTAACTCTTTGATGTACATAATTAGGCAACACACATTGAAACCCACTTATATTCACATCTTCTGCATCTCTTCTCTCTGACCATAGGACCAATAAGATAACCAAAGCATCCAGTGGGTACAGATGTACTTAGCAACACTCCTTCCTCAGATATACATTTGAAACCCTACATTTTGCATTCAAAAGTGAGCCAGCCATACAGGTCACTGATCTCCTGCCCAAGCTCAAAACTCCTTATTCACATTGAACAGCAGGCTCTCGCTAATTCCATCTCCTGTCTTAATTAGCAGTCAAGGTTGTGATGAATTTCAAAAGCATCTGGTTTTCAGAAACCCCTGAAAACATGCCAAACCCATTAGTTGTGAATCTCGCTGTTCAAAGGTGTTAACAGTTATTGAAAAACCTGTCCAAAATGAAAACATGAAAAATACTTAAAATGCTAAAAATATTCAAAGCAATGCAAACAATTAAAGGAATCTATAAACATGTGTCATATACTTCTTTGCCAGTTCCCTCAACTGAAGTCAATGAAGGAGAATTAGTTCCAGGTCTAACCTGGTGTAGGGTGTCTAAGCTGATCTTCAGCAGTTGCTGCAGAATCTCGACAAGTTTGTCCAGCTCCAGATAATGAAGAGGGAAATGCCAATGTCCGGTCACTAAGACACTGATAAACAACCATTAATGAGGTTTGGGCCACCCGCATTTGCACAGATTTCTTGAGCAAGTTGGCACCATTGCAGGAAACCATTGGCAGTTCCACAAAATGCTAGCAGTTCACCACTGTCTCTTGTTCAATACATCTCGTGATTTTCATGCTTTACTGAGATACATCTGCACATGGAAACAAGAAGTGCCAAACCTTCTGTATCATGGAAAGGCTATTGAGCACAGAGAAAGACAAGAAAAAGGGATTAAGCAAAACCAAATTGGTGCCATTCATTCATTTATTCATTTTTAAATCAAACTTCTTACGTTGTCATGGTCCATGCTTGCCCTACAACTAAAGTCATTGGAAAAATCCATGTTTTTGCTTAGTTACTAAACTGTTCTCTGCAAAAGACTGTGACATTCAGATTGGCCAATGTACTACCCATGTTACAACTGTAACTGCTCTTCAAAATTATTTACTTGGTTGAAAACCATGTTGGCACATCCAGAGGTCATGAAAGGCGTTATAGTTCCAGTCAAGATGATGTTGAACTGTGATCTCTGTCAAGGTCATGGTTCAGTTGTTTTTAAGGTTTATGGGGTGTATTGGGGAGTTAGGGTTAGGGTAGAGTTTAGGGACAGGAAGTTGGGGGGGTAAAAGGTCAGATTGGAACCGAGGCTGCCTCTGCACCCTACGATCGCTTTTGAAGACCAGCAATGTGGATGTGGGATGAAGGACATCCATAGTTGGATGTTGAGCAGGCAGTCCACAAGGATGAGGGCTAGTGGATCCTGGCTGGAACAGGGCCCCTAGTAAATCCTTGGGTTGCGTTGGTTGTTAACACAAACAATGCATTTCACTATATGTTTCGATACACATGTGATTAAAAAAATGAATCTGAATCTAAATGTCAATAAAAACACAGATGCTGGAAGTCTACAAAAATCACAGAAAATGCTGGGAATACTCAAGAAGCAAGGCCATATCTGTGGATGAGAAACAAAGTAAATATTTCAGGTAGAAATATTTTCTATAGACCTTTCATCAGGATTATATCAAAGGCTCTGAACTATGCTAAAAGCTCTTAGCACTTGAATTACTAGGGCAGAGAAGTGTACAGACCAAATGTTGATAAATGGGATTAGTATTGAAGAATGTTGGTCAACATGGACAAGATGGTCCAAAGAACCTACGTCTTCGTTGTGTGACTCCATGACCTTATGTATCTTGCAGATGAATGGAAATACTAGGTTGACAAAATAATTTACAGATTCTATTTTATTCCACTTGATAATAAAAATAACAGTTGGATTCACTAGAGCCTGATTTTTCTGTTCAGACTTTCACATAGTCATTTTGTCCTAAATATCTCATAACCTTGGCTTTCCTGTAACTAACTTTCACCATCAACAGCTCTGTGTGCAAAGATAGTATTCCTCTTGTCCTTACTTAACACTCCACAAACCTCTGCATCCAACACATCATTCTCCACAACTTCGCTGTGTCCAAAGGGATCCTACTAGCAAACTCATCTTTACCTCCACCCCCTACTCTCCACTTTCCACAGGGATCACTCCCTCCATGACCCCCTTGTCCATTCATCCCTCCCCACTAATCTCCCTCTATTCAGGGCCCCAAACAGTCCTTCCAGGAGAGGCAATATTTCACCTGTGAATCTGCTGAGGTTGTCTATGGTGTCTGGTGCTCACTATGTGGCCTCCTCTACATTGGGTGATAACCATGGTGAATTGAGGACTGCTTCTTGACCACCTCCACTCCATCTGCAAAAAGCAGAACTTCCTATGGCTAAACACTTTAATTCCGAAATCTACGATCAGTTTCTTGGTCTTATTGGCATTGTGAGAGGTGGTTGTTATGATGCCACTCAGCCAAGTTTTCAGTCTCCCTCCTGTATGCTGATTCATCACCACCTTTGCTATGACCCACAACAATGATGTCATCAGCAAACTTGTATATGGTATTGGAACTGCACTTGGCCACTCTGTCATAGGTGTAAAGCGAGTAGAGCAGGGGGCTAAGCACACATCCCTGTGGTACTCCTGTGCTGTTGGAGATTGTGGAGGAGATGTTTTTGCCAATCCAAATTGACTGGGGTCTGCAAGTGAGGAAATCCAGGGTCCAATTGCACGAGGGGTTATTGAGGCCCAGGTCTAGGAGTTTACTGATTAGTTTTAAGGGGATGATGGTGTTAAATGCTAATCTATAATCGATAAGGAGCATCCTGATGTATGCACCTTTGGTGTCCAGATATTCCAGGGTTGTGTGAAAGCCAGTGAGATAGCATCTGCTGTAGATCTGTTGCTTCGGTAGGCAAATTCTGTCTAGGTAGCCTCCAACCTGATGGCATGAATATTGTTTTCTCCTTCCAGATAAAAAAATTCCTTCCCCCCCCCCTATTCTTCTGTTCCCTACTCTGGCCTCTTACCTCTTCTCATCTGCCTGTCACCTCTATGTAGTGCCCCCTCCTCCTTCCCTTTCTGCTATGGTCTACTCTCCTTTCCTATCAGATTCCTTTACCTTTCCTTCCTACCTGGCTTCGCCTATCATCTTCTTGTGATCCTCTTTCCCCTCCCGTCACCTTTTTATTCTGGCATCTTCACCATTCCTTTATAGTCTTGAGGAAGAGTCCCAGCCTGAAACATTGAATATTTGTTCATTTCTACAGATGCTGCCTGACGTGCTGAGTTCCTCCAACATTTTGTGTGTGTTGCTTTGGATTTCTAGGACCTCCAGAATTTCTCATGTTTGAAGTTTTCAGCGGGACATTGATAGGATGTAAAACTGGGCTAATAAATGGCAGATGGAGTTCAACCCAGATAAGTGTTAGGTGGTTCATTTTGGTAGGTCATATATGATGGTAGAATATAGCATTAATAGTAAGACTCTTGGCAGTGTGGAAGATCAGAGGGATCTTGGGGTCCGAGTCCATAGAACACTCAAAGCTGCTACGCAGGTTGACTCTGTGGTCAAGAAGGCATACGGTACATTGGCCTTCATCAACCATGGGATTGAGTTTAGGAGCCAAGAGGTAATGTTGCAGCTATATAGGACACTGGTCAGACCTCACTTGGAGTACTGTGCTCAGTTCTGGTCGCCTCACTACAGGAAGGATATGAAAATCATAGAAAAGGTGTAGAGGAGATTTACAAGAATGTTGCCTGGATTGGAGAGTATGCCTTATGAGAATAGATTGAGTGAACTCGGCCTTTTCTCTTTGGAGTGATGGAGGATGAAAGGTGACCTGATAAAGGTGTATAAGATGATGAGAGGCATTGATCATGTGGATAGTCAGAGGCTTTTTCCCAGAGCTGAAATGGCTAGCATGAGAGGACATAGTTTTAAGGTGCTTGGAGATCTCAAGGGTAAGTTTTTTTTTACACAGAGAGTGGTGAGTGTGTGGAATGGGCTGCCAGCAATGGTGGTGGAGGTGGATACAATAGGGTCTTTTAAGAGACTCATGGATAGGCACATGGAGCTTAGAAAAATAGAGGGCTGTGGGTAACCCTAGGTAATTTCTAAAGCAAGGACATGTTCAGCACAGCTTTGTGGGCTGAAGGGCTTGTATTGTGCTGTAGGTTTTCTGTGTTTCTATGAATCAAAGAATGTAGTGTGCTGGCCAGGTAAAGATAGCATAGTTAGAAACTCTGCTAGAACAAACTGTGCTCCATTAACAAAGCCCCGTAGAATATTTTCACCAATTGATCATTGTTCCTGAATTCGTAGATGCAATCATGTTTCTCCATCGCCCACTGTGCAAAAAATACCTATACCTAAAGGATGTACCACCGAGCTCAAGGACAGCTTCTACCTACTGCTATAAACTGGTTCTCCAGTATAATAAGATAGACTATTAACCTCACAATGTTCCTTGCACTTCATTGCCTACCTCCACTACACTTTCTCTGTAGCTTGTAAACTTAATTCTTGCTCTGCTGTTATTTTACCTTTCCTCCTTCAGTGCACAGTGCCATGAATGTAAGGGCAGTGTACAAAACAAGCTTTTCACTCTTCATCAGCACATGTGACAGTAATCAACCGATGCCGTCCATTCCAAAACTTTGTGATCCAATCAAATAATATCTTCAATATTATTTCCATATGGAAATCATGAACTTAGTGCTAATTCTGAAATTATAAACAATTTCTAGTTTCCTTTGGTGGTTGGCATCCGTCTGTTTTGTAGGACAATGGGCGATGATGATCACCATCACAAGCCTGGGCGGAAGGTATGGAGATCTTGAGATGCTCATTTGGCAAGATCCCCCTCTTGGCCTCACCAGTGTAGTCCAAAGAAAAACTTATAAAGCAATACATTTGCCAGCAGATTGGCTGCAGGAGCTGCCCGAAGGATGTTCAATGATGTCCAGCTGCTTTAGGGACTCTACACTGGCTTTTCTGTTTGGGTTTACTCCAGTAGCCTTCGTGTCTGCCGAGGCTGCCCACAAGACAGTGGGGCTATTTACCTATAGCAGAGGATCTAGTTCATGAGCATCAGGGCATGCCACACATTGATGGACCTGCATACTACACGTGCAGGGGCCAGACCTCCTTCCCGTCCTCTGTAGGTCAGCCTGAGTACGAAAAGAGTTTAGCTTCCACTTGACTCCATTGAGGAGGCACTACATGAGGCTCGCTGTTGGAAAGGCTTACACATTCTGTGCTGAAGCTGAAAATGAGAGTGACAGACACTACCCACTACTCTACCACACTAGATGCATCACAACAACCATTTTGGCACCTTTATAATATTCCTTTATAATATTATTAAAACATATTCTTTCCCTTTTAACACAGGATCAAAATGGCCCATTCCTCTGGCTTCCTCTGTTACTAATTTTCACCTTTGACAGTTCTCACTTTGACATCTAATTGCCTGCTATAAGTATTTGCAGTATCTTTGCAAAATTGCAAAATCTGCTGTGTTTACATGATGAGGCAGATCACCTGGGACACAGCTCATCATTTGGACTCAGCCCACCTAGCACCAACCACATACGTAGCTCCTGGTGTAGATATGAGAGTTCATCAGGACTTCCAGTTCTGGAGTACTTACCTCCTCTAGAACTCGAAGGCCTGATGAGCTCTCATCTCTAATCAAGAGATAAAACAGATTTGAATCAGCAGTTCTGTATTGTCTCAGGTTCTGACTAATTTTCAAAAAATATATATTGCGAAACTAGAAAAATCCCAGATGTCCCACTGTGAGGGAATGGACTGAGGAACTGGTTAAGATTTCATCATATGAACACATGTTGGGAAGAATTAACAGTGAGGGAAAAGTGCAAGATGCGTGGGATCAATTTTGGTTGCACGTTAAATTAAACTCAAATTAGAAGTTCTTTTCTGTTTCTTAGTTTTATATGTATTCCTGTCATGGGATGGCTGTGTAAATATGCTGTACTGTATCTGCTCTATGAAATGCTGTGCTGCTTTGTAAAATAAGAATAAGTAATGCTAAATTTTGAATTACAAAAAAAATTCAGCCTTAAAAAATAAAAAAAATATATATTATAAATTATTTTAAAACACCGACAATTAGGTAAAGACATTACTGAAAGGTAAAAAAAAATCACAAAGCTGATTGCAATTTCCTTTATTCATGAGGTTGGTGATCCCATTCAAATGGATGAGATGTACTTCAACTTACAGCCAGCCCTGGCATAAATGGGCTGAATGGTGAGTTGAAGGGCCGAGGAGGAGGATAAATTTGTTGGCTTCTAGCCTCCATTTCATCTTTTTGTTTGACCACACTTGTGAAATGTGATGAGACTCATATGGTATTATTTATTTATTCTTTTATCTGCACAACTTGACTTCCTTTGCACATTAGTTGTGTCAGTCATTACTTATGTGTAGCTTTTCATAAATTCTACTTTATTTTCATGTAACCACTATTGCAACTACTACTTAATATTGTAGTAATATTTGAGTGATATTGTAAATATACTATTTGATTAAGCATTTTTTGTTGTTTACAGGTTATGTACAAGTACAGAATAAAATACGTCATTACGCTACCGTGTCATTGGTGAGTGCCTCATTAGAGTAAAAACAAGTAGACGCCTTTGCCCAGGCTCCCATGTTTTACTGTCGATTACCTTTAGGAATTACAAAAACATGGCAGTGGCAATGAAGAAGTTTTAAAATGAACCAAAGACAACTACCTACCTGTTAGAGAGCAGCAAAATGTTCGAGTTAAAAAAAACGTACAGCCTATTTCTCTTTGGAAAGTGGAGGGGGGGGGGGGGTGAGGAATGTGATATTCGAGTTTAAAAAAAAAACACAGCACTTTTTTTTGTTTACGGGAGACAAAAGACGATCGAGTTAAAAAAAAGGCAGAAAATGGATGAAATTCACAAGTTCATATATAATGAGTACTAGGTGATAATTATAATAAAAAAGCAGAAATGAGTGGCTATATCAGAAAAACAGATGTGCTTGACTGCACAACAGGTAAGTGGATCATGTATACTGAAAGAATTGAGCAGTATTTTAAAGCAAATGGAACAGCCAATGAGAAACAAGTGCCAGTTTTACTAAGTGAAATAGGTCAAGCAGCATAGCGCTTGTTTAGTAGTTTGACTGCTCCAACCCAACCAGCCAAATTGAGCTTGAATGATATCATGAATGTAATGCTGGAACATTTAGAACCAAAGCCATTGTTGATTCCAGAATCTTCTAGGTTTCAAAGTGGAGTGAAAAACAGGGGGAGTGCATTTCAGCTTACGTGGCTGAACTGAAGAAGTTGGCTGAGCATTGCCATTTCAGAGATGGGCTTATTAATGCACTGAGATTTAGCCTGCATTTAGCTTATGGAATCTTACAAGAAGTAGTCAAAAAATGACTCCTAAATGAAGCACAACAGACATTTAAAAGAGCAGTTGGAACTGTTGTATCAATGGAAACAGCAGAGAGAGACCAATTGAGTTGCAGTCAAGAAAGAAAGTGTGTAAACAAGATTGCAATATCTAAACAGAAACTGGCCTGGCTAAACAAATTATGCTGCAGTTGTGGCAGGGGCTCACGTACACTAGACCAATGCAAGTTTAAAGGCAAAACCTGAAGCAAATGCATCAAAGTGGGACAAATAATGTGCAAAGAGCATGTTAGACAGAAAAAAATGAATGGACTGCACAGAGAAGAGAAAAATCTAAGAAGTCCATTTGCAGTTTCAAAGAGGACTAATCTGCATGCTGTTGATGAAAAATCTGATAATAATGTGAGTGATACAGGACTGACAGCCTTGAGATTTACAATGTAAAAACAAATAAGAGATAAGCAACATGACTTACACCAGAAGTCAACGTCAAATTATTTTAAATGGAATTGTACACTGGCTCAGCTGTTTCAGTCATTCCACAAAATGAGTTTCATCGACATTTCAAAGATACTGAACTGAATCCTGAAGAGATCCAATTAAGAACTTACACTGGAGAAATGTAACTTATGTGGGAATGACATTTGTAACAGTGAAATACAACCAACAAGCCACATTGGGCTTACATCTGGTAAAAACAGGAGGGCCTGCATTGTGGGGTCATGATTGGTTGAGACAACTACAGCTTGATTGGGGATTCATCCACAATTTGCATGTCAGATCCCCTGGAATAGAGTCAACTGAAAGCCAATTAGGTAAGAAATGGATGATGCCATAGCAGTGTTCAAAGATGGCAATGGAAAAGTCAAGCATATCAAGGGTAAAATAGTGTTAAATGAAAATGCCACACCAAAGTTTTACAAAGCCTGTTTGCTTTCTTATGCTGTCTGTGCTAAAACAGCTAGAGAGCTAGATCCCGTGGAGGCTGAAGGAATTCTTTCCAAGTTTGAGTGGGGCCCATGGGCAACACCAGTGTTACCAGTGGGCAAGCGGAATGGATCTGTCAGGATCTGTGGTGACTTTAAGGTCACCATCAATCCAATACCCACTGTAGGTCAATACCCTCTGCCCAGGATAGAGGATATCTTTGCAAAACTTTCTAGAGGGACTCACTTCAGCAAAGTGGACAGTTCTTGACATCACCATTTCCTCTGACCTTTGGAAATCCATCACACACTGCTTTGTCCATTGCCTTTCCTTCCTGATCTCTAGTATTCCATCTGAGGCAGCGATGGAAGTAGAGTCCAAAGTGTTTCTCACCATAAACATTCACAAATGAATTTATTGCTATGATAGGTTTATTTCTGGAGAGGCATCTGCACCTGCACTCTGGCAGAAAGCTATGGACCAGGTGCTGCAGGGCAGCCCAGGCACTCAGTGTTACCTGGATGACATCATTGTTACCGGTAACGATGACAAGGCCAAAGGACAGGTCATAGTTAGGGTCCTTTTTAGGATTTGTTAATTACTATAACAGGTTCCTGCCAAACTTTGCAGCTGTGCTCCACCCTTGAAGTCATTATTACAAAGTGGGAAGAAGTGGCAATGGGCATAGCAGTGTGAGATAGCATACCAAAAGACAAACAAAATGGTAACGACAGAAATTGTACTCACACATTATGATCCATATCATCCAATGAAGCTTGCCAGTGACATCTTGCTTTAAGGTATAGGTGCAGTCAAGTCACATTTTATGAATGATGGAAGTGAACGCCGCATAGCTTTTGCATTACGTTCCCTTACCATTGCAGAAATAAGTTAACTACAGATTGATAGACAGGCCATGAGTCTGGTTTGGGGTGTGAAAATGTTTCAACCAGTAATTGTATGGAAGAGAGTTTACCCTCATTACTGATCATCAATAACTGCAGTCCATTTCCAATCCACGGAATGGTGTTCCTCTGACAGCAGCAGCAGAAATGCAGAGATGGGCTGTGTTTCTTGGAGGATACATTTACATGATTAAATTGAAAAGGAATTCAATAATAGAAATGCTGATGGATTGTCCCATTTACCCTTGGTAAAGAAAATACCTGAAAAATTTACAGGATAGGACACTCCTCTTGACGTATTCTCCCTAATGCAAATCAAAAGTCTTCCCTTTATAGTAGTGGGTTATTCACATTGGCTGGAATGTGCAGCAGAAATTCTAGTTCCCCTATTGTCACCAGTACTGGGATGCACTTGCCCTGGGGTTGCCTTATGTGGGGATTGAGAGGTGTTGTACCATCCAAGCTGAGAGCTGAAGTGTTGGAGGACCTACATGCCAGTCATCTAGGCATGGTCAAAGTGAAAACATTGGTTTGAAACTTTGTCTGGATGTATATATATACTATATATATGATGATTAGAGAGCTATGTGTAGCATATTTGAGTTGAGATGCATTCCATCTTGAGTTGGAGTTTATAGCTAAGCAAGGAGGAGTGCTATGTGCTAGTGTCTTCCACAGTGAAGACTGATACAATATACTTATTCAGTTTATCTGCCATTTCATTGTCCCCCATTACTACCTCTCCAGCATCATTTTCCAGTGGTCCGATATCTACACTTTAGGTATCTGAAGAAACTTTTGGTATCTTCTTTAATATTATTGGCTAGCTTACTTTTGTATTCCATCTTGACCTTCTTAATTACTTTTTTAGTTGCCTTCCATTCGATTTTAAAAGCTCCCAATCTAACTTCCAACTAATTTTTGCTCTATTATATGCCCTCTCTTTGGCTTTTATGTTGGCTTTGAATTCTCTTATTAGCCGTGACTGTGTTTCATGTGCCTTCTGAATTGCTTCCAGAAATTTCAGCCATTGCTACTCTGTCATCATCCTTACCAGTGTTCTTTTCCAATCAGTTCAAGCCTACTCCTCTCTCATGCCTCTGTAATTCCCTTTACTCCGCTGTAATACTGTAACACTGTAATACAATTACACCCAAGGAATCCATTAACCTGTTAACTTGTATGTCTTTGGATTGTGGGAGGAAACCAGATCATGGGGAGGAAATCCAGATGATTTGCAAACTCCTTACAGACGTTAGCAGCATTGAACCTGGATTGCTGGCACTATATTGGCATTTTGCAAACAGCTATATTAGTGTGCCTCCTAATTTAATAATCCTATTCTTCCTCTTTTTGGGCTTTAACATGAAGTTTCTCACTGTGTGTGAAATCGGTTACGCCCCTGCAGCCTGGATCCATTTATTTTCTTGGAAAAGATATTAATACCTATCCGGTTCAAGTGAAAGACTTTCCCTGTGTCTGAAGTTATTTCAGAGTACGCATTAATTATTCTAAAATAAAAAAAAGTACGTCATTTGGAAAACTAACAAATATTTTCAGATATACAGCAAAAATTATTGCAATAAAATTCTTAACCGCTGTACAATTGTTATAAAAGTCAGCTCAAAATATAAGTTAATTCCAGACATTATCAACTAAATAAAATTACTGGCAGAATCATGATATGAAGTGTGAAATATGTCCCGGTCACGTAGCGGATCGCAGGAGGTGGTGGGGGGAGAATGGTTGTTTTAGGAGCTGTCTGATACTTTCAGTTCTGGTAAGTCTGTCAGCGTGTTTTATCTAGTTTCCTTCCATTGTTTCCTTTTGGGCAATTAAGGCTGTGCAGTTTCTATTGAATCTGATACCATAATTCAGCAAACGGATATAACATGCAAAGTCTCCCTCCCCGTGTCTTCATTGTTGATTATTGCACAGTTCCTGCCCTCTATAAATTGTCCTGTTTTCCCAAGAAGACACTTCACAGCTCTTGGAAGTGGTTGCTCCTGAAGTTCAGAACTGCTGATATGACATTGCATTGAAGTCGCTTTGCTTGTCTCAAAAATTGTTGCCTGTAGGAGCTGAGGTAACTGCTGTTTGTATCCTTAGCCTCTCTGTAGGGCACTTCAGTGGGGGGGGGGGGGGAGTGGAATTCAAACATGTTTCAAAGCATAGACCAGAGAGTTAAAAAAGAAATGAACAAGACTACTTCAGCAACAGACTGGATCTGCAGTCTCCCTTGCCTTCAGTGAATGAGGCTACTTGAAGTGGAAAATTATTTTTGGAAGGAACTTGAGAAGGAATTGGGAATTACATTGCCTATGATGAAAACGTGAGAAAATGTTCAGTGATGTTGTTCGGAGCTTTGCTAATTGTTTTTCTCTTGGCTTCACACAGATGGTGAGCTGTTACCTGTCACTGTTTCTGGTCTTTGCGTTGGCGCTCTGCTCTCAAGGTATGAGGGGCAGTTTGTCTTCTAACAAGGGGTTGTAGTGCATGTTAAGCTGTGAGTCGCTGATATATAGATTTGTTTTTTTCTAAGTGGAACTTCTGCTGCTGGACAAACTTATTCTGTTTTCCTCCCACCTCTTGGACGAAGAATAGTTTAACTTGTCACAGGTGACTCAACTTCCAACAATAGGGAGTGGGAATCAAACTGAAGGGTAACGGTGCAGGGAGGTAATCAGAATGTGGCAGTGAATGATATGGAGCTCCATGTGTTTGTTTACCAGGACAAGGGAAACGATCGCTCACTGAGGTCCGGAACAAACCGTCTCAGGATGCCCGATGTAGTCTCTTCGGACACGACCGCATCCAAACCTTCGATGGGAAGTTTTACGAGTTCCCAGGGCACTGCAGTTACAAGCTGGCTGGCGACTGCATCAAAAACTCCTTCTCAGTTTTAGGTATCTCACTTCATCTTTTTCACTTGCAGCCTTTGTATTCAAGCATATTTAATTTGCATGAGATTGACTTCCCGGGCAATGCTTGGCAAGTGATAGTGTCCCATCTTTTACAGGTAACTACCAGAATGGAAAACGGAAAAGCATTACTCTGTACCTGGGTGAATACTTTGAGGTCACTCTCACTTTAAAAGGAGAAGTGTCAGTAGGGAAGAAAAGGTAATGGATCTCACTAATCCTGGGTTCATCGGTCCCACTGACCCTGCTTCACAGACTGATAGTGTGGCCAATTGTTCTTTGGTTTACAGATTTTAAAATTGTAAACACCATTGTCATGATGTTATTCCTGTTTTGACTTGTTATGTTGCAATATCTCCTGTGAAGTATTGCCAAAGTCAGCTCTCAGATTGCCTGAGGTCTAATGGCTTCCTGTTCCATTCAGTATCACGATCATATGACTCATGCTTCTATGATTTTGGGAACCGGGAAGGGCTTTCGCTACTCAAACCAATGTGATTTTGGGGCCTTTGGCACCCAATAGATCTCTCTGAGTACAACCCAGAACAGAGAGGGAAGGTCCCCTCCCCAGTTGCTTAATATTTGTGTTTCTGGCTTTTTCAAAAACAACTATCCATTCATATACGCAGGGACATGTAGATCTGAACCAAAGCAAAGCAGTTCAGACTCGAACCAGGCAATGCTCAAGCAACATACATCAAGTCCTATCAGGTTGGAAGCCTGGCTGTAAGCATGGCCCAAATTTGGATTTTATACCAGTGATGTTTACATTGCAATTAGCTGAAGAGAAGACTTAAAGAAAACAGGATCTACTTTGGTCTGATATATCTGAGCATCGGTAATTTTATGGTGACACACATTGGGAGAACTTCATTCTGAATAGAGGATGGGAAAATTCACAGGTTAGGTAAATTGCCAATTTCACTTTTGCTATTAGCTTCAAAACTATCCGTACCCTAGATGTGAAGTCAAGACAAGTCAGGTTTTATTGTCATTTAAGTATATACATGGATACAGTCAAAAGAGACAACTTTCCCCCAGACCAGGGTGTAAAGCACATAACACACATATAACGCACAAAAATTTAGCAAAGTAAGGATAAAATCTACAGATGAATTACACATAAATAAACAAAGTAAAGTACATAATTTAATTGTTGTAAGGTACAAAATAGATTAGCTGGTGAAACTTTGAATGCGATACAGTAGGGATTTCAGAAGCCTAACACAGAGGGAAGAAACTGTTCCTCATTCTGACCATTCTTGTTTTATGCATCGGAGCCTACGGCCTGAGGGTAGAAAGTCAAAGAGGATGCTGGACGGATGGGTGGGATTCTTGATGATACTAAGGGCGCTGCATACGCAGTTCTCCTGTTAAATGTCCCTGATGGATGGTAGGGAGAACCCCTATGATCCTCTCAGTC
Source organism: Hemitrygon akajei (assembly GCF_048418815.1). Taxonomy (NCBI): domain Eukaryota; kingdom Metazoa; phylum Chordata; class Chondrichthyes; order Myliobatiformes; family Dasyatidae; genus Hemitrygon; species Hemitrygon akajei. The sequence goes on from NC_133137.1 coordinate 62,550,909, forward strand.
ATCCTCACAGTCCTTTGTAGGCACTTCTGATCTGATGCTTGGCCGTTCCCATACCAGATGGAGATGTAGCTTGTCAGGACACTCTCAATAGTGCCCCTGTAAAATGCAGAAGATGGAGGCGGGGGGGTTCGAGTGGGAGCCTTGCTTGCCTCAATCTCTGTAGGAAGTGGAGGCACTGCTGTGCCTTCTTGTTCAGGGAGGGACCAGCTGAGGTCATCCATGATGTGAACTCCCAGGAACTTGGTGCACTTAACTCTCTCTATGGAGGAGTCATACTCGCAGAAAGGGTTGGGTTGTCTACACTTTCCTAAAGCTCAAAATCATGCCCTTGGTGTTCTTCACATTCAGACTTGGGTCAATCTTCTCAACCTAGCACAGGTTAATTTGAAGTATTTCCTTCTCAGTAGATACTGACTGTAGGGATTACAGTATAAGTGAACTCCATGCCTATAATTCTGAACTAGTTTGTCTGTTTTTATTTTGCTTAGGATCCAGCTCCCATTTACAACTTATGGTGTGTACATTGGGACAGAAGCAGGCTACTATATTATGTCAAGCAATGAATATGGGTTCACCGCCAGGATTGATACCAATGAAAATGTAGCCATCACGTTGTCTAAAAAATATTTCAGTAGGACCTGCGGACTCTGTGGCAATTACAATCACTTCCCCCAAGACGATTACTTGACTCAAGAAGGTAATGGAATGATTGCTAACAAGAAATCATTAACTTTTCAAACATTTGTGAGCTAACAACCGATGCTGGTGTGCTGTTGTGATCATCTCCTGAGATCATCTCATATCATAATTCACATTGCATATTTCTCCTGACATGTAAGAAGGCCATCTGGTCTATCTAATGTATCTGTATAATGTATCTAATGTATCTGGTCTATCTAATGTATGCCAGTTCTCAGAGTATTCCCATTAATCTACTCTCTCATTATTTCCCTGTATTCCAATCTGTCTCACATCCCTATTGAAACTTTAATTATTCTAACACCTACCCACTTACACTTTGGGTGTTTACATTAGGCAGTTAACCTATGGCTGCAGCTCTGGAACGTGGAGGAAATTTCACTCCATCCAGGCCATGTTCTCTTCTTGCTCCTGCCATCAGGCAGGAGGCTCGAGAGCCTTAGGTCCCACACCACCAGGTTTGGGAACAGGTATTACCCTTTAACAATTAGGCTCCTGAACCAGCATGGATAACTTCACCCACCTCAACACTGAACTGATTCCACAACCTACAGACTCACTTTCAGGGACTCTATAACTTGAGCACTCCATATTATTTATTTATTTGTTGCCTTTTTAAAAATATTTATTTATTTATTTATTGGCATGATTTGTCCTCTTTTGCACATTGGATGTTTGTCAGACTTTGTTATATATACTGTAGTTTTTCAAACAAAAAATGTATTTTGTTATTTTCCTTTAAATACCTGCAAGAAAATAAATCTCATGGAGTATATGGTGCCATATATGTTCTTCGATATTAAGTTGACTTTGAACTTTGCACTTTGAAACTGGAGCAGCCAGGGAAGGTCAAACTGTCACTTGCAGAATTTCAGACTCTACACAGCCCGCAGTTGAAGTTAGAATCCTGAGCATGGCAAAGGACTGGGAGATGAAGGTTGATCTTGAAAAGAAGTTGGTGTTCCCACCAATAGTAGAGACCACACTTCGACCAGACATTCTACTATTGTCAGAGAGTGCAAAGAAGCTCGTGGTGATAGAGCTAGCAGTACGATGGGAGACATGATGCCAAGAGGCGACAAGAGGAAGCTTGCGGGGTCTGAAGACCTGGTGGCGGACTGCAGACAGCAAGGCTAGCAGATGTGGAACTTCCCTGTCGAAGTGGGGGCAAGAGGATTTCCCGCTGTGTCATGCTGGAAGATGATGGCAGCTTTAGGGATACGAGGGAGAACCAGGGAGAGAGCCGTTAACACCATGCACAAGCAGCAGAGAGAGCGTCCAGTTGGCTTTGGCTCGAAGGGACGATAGTAGCTGGAAATCTGACCGTCGGGGGTAGAAGATTGATCACTTTCTCCTGTCCTACCATCCCGAGGATGTTCCGGGTTAGGGGATGAAACGTCTGGAGACGGATGGACCCAGCTGATGACTTGACAGTCCAGCAGCAGAAACATCACAGCTGTTTAATGTAATGAACCTGGACCACTCGATCTGTGCAGCAGCTTTACTTGCTGTGGCATTATGCCAACGATTTTATGATAGACAAGTCATACTGGAAATATTCACCAGGTCAGGCGGCATCCATGAAAAGAGAAACAGATTTAATGTTCCAAGATGGTGACCTTCCTCCTTCCCGGTTGACATTATCATCTTAATTTTTCAAAGCAAACATGATATCCCAAGTTAATTCCTATTAATCCTGAGAACTTCCTGTGTATATTCCTATCTCAGGTGCTCCCTGTAACTATTGTTATCCAGGCTTTACCAGTGAATGTTGTTGCTCTGGGTACTCCATACAAATATTACTATAATCTGTAAATGTTGTTATACCAACTGTTCACTCTAATTATGAATACATTACATTCTTACCTACTTTATCCTACTTGCTAATCTCACTTCTACACACACGCAACATTTTAGGAACACAATCCACCATCAGATTACTGAACGGAGAATGAATCCATGAACACTACCTCACTATTTTTGCTCTCTATTTGTATTAGTTATTTATTTTTATTTGTATTTCTTATTCTATTTTACGTATTGCACTGTAATGCTGCGGAGAAACAACAAATTTCATGACAAATGTCAGTGGTAATAGGCCAGATTCTGATTCTGCACTATAAATGCTTTGTGATTAAGGCTTACTTCTCTACTCTAAATATCTTCCTGGAAAACTGTAACACTCCTGGAAATAATCCACAAAAACTAAGATTGTCTTGGGATCCACTAGAAATATTCCTCAAATATTGACTTGCCTCCAGTAAGTCCTTCTATTAATTGATATGCTCCTGAGGATCTTTTGCAAATATTAAGGATTTCCTGGCTATCTTCAAGGGACTTCTGTAAAAACTATTATGCTCTTAGCACTTTGACACAATAGTGCGGATTTCCTGCAAATGCTCCAAGAAATCCATTTAAAATTCTGATCTGCTCCTGAAAATACTGCCGAAGACCCTTCTCCCCTGAAAATGCTGGTGTCAGATAGGGCGGACTTTATAGATTTTATTTTCCCCCGGAGTTATTATTCACATGAGTAACAACAGAAGTGGTTTGCAGGTAAATAAATGAATGTATGAAATTCTGACAACTTTGGGGAACAGTGCAGATCTCTCAGTACATCTGCTGGGCCTAACTTTCAAATTAATTACTAATTAGGAAATCTATGTTATCGGGAGAATACAATTGATATAAGTGATTAAATTAAATCAGTTTCTACTATATAATAATGATTGACATAATAGCAATTGTAAAACCAACCAGTTGTCAATAAAATGCAACAGGGTTACCACTCCACTTCAGAGAAAGAACTGTAGGGAAGGGATTTAGCAACTTCCTTGGTCTATTCTATTAGGTTATATCTAGCCACTAATGCGATTTGAACTTTTTTCTCAGTAAGAAGTCAATTCAGGATGTCAGTTACACCCACATTCCATAAAAAAAATAAACTAACAATATAAACAATGTTTTATGCTCTGGAAATCCAGCGTCATTGGCAACTTTAACTGGTGCATTAAATTATCTACTCCTTGCTTTAGTTTTTCTTTAACTTTTTTGTAATTTTTATAAATGCCTTGGACAAAAACACAAACGAATAGTTGCTAAATTTGAACATGACACAAATATAGGTGGGTAAGCTGTGAAGAGAGCATGAAGGGGCTATAAAGGGATATAATTAGGTTTAGTAAATGCACAACGATCTGGAAAATGCAAAAACGTGGGAAAATATGAAAAAGTCAGTTTTGGTAAAAAAAATAGAAGCCTATTATTTAAATGGTGGGAGTGCAGAGTTTTGAGATGCAGAGGGATCTGTGTATCCCGGTACATAATTCGCAAAGACTGGTACACAGTTACTATACAAACAATTAGAAAAGGTAAAAATAATGCCTTCTTTGCATTGGCACTTGCGTGCTTGACCCAGGACAGATCCTCTGATATGGAACGCAAAGGCCTTAACAATACATTGAAGACGTCAAATACGTAGTTAAATACAGTGGTTAATTTGGACAATAAGATCCACGAGCAAGAAAAGGGTAGTGATGAATTGTTTATCATTTGTGGGTATTGATCAAAGCAAAAAAATGTCATTATGACAAGAACCTACTAGCATTTCTTTTAATAGATTAATGCAATCTATAACATCCAAAGAACAGGCAATCACATCACTGTAGAATGTCCCAACTCCAGTGAGGTAGTATTCCCTTCATTACTGTGCTGAAATATGAGCTCAGATTACTGGAAAATGATGGCCTCCGATCAAACACATCAGTAAGAATTGTAATAATGACAGAAAATGAAAGTCTAAACAAAGTAGAAATGAATTGCTAACTTAATAACACAAGTCATATTCACATTGTAAATGCCATTGCTTGTGTGTATGGGTTGGGATAAATTGTCACTGTGCAAAAAAAAGAGGTGATCTTTAACGTCAGTGATTTAATGCTTTCTGTCTTGCTTTATCAAAAATACAGAAGTAGATTTTACCCTTAAATTTATCTCTTTAACAAAAAAAAGCCTCTATGCATCAGAAATTGGTTGAAGCCTAGGATGGTCATTTTTCCCCTGAATGTTAAAATTAATGCAGGAACATAAGAAGCTGCATAGGATAATGGACTCAGCCCAGTGTGTCATGGGCACATTTATCCCCTCCATCAGAAGTTTCTACATGAGGTGCTGTCTCAAGAAGGCAATATTTATCATCAAGTATCCATCGGGGATGCCACCTCTTGTAGCTGTCATTGGGCAGGATGTGACGAAGCCTGAAGTCCCACTCTTGCAGGTTCAAGAAAAGCCATTTCTCTTCAACCATTCAGTCTTGAAGCAACCTGCACCACGGTAATCACCTTCCTCACTATGACCAGTTTGCTCTGCAGTAGACTTTTTTTGTTCTAATTTGGTTATTTCTTGTATAGTCAATGCCAACTTGATGGCACCAGTAAGCGGCAAGTCTTTGCTTGCAGCACTGATGGGAATCATCAAGTGTTTCCATTAAGGACTGCTACAGCTAAATTCCACAGTCACAGCCATGGGTCTTCAGTAAGCAACATTGTTTTAAGATGTTTCAAATATCTATTGACCTTCAATATCGATGGACCCCGAATGGCAGACTCAAGTCACAGGTGCAGTTCCCCTTTAAGAAAATGGAAGTGGGGAAAGCGTGTTGAGCCACAGATACGACTGAAGGGCAAAGGCCTTAGACCCCCAATCCTGATTATCTTGCTGGCAAATGTACAGTCACTGTAAAATAAAACTAAAGAATTTAGAGCAAGATTGCAGTATCAGAGGGGCAGCAGGAGCTGCTGTGCACTTTGCTTCATGGAAACATGGCTGTCCCTGCCACTTCAGGCACAGTGCCGCAGGCCAATGGCTCCACCATTCACCATAAGGTAGGTCAGCTGAGTCTTTTAAAGGTAGGGGAGAGGGAGAATGCTTCATGATTAACACATTGATGTGCAGAGATGTGTTGGTTCTGTCTTAGTCCTGATCATCTGACCTGGAACATCTAGCAATCAAGGGAGCTTTACACCATCATCCTGGCAGTGGAGTACAATCCGCCTCAGGCAGGCATTGGAGAAGCAGTTCATCATGTTCAGTAGACAACAGACAATAGACAGTAGGTGCAGGAGTAGGCCATTCGGCCCTTCAAGCCATTCACTGTGATCATGGCTGATTATACACAATCAGTACCCCGTTCCTGCCCTCTCCCGATATCCCTTGACCCCACTATCTATAAGAGCTCTATCTAACTCTCTCTTGAATGCATCCAGAGACTTGGCCTCCACTACCTTCTGGGGCAGAGCATTCCACATATCCACCACTCTCTAGGTGAAAAAGTTTTTCCGCATCTCTGTTCTAAATGGCCTACCCCTTATTCTTAAATTGTGGCCTCTAGTTCTGGACTCACCCATCAGCGGGAACATGCTTCCTGCCTCTAGTGTGTCCAATCCCTTAATAATCTTATATGTTTCAATCAGATCCCCTCTCATCCTTCTAAATTCCAGTGTATACAAGCCCAGTTGCTCCAATCTTTCAACATATGACAGTTCCGCCATTCCGGGAATTAACCTTGTGAACCTACGCTGCACTCCCTCAATAGCAAGAATGTACTTCCTCAAATTTGGAGACCAAATTTGGAGATCACAGTCAATGTAAATCAAAAACAACATCTCCTCCTCACTGACAGTCAACAATGGCACATCTCCATGGTGCGTGATTATCTCACTGCTCTACTCATGACAGTAGTTGTGACATTTACAATCTACATGACTGTGGATGACACAACTATTGTTGGCCAAATATCAGATGGTGATGAGGAGACATACATGAATGAGATAGCTGTGTAGTATCACAACAACAGTCTAGCACTCAGCATCGGTAAGACCAAGAATTTCATTGTTGACTTCAGAAAAGAGAAGTTGAGGGAAGACACACTAGTCCTCATTGAGAGGTCAGCACTAGAAAGGCTGAGCAATTGCAAGTTCCTGGGTGCTGGCATACAGTATCTGAGGATCTGTCCTGGGCCCAGTTGATGCTGTTACAAAGAAGGCACAACAGCAGCTATGTTTCATTTGGAGTTTGAGTGAGACTTGGTATGTCACCAAACATTCTTGCACCAGGGAGAGCCCTCTCACTGGTTGCATCACCATCTGGTATGGAGGGGCCACTGCACAAGATTCAGAAAAGCTGCAGAAAGATGTAAACTCAGCCTGCTCCATCGTGAGCACTAGCCTCCCCAACATTAATGATATCTTCAAAAAGTGATGCCTGAAAAAGGTGACATCTATCGTTCAGGATCTACATCACCCAGGACATGTCCTCTTCTCATTGCTATCATATAGCTTTTTGTTATCCATTGCAATGTACTGCTGCTGCTGCAGAATAACATGGGAAGACCAAGGCTGCACTGCTCCCTGTTACTATTGATGGCAAGGACTTGGATGAGGGGAGTACCTAGAAGTACCTGGGGTGCACCTGGATGACAGACTTGAGTGGAGCACCAACACAGAGACTGTGTACAAGAAGGGCCAGAGTCACCTCTTCTTCCCGAGATGACTGAGGTCCTTTGGAGTAGACAGGCCTCTTCTTCACATGTTCTACCAATCTGTTGACACCAGTACAATCTTCTGTGCAGTAGTGTGCTGAGGCAATGGCATCACACGCGTGAAGCCAACAGGTTCAATAAACTGATTAGAAAGACTGGCTGTGTTATTGGAGTCAAAATGGACATACTGGAGTCTGTAGTAGAACAAAGGACCCTATGGGAAATCCTGACAATTTTGGCCAATGTCTCTCACACTCTGCATGCATCCCTGGCTGAACAGAGGAGCACTTTAGTAATCAACTAAGACAACTGTGCTGCCCCAACTTATTTTTTATTCTTTCTTATTTCTCTTCTACTATCTTTATGTTTGTATATCTGTGCTTTTGTAATGCTACTGTGACACTGTAATTTCCTTTGGGATCAATAAAGTATCTATCTATCTATTTCATGGCGCATGCCGGTGATATTAACTTGATTTTGCTAGTTTTTCATAACTTAAGTTTTCCTTGTAGATGTTATGTACTTGATGCTCTGTGTCTGTGAACCTGCTGCAAGTATGTTTTTACTACACCTGTATATGCATGTACTTTTGCATATGTCAAAAACCTCGATATCTTATTTCCCTCTCTCAGGTTTCCAAGTGAAGAGCAGCTTTGATTTTGCTAACTCTTGGGCAATGGGTGGTGCTGAGGAGCTGTGCAGCAGAGTGTCTGCTCCCAGTAAAACCTGCAACATGTCTGGTGAAGCAATCAAAATGGTAAGTTCCAATAAAGTAAAAGTGCCATGTGTATAAGAACAGTGAATTATAGATATTTTTGGGGAAATATTTTGAGTAGGTAGTTTGTCCAGAAAACCATAAGCTATAGGAGCAGAATGAGGACATTTGGCCCATCAAGTCTGCATCACCATTTCATCTTAGCAGATCCAATCTTCCTCTCAGCCACAGTCTCCTGCCTTCTCCCCGTATCCCTACAGAGAAGTCATCACCCTGACACAGTGGTGTCAAGCAAACAACCTCTCCTTCGATGTTGCAAAAACAAAGGAGCTGGTTGTGGACTACAGGACGAATGGAGACGGGCTAACCGCATTGATATCGATGGATCTGGGGTTGAGAGGGAGAACAGCTTCAAGTTTCTCGGCATACACATCACTGAGGATCTCACATGACCTGTACATACTGGCTTTGACGGTTGAAGAAACATAGAAACATAGAAAACCTACAGCACAATACAGGCCCTTCGGCCCACAAGGTTGTGCCGAACATGTCCCTACCCTAGAAATTACTAGGCTTACCTATAGCCCTCTATTTTACTAAGCTCCATGTAGCTATCTAAAAGTCTCTTAAAAGACCCTATCGTATCTGCCTCCATCACCGTTTCCGGCAGCCCATTCCACCCACTCACCATTCTCTGAGTAAAAACTTACCCCTGACATCTCCTCTGTACCTACTCCCCAGCACCTTAAGCCTGTGTCCTCTTGTGGCAACCATTTCAGCCCTGGGAAAAAGCCTCTGACTATCCACACGATCAATGCCTCTCATCATCTTATACACCTCTATCAGGTCACCTCTCATCCTCCGTCACTCCAAGGAGAAAAGGCTAAGTTCACTCAACCTATTCTCACAGGGCATGCTCCCCAATCCAGGCAGCATCCTTGTAAATCTCCTCTGCACCCTTTCTATGGCTTCCACATCCTTCCTGTAGTGAGGCGACCAAAACTGAGCACAGTACTCCAAGTGGGGTCTGCCCAGGATCCTATATAGCTGTAACATTACCTCTCGGCTCCTAAATTCAATTCCACGGTCGATAAAGGCCAATACACCATACACCTTCATAACCACTGAGTCAACCTGCGCAGCTGCTTTGAGCGTCCTATGGACTCAGACCCCAAGATCCCTCTGATCCTCCACACTGCCAAAAGTCTTACCATTAATAATATATTCTGCCATCATATTTGACCTACCAAAATGAACCACTTCACACTTATCTGGGTTGAACTCCATCTGCCACTTCTCAGCTCTGTTTTGCATCCTATCGATGTTCCACTGTAACCTCTGACAGCCCTCCACACTGTCCATGACACGTCTAACCTTAGTGTCATCAGCAAACTTACTAACCCATCTCTCCACTTCCTCATCCAGGTCATTTATAAAAATCTCAAAAAGTAAGGATCCCAGAACACCTCCAAATCTTGCATGGGCCCCCGAATCTTAAGAACTTTCCACAGGGGCACAATTGAGAGCATCCTGACTGGTGCCTGATATAGAAACTGTACCTCCTTTAATCGCAGTTCTCTGCAGAGAGTGGTACGGACAAGTACCGTGCATCTGTAGATGCGAACTTTCCACTATTCAGGACAATTACAAAGACAGGTGTGTGAAAAAAGGCCTGAAGGATCATAAGGGACCCGAGTCACCCCATCCACAATCTATTCCAGCTGCTACCATCCGGGAAGCGGTACCGTAGCATAACTGAAAGGACCAAGAGGCTTCAGGACAGCTTCTTCCACCAGGCCATCAGACTGACTAACTCATGCTGATACAATTGTATTTCTATCTTATATTGATTGTCTTGTTGTACAAACTATTTATTATGAATTACTATAAATTGCACATTGCTCATTTAGACAGAGACGTACGCAAAGATTTTTACTCCTCATGTATACGAAGGTGTAAGTAATAGTCAATTCAATTCATGCTCAGACCAATCAAGAATCTATCAAGCTCTGCCTTGAACATGCATCAAGACTTGGCCTCCACAGTCATCTATGGGAATGAATTCCACAGACTCACCACTCTCTGACTAAATAAATTCCTTCTCATCTCCGTTCTAAAAGGACACCCCTCTATTCTGAGGCTGTGTCCTTTGGTCTTGGACTCTCCCACCATAGGAAACATCCTCTCCACGTCCACTCTATCAAGAATTTTCACCATTCAATAAGTTTCAATGAGATCACCCATCATTCTTTAGAATTCTAGTGAATACAGGCCCAGAGCCATAAAAAAAATGTTCATATGAGAAGCTATTCAATCCTGGAATCATTTTTGTGAACCTCCTTTGAACCCTGAATGAAGAAACGAAGAAATAATGGATAGGCTAGGCTTCTATCTGCAGGAGTATAGAATAATAAGAGATTAAACCAGTGGGGTCTTGACATGGTGGACGTGCAAGGGATGTTTCCTCTGGTAGGAATGGTGGGGGAGAGTGAATAATTAGGTTTGCTGGCAACTGTATGTAGAGAAGTGGACCCTTATTTAAGACAGCTTTGTGACAATGTTTTTTCCCCTCAGAGGGTTGTGAGTGCAACTCTCACTTTGGCTACTGGCTTAATATAGGGGGTGTAACCCCTGGCCCAGCCAAACTTAAGAAATCTCGTTTGGGTGGATGCTGCGCGATGTGTCCCCTGTTACAAATCGGTTCCCCGAAATGACAAACAGTACACAAGATGTGATTAAATGATTCAACTTTATAATTCTTACTTTGACTATATGGTTAGTAAAGAAACGAAAAAAGAAAAAAGGGCTCAATCTTATTAAACAGTCTGTTGCACATCGTTGGAGATCACTGATAAGTTGATCGTTCACCATCGACCTCCTCCGATCGTTGCTGCCCTTCGGACCCTTACTCCAAGCCCACCCCGTCTGGCGGTCTACCAACTCTTTCCATTCGCGTCTTCTCTCTTCATCTCTTCCCGGCAAAAGCCCGCGAAAATCTCTCTTCCAGCTCACAAGAAAGAACAACAGCATTCCTAACCCCATTATCTCTAGTCATAACACAAACATTGCTGCTACAGAGAAACCATTACATTATCAGTGAAACCTTACAGCATGTTACACAGCAGTGAAGCCCTACAGCATGTTACATGAGTCTTTGGAACACTTTGTAATCAAAGAATATAGATAGAGACTGATAGGTTGTTGGTAAGCAAGAAGGAGGCCGATTGTCATGGGTAGCTTGGAACGTAGAGTTTAGATCACCGTCAGATCAGTCATGATCTTGTTTGGATGGTGGAGCAGGTTTGTGGTGTTCGGTAGCCTATTCGTCATCTTGAATGTTCCTACATTTATACGTTTATGTTGACTTTTACACACAAAGCACTCTTTATTTCTGCATATATGTTCAATGCAAATGAAGTTGGAACATAACAGATAGAATAATATATAGGTTATTCCCCAACAGCCCCCACACCATAACTAATTTATAATTTCCTGTCAGAGTCATCTTATGTATGGATACTCCAGTACCTACCATTACTTTATGGATATACAATCAGTCTATGTATATAAATGAATCTTATGTATTTATATTTATTGTGTTCTTTATGCTCATGCTGTTTATTTCATGCTGCATCATGTCTGGTGTAACAATTATTTCACCCTCCTTTACACTTCTGTACTGGCAATCTTGAATCTTGAAAACTTGAAGGTTACACTTGATTGTTCATTAGTAATCAACAGGCAAACACTTACACATGTAACCTTTTATAAGTATCACAGAACTTACTTAATTAAGAGTAGGTCCATTATTAGTCATAATACCCACTACACAATGGAACCCTATTTGAAATCCTGGATAAATATACATTTCCCTGATCATGGAAATGGATTATATCAGAAAGGTGGCAATGTGACACTGAAATGTTAACCTATAGACAAATATCTGCACTCAAAACAAACTTGAAAAATTTTGCATTAAAATTTTGACCCTGAAGCATTACCTCGAATATTTATAGCTTGGGTTTTGAAATATGAAATTAAAGTTGCAATGATAAGTTTCCCAGCTCACTGCAGTTTCGGTTTTAATTATCATATTTGACTGCGCGAGTTTAAATTTGTAGCAAGTGCTGAAGAGCTTTAATGAAAGAGAGAAATAAGAAACAACAGTGCACCATGCGTGTGAGAGAGAGAGCTGGAAAACACACTTACATGAATTAAACTTTTATTTGAATACAGAACTTGATTGGAAAGTGCAAAATGCTCAAAATACAACAAGTGTTCAAGAAATGTAATGATCTTGTGGATCCAGAGCCGTTCATTGCTAGTTGTGAGGATGACGCATGCCACTGTGAAGGAAAGAATTGTCACTGCCAAGCATTTCTGGAATATGCAAGGTCTTGTGCTCAAAAGGGTTTAGTCCTCAAAGATTGGACTACAGAAAGTAACTGCAGTAAGTACAGTAAAGATTATTTGTTCTATTTGTGACTTTCTTCCATTAGCAATGTAATATTTAATTTTTCAATTTCAACAAAATATTATTTTATTATTATAGAATCAATTATGAAATTATATTTTATGGACTGAATTGCTCTTCCGTGATGGATATTCACTGCCTTAGGCCTCTTCCTCATGTTTGCTAAGCTTGATGTGCAGAAGTTCGCTGACGACACGGCCATAGTGGGGTGTGTCAGGAATGGACAGGAGGAGGAGTATAGGAAACTGATACAGGACTTTGTGATATGGTGCAACTCAAACTACCTGCATCTCAATATCACCAAGACCAAGGAGATGGTGGTGGACTTTAGGAGATCTAGGCCTCATATGGAGCCAGTGATCATTAATGGAGAATGTGTGGAGCAGGTTAAGACCTACAAATATCTGGGAGTACAGTTAGACGAGAAGCTAGACTGGACTGCCAACACAGATGCCTTGTGCAGGAAGGCACAGAGTCGAATGTACTTCCTTAGAAGGTTGGCGTCATTCAATGTCTGTAGTGAGATGCTGAAGATGTTCTATAGGTCAGTTGTGGAGAGAGCCCTCTTCTTTGTGGTGGAGTGTTGGGGAGGAAGCATTAAGAAGAGGGATGCCTCACGTCTTAATAAGCTGGTAAGGAAGGCGAGCTCTGTCGTGGGCAAAGTACTGGAGAGTTTAACATCGGTAGCTGAGCGAAGGGCGCTGAGTAGGCTACGGTCAATTATGGATAACTCTGAACATCCTCTACATAGCACCATCCAGAGACAGAGAAGCAGTTTCAGCGACAGGTTACTATCGATGCAATGCTCCTCAGACAGGATGAAGAGGTCAATTCTCCCCAATGCCATTCGGCTTTACAATTCAACCGCCAGGACTTAAGAACTTTTTAAAAGCTATTATTAATGCTTTTTGAGATAGTGATTTAGATGCATATCATATTTTTTTACTGAGTTAAGTATTGTATGTAATTAGTTTTGCTACAACAAGTGTATGGGACATTGGAAAAAAGTTGAATTTCCCCATGGGGATGAATAAAGTATCTATCTATCTATCTATCTATCTATCTATCTATCTATCTATCTATCTATCTATCTATCTATCTATCTATCAAACAGAACCTGCCTCTCACAAGATCAAAAGCAGTTGTAAATAAACTTCCAACTAATATTCCTTTGTTTAACTTCTGGTTGTAATTGAGAGTTAGTCTTCAGTTCTTAAAATGTAAAAGAAAAGCAGTAATCAGCTTGACGTCAAAGGACGTATTGTGTATAGAACAGCTTTGAAGATGCTCTGCCTGTAGAAAAATAGGCATGAGGTGACTAGTTCTTTAAGATGCAGTATAAGACAAAGGGTTGTAAAATTTGGATGGTTTCAAGCAGACAAGCGGACTCTTAAGTTGCTTAGCTCAAGGAGGCTTGCAGAACAGATGGATAATATCATTTAGGATATCAATAATTGATGTGTTCATAGTTGGAAGAGTTTTACATTTTCAAAGAAATTAGCATCATAGCTTTACAGCATTAATTTTGAACTGTGTACACTCAGAGGTCTATGTCTCCAAAATGCTTTCAGATAGTTCATGTTGAAAGGATATCTGAGGAAATATCATATCCATGTGAAGTCACCCAAGTGGGAGAAAAGGGGTATAAATGTAGAAAGCAATTTAGGCTTATTAGGACTGGGATAGGAATATCAAGAGAAAATATTGAAGAAATACAAGGTGAACTAGAATCTATTCCTCAGGCTTTGCTTTCTGCGACTGGCGATTTGTTATCTGCATTGAGGTATGTCTTTTTAGTCTATAGGGATTGTGCCTGTCTTTTGGAAATCTTTTGTGATTTATGCTTTATGTTTTATCCTTTGTGTTTTAGAAATGCTGCATGTTTAAGAACTCTTTTTGTGTTTAGGAAATAGTTTGTGTTTTACAAATGGTTTGTAATTTGGAAATGTTTAAGATAAAAATCTTCTGTGAAATTTAAATGTGTTTTAAGATTGTGGTATGGATTTAAACCTGCATTATTGAAAATAAATGGATTGTGTTTAAACCACTTTGTTAGCTCAAAGTATCTCCTTGGTAGGGAGGGGGAACCCACCACTCAAATAGTGGGTCTTGGCAACTAAGCTCACCATGGAGAATAAACAGTGAAGTAATCCAGTCTTTGAAGATTGTATAATTACCGTATAATCTCCCTTTAGTGAGAGGACTCAAGGCTATTTATATCCAATGAGGTTTAAAGTTTTCATTTCAGTTTGTAACTTTATAGTCTGTAAGCCCAATACCATCACACTTCCTATTTGCTTTTACTTGGAATGTTCAAGTAACTTATTGTTAAGGCTGCTGGATAGAATCATAATGCTATTTTTATGGACAGTCAATTGGAAAGTAAATAAGATTGGAAACTGAAATTATTCCGTTATTGCCAGTTCAAATCATTCTTTAAAGCTTCATTTGTTGGTTTATATAGCAATTGAACTTCTGCTAATAAATACTTGCATACTGCAAAAAAAAACTTTTCTGAAGTTCAGACTTAATCCCAGACAGTTGATTTAAATGTAAGCCCCAGTGAAAGTAAGTATTTTATTCAAAAATATTTGGGGTCTTCAACCATGATTTGATCATATGCAATGTGGTGCATTGGAAGCCCGGGAAACATTATGGTGATCTTCCTAATCCTTCAGAAGTCATGAGTTGAGGTATAGTCTTTATGGATGTTTTTCTTTTGGATGGATTGTCTTAAACGAAGATTTTTTTTTATTTAACAAGTACTGAAATGTCCACCTGGAATGGAATACAAAACGTGTGTGCCAGCCTGCGACCAAACATGCAAGAGTTTAAACATCAATCAGCTGTGCCATAGCCAATGCATGGATGGCTGCACCTGTGGAGGTGATTGTTCACACTTATTACATCTCAGATGTTTAATGAGATGAGTCGCCTGAAAAAGATGCATTCTATTCATTCTGATGAACTGTTTGGATTTCAGATGGGAAACTACTGGATGGGGACACATGCGTAGCCTCTTCAGAATGCTCCTGTATGCACATGGGAAAGCAGTACCCAGCTGGTTCAAGCATCTCCCAGGGCTGCCATGAATGGTTAGTGCTGAAAGTAATGTCTATGATGACCACCACTGAGACCTTAGTTGTGGGATGCATCAAGCTAGCAGTTGGGGGTCCAATTAAGCATTACCATTCACTGTAAACAAAAGCATGAGGCTTACCGCACACATTTTATTAATTCTAGTGTCAATGGTTCTGTGTCTTCTTTGCCTTCCGTACACCTGCCTCTGCGTTAGACTACTGTAATCTGTTGTTGGCTTAATATCCAAATAAACTATTTTACATTTCCTATTCAAATTATATAAATGAATATTCTCCTAAATTTAAATGGTACTTTTTTACATATCAATCTTAATCAATGATTATATACTGAAATAATCTATCATACCTTATTAATGTTCCCTATGCCAATATCTATATCTCTGTTTCATTATATTTTACTTATCCTGCCCACAAAATGGTAATATATTTAGATCTTAGATTACTTCTAACTTTATTATCTATTTATGTTTTTTGTAACATGTCGGAAACAAAGAGATCATGTTAGGTGTGGTGGTGTGCAAAAATTAGATGATAGTCAAGAATTAAATGCAGTGGTAGTCCATTTCAGAAATATGCATCATTGAAACTATAATTGTTCTGAATTAATTAGTGTAATATAGTGAAACACAAATCACAATCAGGTTTCCCAGTCCGGGTCTAAAGGCCGAGGTTTCCCCAAGTGAGTCCCTCTACCTGTATTCACCACCCACGTTCCTTATTCCCTCGAACTTACCTTCTCTGAATCCACCAAGCTGTCGTCAATGGGCCAGACGGTTCCAGAGAGAAACTCTGCAATCTCCAGGTGTGGCAGAATCTTGAGCTTGGCCAAAGATTTTGGGACTTTTGTGATAGGGTAAGGAGTTACCAGCATTTATGCTAAGTCATGTGTCCAATATAGGATAAGCAAATTGTCAGGAAATATTTGAACTGAAGGAAGAATTTATATTTAATTGTTTAGAAAGGAACTTCAAAAAAAGTAATTTTAACAGATACAAATTTGTTAAAACAGTGTAACCACTAACAGTGTACCTTAAGTTTTCAACAATGGTATTGGTTAAAAAATATTTATCAGGCACTGTCCCTTTTAGAAAACACGTATGCTATTATTTTGTATTAAGCATAGAATACTAATTTTTCTTTAATTTTATGCCCATCTTGTGTATATTGCATTTGTAAGAAGGGCTGGGGAAATGGATTCAGTGACACAATGTCCATTTTCAATTTGCTCATTTGGTTTACCCCAAACCTAAATATTCTTCTAAAATCTGCATGAAAATTCCAATTCAATGATATTATCAGCCCCCTCACACTGCTTAGGGGAGGTTATTCACCAGATCTATAAGTTTCTATATTCCAGATTTTATTTTGCAGCATTTGCAGCCACGGAAAATGGGAATGTAGCCACGAGGATTGTCCAGGTATGATTTTTATTTTATCTTGTAAGTTTTAACAATCTGAGCGAAATTGGTTTATGGGGTAATTTTATTCATTTTCTTGTAGTCAAGAGTTTCGTTAGCCAAATGAATTTTGAAAGATGCGGTTGATCTTTTGATATCAGGTAGAGTCAAAGAATCTCGATAAAGTACGCAGAGAATACACGCTGCAAGTTTACAGACAGAATTTGGGAGAATGGGATAAGCTGGATAGGTTGTGCATAGAGCACAACCATGGATTTGATGGATCAAATGGTCTCCTTATCTACAGTAATCTTCCTTTGATTCTATTGTGTCTCAGCCAGCCAATTACAAAGTCCTTACTTGTAGACATCAGTTTAACTACTTTGAACTGTGCCGCCTGAATCAGCAGTAAAGGGAACAAAGTGTTTTCTTTTTGATGATCTCACAATGGAAATGCTGAAATAGATGTTCATAAATATACTGCAATGTAATGTGGAAAATGTACACATGACTCCAAAATGTAGGATCTGGTGGAATGACTGAGGTATTCACCCAAGGGTGTGCCATGGAAGAGGTTAGAACATAGACATAAAACACTACAGCAATGTAGTGCCAATCTTTTAACCTACTCTAAGATCAATTCAATCCTTCCCTTCTACATAGTCCATCTTTCTTTCATCCACGTCTATCTAAGAGTTTCTTAAATGCTTCAATATATCTGCCTTTGCCACCACCCCTGGCAGTGTTCCATGTCCCCTCCACTCGCTGTCTAAAAAAACTTATCTCTGACCTACTCCCTGTACTTTCCTTCAAACACTGCAAAATTATGCCCCCTTGTATTAGCCATTTTGCCTTTGGGAAAAGTCTTGACTACCCACTCGATCTATGCCTCTTATCATCTTGTGCAATTTGTCATGATTTCACAAATTTGAATATATATTTCATTCAGCTCTCTTCTAAACTCTAGCAGATATAAGACTAGCTTACCCAATCTTTTTTTCCTGAGAAAATTCACCAATTCCAGCAAACTTTTTAGGTTATTCATATCCCTAATTAAATAAGGAGACCTGTAGTCAAGTCAAGTTTCCTGTCATCTACACAAGTACAGTAAGGTTCAGGTACAGTGCTAAATATGCTTGCAAGAGCATTACAGGCACATAGATTAATTAGTGCACGTTACTCTAGATATGGTTTTACCAGTGCCCTAAATAAAGGGGGCATCAGCTCACACACAGACGATTGTATGGAGCAACCTTAGTGATGAAAAAGTGGAAAAACCATAGAAAGATTCAAGGAGGGAATTCTTGGGCCTCCCAAGTTGGCACTGAAGGCACCTGCTGAACCACTGTGGAGTAATTAAAATCAGAATTGAAAGAAGAATCAGAATTGGAGTAGGATGAAGATCTCAGAGGACTGTAGGAGTGGAGATTTCAGAGACAAGGTGGGGCATAATCTTGGAGGAAATAGAACACTCTTTGCCCTTGCAGAAATGATTGGATTTAGTATAAATTAGGTTGTATTCAATCTCTACAGCAAGAAACAATAATTTGCAGTGTCTGCATACTAGTCCAATTTGAATAGGGACACATAACAGTTGTAGTTAAAGAGTTCCACCATGAATGGACGTATGACAGGACATAAAAGATAAATTCTTTAAGCACGGCATAAGAACAAGAAAGAAAACTTCTTCACTCTGAGGGTCATGAAAGTGTGGAATGAGCTGCCAGCACAAGTTGTGCATATGGGTTGAATTTCAGCATTTAAGTGAAGTTTAGATAGGTACATGGATGGTAGGGACATGGAGGGCTATGGTCCCAATGCAGTTTGATGGGAGTAGGCAGTTTAAGTAGTTTCAGCATGGACTAGATGGGCTGTAGGGCCTGTTTCTGTGCTGTACTTTTCTATAACTCTACCTGTTATTAAATGAAATATAATACCATGCTATGGGGGTGCCAATAATTCTTTGTCATGTTTAACTCTTGTACATTTAGGGGAATGTTTTGTCATTGGGCAATCACACTTCAAGAGCTTTGATGATAAGTACTTCACCTTTGCTGGAATGTGCCAATACTTGCTGGCAAAGGACTGTGGGGAAGACACGTTTGCGGTTTTCATTGAGAAAGTGCAGGTACAGCCAATCAATATTTTTACGCTATCGAATGCTGAAGGATATTTCTCAGCAATACTCAGTGCTTTGAACTTTCTTCCCTAGTGCGCAGATGATCCTGACGCTGTTTGCATAAGATCGGCCACACTGAGGTTCAAGGAGCTGCAAAGCATGACCATTAAACTTAAACATGGTGGCAGAGTTTCAGTGAATGGCATGGACATACAACCACCTCTAATCCAAGGTTCATACTTATTGTTACCTATCAAAACTGCTTTTTGAGGCTCTTAGAGTTTTGTACAATGAAAAATCACCTAAGTTTCTGTTTAGTTCTGTCAACAAGTCAAAAGAAATGGAAAATTTATAAAATATGGCCTCATTTTGCCTTACTGCTTTCTCCCTGATTTACTTTATGATGTTCAAATGATACAAAATTTTGCTTTTTTTCATTAATCTGGCTACCCGATAAGAAGTGCTCAGCAGAAAAATGTTAGGGGCATGTTATGTTGGCACTGGAACGTGTGGCAGCACCTGTGGGCTGCCCCCAGCACTTCCTTGTGTGTTGGTTGATAGCACAAACAATGCATTTCACTGTATGTTTCAATGTACATGTGATAAGTGAATCTGAATCTGGATCTGAAATGGAATTTATTTCTCTCCTGCTTTACTCTTACATGCTCACATTTACATGGAGTACTGCCACAAGAAAGCAGCTTCCATCAGCAAGGATCGCCACATCCAGATCAGGGTCTCTTCTTGCTAATACCATTGGGAGATCCTCACCATTCAGACCAGGGTCTCTTCTTGCTAATACCATTGGGAGATCCTCACCATTCAGACCAGGGTCTCTTCTTGCTAATACCATTGGGAGATCCTCACCATTCAGACCAGGGTCTCTTCTTGCTAATACCATTGGGAGATCCTCACCATTCAGACCAGGGTCTCTTCTTGCTAATACCATTGGGAGATCCTCACCATTCAGACCAGGGTCTCTTCTTGCTAATACCATTGGGAGATCCTCACCATTCAGACCAGGGTCTCTTCTTGCTAATACCATTGGGAGATCCTCACCATTCAGACCAGGGTCTCTTCTTGCTAATACCATTGGGAGATCCTCACCATTCAGACCAGGGTCTCTTCTTGCTAATACCATTGGGAGATCCTCACCATCCAGACCAGGGTCTCTTCTTGCTAATACCATTGGGAGATCCTCACCATCCAGACCAGGCTCTCTTCTTGCTAGTACCATTGGGAGATCCTCACCATTCAGATCAGGCTCTCTTCTTGCTAATACCATTGGGAGGTCCTCACCATCCAGACCAGGGTCTCTTCTTGCTAATACCATTGGGAGATCCTCACCATTCAGACCAGGGTCTCTTCTTGCTAATACCATTGGGAGGTCCTCACCATCCAGACCAGGCTCTCTTCTTGCTAATACCATTGGGAGATCCTCACCATCCAGACCAGGCTCTCTTCTTGCTAATACCATTGGGAGGTCCTCACCATTCAGATCAGGCTCTCTTCTTGCTAATACCATTGGGAGATCCTCACCATCCAGACCAGGCTCTCTTCTTGCTAATACCATTGGGAGGTCCTCACCATTCAGATCAGGCTCTCTTCTTGCTAATACCATTGGGAGGTCCTCACCATCCAGACCAGGCTCTCTTCTTGCTAATACCATTGGGAGATCCTCACCATCCAGACCAGGCTCTCTTCTTGCTAATACCATTGGGAGGTCCTCACCATTCAGATCAGGCTCTCTTCTTGCTAATACCATTGGGAGATCCTCACCATTCAGACCAGGGTCTCTTCTTGCTAGTACCATTGGGAGATCCTCACCATTCAGACCAGGGTCTCTTCTTGCTAATACCATTGGGAGATCCTCACCATTCAGACCAGGCTCTCTTCTTGTTAATACCATTGGGAGATCTTCACCATCCAGACCAGGGTCTCTTCTTGCTAATACCATTGGGAGATCCTTACCATCCAGACCAGGCTCTCTTCTTGCTAATACCATTGGGAGGTCTTCACCATCCAGACCAGGCTCTCTTCTTGCTAATGCCATTGGGAGGTCTTCACCATCCAGACCAGGGTCTCTTCTTGCTAATACCATTGGGAGGTCCTCACCATCCAGACCAGGGTCTCTTTTTGCTAATACCATTGGGAGGTCCTCACCATTCAGATCAGGCTCTCTTCTTGCTAATACCATTGGGAGATCCTCACCATCCAGACCAGGGTCTCTTTTTGCTAATACCATTGGGAGGTCCTCACCATTCAGATCAGGCTCTCTTCTTGCTAATACCATTGGGAGATCCTCACCATCCAGACCAGGGTCTCTTTTTGCTAATACCATTGGGAGGTCCTCACCATCCAGACCAGGGTCTCTTCTCACTAATACCATTGGGCAGAAGGTACAGCAGCCTTAAATCCCACACCACCAGATTCAGGAAATCACCAGTTATTACTCCTCAAACATGAGGCTCCTGAACCAGCATGGATAACTTCACTCACCCCAGCATGGAACTGACTCCACAACCTTTAGTTTCACTTTCAAAGACTATACAATTTATTTGCACGATTTGTGTCCTTTAGCACATTAGTTGTTTGTTAGCCTTTGTTTTTTTCCATAAATTCTATTATATTTCTTTATTTTCCTGTAAATGCCTGGAGGAAAATACATCTCAAGATAGCATATGGAGAAATATTCTTATTTTGATAATAACTTTACTTTGACCTCCTGTATAGTGTAGCCACCCAGGAACTACTTGCAGCCCACTGCACTCCATGTTCTAGCAGTAGCACCTGGGGAGGTGGTGGGTGAGGGCAGGAGGCATAAAGGACAATTTTAATTCCTAGCAGGTGAAGTTTTTTTCTCTTGCATATTGTTTGGGAGATGGCTGATTCTTTATTGCCCTTCCCTCATTGAGAAGGTGGCAGATTCTTTGCTGAGGTTCTGCAGTGCTCCTGATGGGTGCTGCCTGACCTGCTGGGTTCCTCCAGCACTTTGTATGCATTACTCTGAATGAAGGATGAGGGCTTCTTCATCTGCTTATTGCTTGGCTGGCATTTGAAGTACATTTGTACACCATTTAGACTTCAGTGACCTGGTCTGAAGCAGTTGCTTAAATTGAATGGATTGCAATCATCAGCAACAACGGTTGTTAGACATTGAGAAAAGTGACATGAGATAATATCTGTGGGGTTTAGAGAGAGGGAGATGTACTGTGCATCAGGTGAGGCGTGGGGTTGACGTATTGTGTCAAGGTGAGGGGAAACAGTTTAAAGGAGAAGTGCAGGGCAAGTTTTTTACAGAGAGTATTAGATGCCTGAAATTGGTTGCCAGATGTAGTGGTAGAAGCAGATATGATAGTAATGGTTAAGATGCTGGTAGATAAACACATGAAGATACATCCGTTGGAGGGAGATGGAGCAGATGCAGGCAGAAGAGAATTACCACAGCTTAGTTTGGCATTGTGTTCAGCACTTTTGGCGTCAAAGAGCCTGATCCTGTTCCATACTGCTCTAAGTTCTATATAGCTGGACAAGATGCAAGATCCAAAGGATTATTCATTTTTTTTTAGTGTATTATGCTTCTGATTGTCTAACCTCTAAAAGCACTTGTGTCACTGCATGTTTAGCTCTGGGTGCATTCTTTTCTCCAACAGCAATATTTTTGAAGTCAGTGGTGGGGTGGGGGCGGGGGGGGGGGGAGACAGTAGCTCATCGCTGAAGACTGTGGTTTTACAATGGTGTAGAGCAAGATGTAAGGGGCAGTGAAAAGGTTCACCCCAAGCAGATGCGTGACAGAACTCCCTGATCTACGAGCTATTCCCAGGGACACACAGAGAGACAAACAAGAAGTGCTGCTGGCAGATCGTCAAGTCGGTGAAAGACGCCCTTTGGTCTGCCTGGAAGTTGTTGGTCTGCCACCACTTTGAGATGTCCGTGAAGGAATGCAGATGACTGGCATGTTCCAGGCTGCAAGAGTATGTGCTGAGAGACACACTGCAGCTTGGTACAGCCTCCACAAGGGCTTGGTTATGGAAGGACCACAGTGTAGGGTTCTCCTGCTACCAGAGTGGAAGGGGCCAGGTTGGGTGAGGAACCCCCTCAATTATTGTAGTAACAAACCACCCAATGGGGAAACACGAGTGAGCGTAAAGAATGAAAAAGGCATTGCACAATCTATTCTAGTAAATAATTTTTATTAAGTATAAAGTTTATTTAGATTCAAAATGATTGAAGTCACCGAGTTTGAAACACCTGCAATTAACTCCATTTGAAAAGCTGACCCCAGTTTAAGCAGTATGAATTTAGTTTAGGAGGCATGCTGGGTGTGTTTCCTAAGAATACTTTATTAATAGCACAGTATTCTTGTAAATCTATTCATTCTTATTGAGTTAAACTTTCTTCCAGGTGCTCTTCGTATTCAGCGCACAGTTCAGTCATCAATTCGTGTGACATATGATGAAGATTTCCAGTTTGACTGGGATGGGTATGGAAAAGTTAATCTCAAGGTAGACCCAACACATACAGAATAATAACAGATTTAATTTTATTCTGGCACTGAACTAACTTGTACTTTTCTGTAGCTGAGTGCTGTGTACACAGGATTAACCTGTGGCCTCTGTGGAAATTTTAATGGGAATCAAGGAGATGACTTCCTCACACCATCTGGACTTGTTGAACCTGAGATGGTCAATTTTGGAAACTCCTGGAAGATCAACGGAGGCTGTGCTGACTTGAAACAGATACATGCTGACCCATGCAAGTTAAATCCCAAGAGAGGTAAATAGGTTTCCTTTCATTTTAGGATGCTGTGCTTAATTTGATATGGGTTTTGAAATACATTCAGTGGCCACTTCATTAGGTACAGGAGTGGACTCCAAGATGGTCTTCTGCTGCTGTAGTTCAGCCAATTCAAGGCTCGATTCAGAAATTTCTCCTGCACATCACTGTTGTAACACATGGTTATTTGAGTTACTGTCACCTCCCTGTCAGCTAGAATCAGTCTGACCATTTTCCTCTGATCTCTCTCTTTAATAAGGCATTTTCACCCACAGAATTGTCACTCACTAGATTTTAAAATTTGTTTTGCATATCATTCTCTGTAAACTCTGTGCGTGAAAATCTGAGTGGATTTTGAGATAGGCAAACCACTCCACCTGGCACCAACGATCATTCCATGGTCAAAGTCACTTAAATCACATCTCTTCCCCATTCGGATGCTTGATCTGAACAACAACTGAACCTTTAGACCATGTCTGCAAGCTTTTGTGCATTGAGTTGCTGCCACATGATTGGCTATCTTGATATTTGCATTAACGAGCAGTGTACAGGTATACCAAATAAAGTGCCCACTGAGTGTAGATTGATTGCATGGAGCTAGATACAGGGGAATCTGCCTGTTGATTACCAATGCATAATCAAACGTGACCTTCAAGATTTCAGAATTCAAGATTGCTTCTGTCATTCATCAATACACAAGTGTAAAGGAGAACAAAATAATTGCTAGCCTACAACTATTGCACCATAAAAAATACCATAAGCATAAAGAACACAATAAAACCCAATAGGTATAGATTAGCTTATATACATAGACTGATTGTATGTACATAAAGTGACGCTAGGTGCAGGAGAACCTGTACATAAGATGACTCTGTCAGGAAATGATAAAGTAGTGGTGGTGGGGGGTATGGTGAAGTGTATAATAGCTGGAGATGTTGATCAGCCTGACGTCCTGGGTAACTAACTGCTTTTGAGTCAAGTGGTCCTGGCATGAATGTTAGTTAGCTTTTTCATTGGTGAGAGTGGGACAAATAGTCCATGAGCAGGGTAGGTGGGATCCTTCATGATATTGCTGGCCTTTTTCCAGCACCTTTCTGTATGTATCTATGCCCTTGACGGCAGTTAGGCTGTTGCCAGTGATACACTGGCCAGTTTTAACTACCTGTTATAAAGCAGATACGTTACGTACAGGGACAGTACTGTGCAAAAGTCTTTGACACATGTGTATAGCCAGGTGCCTAAGACTTTTGCACGGTAGTGTATTTGTCAATGTGGAGCGGAGAGCGAGTTTGTATATCTGGTAGGAGCAAATGATGTTGGGAATGGTGAGGGTGTTACGCCATGGGAGTTGTGTGACACAGGTGGGAGAGGATTGCCAGGGGTGGCAGCTGGTACGGATACAGACACACCCAGCCTTGAGAGACCAGACAAGGTCATTTGATTCCAAACAATTTTTTTATCACGACAGAATGTATCTCTCGTGCTTCCTACTCACTCCCGTCTCCCTTCCCCTTTTCCCAAACATGATTCCCCTCTCCCTGCTCCCTTTTCACTCTCAGTCCACAATAGAGACCCATATCAGAATCAGGTTTATCCTCTCTTATATATGTCATGAATTTTTTTTTGCAGCAAGAGGACAGTGCAATGCATAAAATTATTATAGTACTATGCAAAGTTTTAGGCCTCTAGCTAAATATATGTACCTAAGACTTTTGCACAGTTATATAAACACAGTACACACTCTTGGGCACAACCCCCATATGCTGACTGGCCAACTTCGTCACTCTATAGGCAGATTGAACTGTCCTACTACCCAAATTATTTAATCTCAGAGAATCACAACTATCCATCAGGCAGTTATTGTGGAGCAAACACCCAGAAGCACCCCAAAGGTATCTCCATCAGGATGCAAAATACCAGCACAATATCACTTACTTTAGGTACACAACAGATCAAGTAGGTCAAGACAGGGTATTGATTCATTTATCTGCAGCAGGAAACTTGTATGATAACACAATCTGTAATTTAAAATCAACGTATTGAAAATCAGTCAGTTTCTATAACAGTTGACCCTGCCAGATTATTAGCTGAGTTTTTCACTAAGTCTAACTCATACAATCATTTAGTGAGCCTGCGTCAGTTGTTAGTCACATTTTCTCTTTGCCTTGCAACTTGAAGCCAAGGCTCAAAATCCAAACAGTGACGATGACACCAGATAAGGATGATGCTGGCAACACAAGCTATATCCTGCGTGGCAGACCTTGGCATGACAGTATCTTTTCTGGCATCTTGACCAATTCTCTCTCTTATGGAATAACACACTCTTCACCAGCAAAATGTTATTTTTGAACTGAAGTTGTGTGGTTTCAACTTTTTTTTTCCAATTGGTCTTTGACTTAACACTATTTGTTAAAAATGAATAATAAAGCTCGACAGATAGAAAGCCTGAAATGTTAAAGACTGAAGTCCTGAAGCAGAGGGCGAGTCCAGATGAGAGAGAGAATGAAGGTTGGAGGCCCAATGTCTGTGAGTTTGAGACTCCAGGGACAAGGACTGGAGGCCCAGTGGTGGCCTGTACTGGGTTTGAATGCCTGTTTGTCTCAGGGGGTTGGAGGGAGGAAAAGGGACTTGTTTTGTTCTGTTGCTGCTGTTTGTGCTGTTTTGTGGTGTGCTGTTGTGTTTAACATTGTGGGCATGCTCTGTGTGGCCACACTTGTGTGACTGACCCCAGCACACCCTTTGGTGTGTTAGTTGTTAATGCAAATGACATATCTCACTGTATGCTTTGAAGAAGATGTGATAAATAATTGTGAATCTGACTCTGACTGCTATATGGATTTCTGGTGAATATCTGGCTGCAACAGAATAAACCAAGTTTCACTCTTTATTTAGAGAAAATCATTCTGTTTTATCTGACTTCAAGATCTCAATGCTGTGATAACTTAGAAACAATTTCCCAGATTAATGCTTTTGATTTTGAAGGGTACATATTTCACACTTCAAACCTTTAAACAGGCATAATGGCAAGAAATTAACAAAGAATAATTAAGCAACACACACAAAATGTTGGAGGAACTCAGCAGGCAAGGCAGCATCTATGGAAAGGAGTAAACAGTCAATATTTCGGGCTGCGACCCTTCTCCAGTCCTGTTTATTCTTTTCCACAGATGTTGCCAGACCTGCGGAGTTCCTCCAGCATTTTGTATGTGTTGCTTTGGATCTCCAGCATCTGCAGATTTTCTCTTGTTTGTAAAGAATAAATAATTGATCTTCTTCTACAGTTGTTCATGTGATTTCATAATATTGAGATGTAAAAAACTTTGCAGTTATATTTTGTCCTTACAAGATATCAGACATTTAAAAAAATCTATCTTTGTTTTAAATAATTTTTTATTCAAGGCAAAACTTGCAATCATATCTTCAAATGGCCATATTTAGCTTGATTTCCCAAAGTGTTCATGACATCTTTAATAATTGATTTCCATCTTTAGATTTTAACAGCTGAATCCTTCCACATTGTACTGAGAAGGAAGTGTTATGATGTTCATTGTTTTATGGGGTAAAACCACATGTATGATAATAGCTAATAAATTTATGCAGTTCCTCCATCCAGTTATTAAAACAAATATGCAGATATATTTAATGCAGGCAGAGACACTTTTTACAATTAGGTAAGATACGTGATGCTCTGTGGAATCTTGGACACATCGGTGAAGTGAAAGAAGAGGCATTCCCACCTTTCCTGGATTGGTTTACCCCACTAACTATTTGAGTATGTCTCTTGTCAACAAGACAAAGAAGATAGTTATCGACTTCAGGAGATACCCATATTCCTCTTTACACTGGTGGCACAGCAGTGTAAACTGTGAGCAGATTCAAACTTCCAGGAGTGCATATCTCACAGAAAGTCTCATGGTCCCAGAACAGTCAAGAAACTCACCAACGCCTCTACTTTCTGAAGAGACTGAAGAGAGTTGGATTGTGCACATCAATACTCACAGCCTTCTACAGATTCGCGGCTGAGAGCATCCTAACATGCTGTATTGATGTGTGGTATGGAAACTTCACTGTGGTAGACAAGAGGGATCTACTCTGGTACTTGATACCCAATGCATCACCAACACTAGTAAACGCATCATCAAGGACATAAATATAGAAAGGTGATGGGAAAAAGCCAACAATAGCATGAAGGATCCTAATCACCCTGCTTATGCTCCTCTCCCACTGGGGAGGAGGCTACACAGCATCCACACCAGGACCAGCAGATCAACACCTCTACCCATTAAC
Organism: Hemitrygon akajei; assembly: GCF_048418815.1. Lineage (NCBI taxonomy): Eukaryota > Metazoa > Chordata > Chondrichthyes > Myliobatiformes > Dasyatidae > Hemitrygon > Hemitrygon akajei. The sequence continues at coordinate 62,579,015 of NC_133137.1, forward strand.
CCACCCCACTACCAATACTTCACCATTTCCTGACAGAATCATCTTATGTACAGATACTCCTGTACCTAACGGCATGTTATGTACATACAATCAGTCTATGTATATAAGCTAATCTTATGTATAGATTCTTACTGTGTTCTTTATACTTACTGTTATTTTTCATACTGCATCGGATCTGGAGTAACAATCGTTTCCTTCTACACACACGAGTACTGATGAATGACAATAAACAATCTTGTATCTTGTATTTTGAATGCAACCTCTTGATTAACTTGCTAGAAGTAAGGGGTCCCTAACTGAAGTTACAATTTGTGTTTACAGACAGTAGGAGCAAGTGAGTCATACGTTAATGGAACTGGCTTTATACTAATATATGTTTTAACCATGAAAATCTCTCCCGCCTTTGGTGCATTTCAATGTACTAGATATGAATTCTCAGTAAAGTTTGTGGCTAATACACATAATTAGAAAGAATTGATTTGAGCTGGCATACGAACATCTCAGGATTGTTGTTCTTGGGAGTTATCTAGGTGGCAAACACAGCACTTATTGCATTGCTGAAATAGTGCACAAGCTCTTTACCTTATGTTTTAAAACAGAATCTCATAGTCACCACTTCCTTTCCCAGTCCATTAATTGCAGGTGTAATTTTTACCTAATTTTCCCTCAGAGGGGAAGCTTACGAGACTGAGGGCACTGCTAGCTTTTTGCCTTCTTCATTTGAGTCAATGGAAAATAGTTTTGTGGATGGTGTAAAATTAAAATTCTACCTGTATCCCTAAAGTTTTTGGGATTACTGTTTTTAAACCAATCATTTCTCAGGCAACAAACACAAAATGCTGGAGAAACTCAGCAGATCAGGCAGCTTTTATGAAACGTTCTAGGCCAAGACCTTTCATCACAGTTGGAAATGAAGTGGGAAGACACCAGAATAAAAAGGTAGGGGCAGGGGAAGGAGGACCAACTCGAAGGTGATAGGTGAAGCCAAGAGGGTGGGAAAGATCAAGGGCTAATCTGATAGGAGAGCAGAGTGGACCATGAGAGAAAGGGAAGAAGGAGGGGCACCAAGTGGAGGTGATAGGCAGGTGAGGAGAGGAGGTAAGAAGGCAGAGTGGAGAATCAAAGGAGATGGAAGAGGAAGGGAAAAGGAAAAAAAAATAACTTAAAAAAATACGGGCAGGAAAAATCGATGTTCATGCCCTCAGGTTGGAGGCTGCCTAGGTGGAATATGAAGTATTGATTCTCCAACTTGAGAGTGGCCTCATCACGGCAGAAGAGGATGCCAGAGACTGACGCATCAGAGTGGGAATGGGGATAGGTATTTAAGTGGTTGATGCTAAGGAAATTCCACTTTTGGTGAATGGAGTGGAGGTACTGAACAAAGCAGTACCCCAATTTACGTTGGGTCTCACCAGTGTACCGGAGGCCGCATCAGAGCTCTGGATTCAATAGATGACCCCAACAAATTCACTAGTGAAGTGTCTCACGTGGACAGGTTGTTTGGGGCCCTGAACGGAGGTGAGGAAGCAAGTGAATGGGCAGATGCAGTGATCCCTTCGGAAAACGGTGAGAGGGGGGAAATAACAACATATTTTGTGATAGGATCCCAGTGAAGGTGACGGAAGTCACAGGGAATGATGTATTGGATGCAGAGGCTCATGGAGTGGTAGGTGAACACAGGGGAACTCTCTTTCTGTTAAAGTGGTGGGAAGATGAGAGAGTGTGGATGCCCAGGAAATGGAGAAGAGCAGGTGAGAGCAGCATCAATGGTAGAGGAAGGGAAACCCCGTTCTTTGAGAAGAAGGACATCTCTTGTGACCTGGAAAGGAAAGCTTCATCCCAAGAGTAGATGCAGTGGAAAGGAAGGAACTGAGGAAAGGGAATAGCACTTTTATGGGAGACATTGTGGGAAGAGGTATAATCAAAATAGTCATGGCAATCGGTAGCTTTATAAAAGATGTCAGTAAACATCTCCAGAAATGGAGACAGGGAGGTTGCAAAAGGAGGAAGAGGTGTTGTTGCTGTTTTTTTTTCAGCGAGTGAGGGGATCAGGAATTGTTGTTTTTTTTCTGTGAGTGAGAGGGTCACGGATTGTTATTGCTTTTTCCTGCAGGGGAGGGGTTGGAGATTTGATGCTATTGTCAGTATTATTTTCTACAGGGAGTGGGAGAGGAATTTTGGGGTTTATTGATTTTGTTTTATTTCTTTTTCGTGAGGGGGGGTGGATTTTGATGTCTTTCCTTTCAGCAGCTTCCATGGTCTTCCTGTATTTCTTGGCTGCTTGTTCAAATATCAGAGTTGTATTGTAGATCTTACTTTGACAATAACATGAACCTTTCGAGCATTTCTATGATTGTCACCATTTTATGATGTTTGTATTTCAGCGAGGTATGCTGCGGAGGTGTGCTCTGTTTTTCTGTTAACTGAGTTTGAACCATGTCACCATGAAGTAAATCCTGCTCCATTCCTCAAGATCTGTCACTATGATGTATGTGCCTGCAAAGAAGGCGATGAATGCCTGTGCTCTGCCATTGCCAGTTACGCTGCATTGTGCACCAAGAAAGGTGTCTTAATTAACTGGAGGTCTCCAGATTTCTGTGGTAAGAGGTTCTGCTTTCCCATTCCTTTATCTTTTAACCATGAGGAAAAAAAATCAATATGTTATTCTTGATGGCAGCATGTTAATGCCAGCAGTTAGCATAACAGTATCACAGTGCAAGTGACTTGGGTTTAATTCCAGCTACTGTCTATTAGTTTCTCCCAGTGTCTGTGTGGGTTTCGTCCAGGTGCTCAGGTTTTCCCCTACAATCCAAAGGTGTACGGTAGCATAGTGGTTAGCACAATGCTTTACAGTACCAGTACCTGGGTTCATTCCCCCCCCCCCCCCCCCCCAGCCCCTGCAATCTGTAAGGAGTTTGTACGTTCTCTCCGTGACCGCTGGGTTTTCTCTGGGTGCTCTGTTTTTCTCCCACAGTTCTCAGATGTACCAGTTGGCAGGTTAATTGGTCATTGTAAATGATTAGGATAGGGTTAAGTTGGTGATTGCTGGGTGGCACAGCTTGAGGGGCCGGAAGGGCGTTTTCCACACCATAACTCAATAAATAAATAAAAGTATGGACTAGTAAGTTAATTAATTACATGGGTGTAATTAGGCGGCATGGGCTCATTGGGTCAGGAAAACCGTTACTGTGGTGTAACTCTAAAATAAAACAAACATCAGTATTACTGGAACTGGTGCATTGTCAGAGGTACCATTCTTTGTACATGATGATCCAATTGTGTGTTCTAGTTGAAATTATAGTGTCCTGTAGCTCAGTCATGTTTCTCACCTTCTCATGAGGACATGTGACCTGGCATGCACCTTGAACACACACAATCAACGTCACAGTTCCATCAAGTCTTCATACTTCCATTGCGTTTTGCTGTCGGGTCATCTTTTCTGGCTCACCCTCATTATTATATTGCCAGCAGCTGAACAGCTCAAACTGAGATATGTGGCTTCTGCACTTGCTGTCAAATGCAGAGGTCCTTGATGCATGAGTAGGAGGATGACTCTGTCTATCTGGTCTAACAGCCTTTGCTGCCAGGTTTTTAGTTATTTATAAAAGTTCACAGATTCTCTGTAGTGTTGGTGTGTGGCCAAGTGGTTAAGGCATTGGTCTAGTAATCTGAAGATCGCTAGTTTGAGCCTCAGCTAAGGCAGCGTGTTGTGTCCTTGAGCAAGGCACTTAACCACACATTGCTCTGCGACAACACTGGTGCCAAGCTGTATTTGCCTTGCCCTTTACTTGGACAACATCGGTGGTGTGGGGAGGGGAGACTTGCAGCATGGGCAACTGCCAGTCTCCCATACAACCCTGCCCAGGCCTGTGCCCTGGAAACTTCCCAAGGCACAAATCCAAGGCAAAAATTACATATTTTTATTAGCTATATATATATGTATTATTATTTCTAGTAGCTTAAATTATTCATTTTTAATACCTTTAATACTTTGAATGTTCAACCTGCATAAAATCTGTAATTGAGTTAAAAATGATGACAGTTCTAAGAGCAGGCAAAGCCCTCTGCCAGCCTTGGTCCTGAGTAGAGAGCCACCACATTGTTGCTGCTGAGGTCCTGACATTACTGAGAGCACACTTCTAGATTCTGAGATGTGGAAGGCTACCAGAAAGAGTGCACTGATAATTGTGCTGCAAATGGGTTGGACCATCGCATATGGGGAAAGTAGATTCCATTAAGGAAACCAGTCCAGTATCAGAATCAGAATCAGGTTTAATATCACCGGCATATGTCGTGAAACTTGTGAATCCAATGCATGATAAAGGAGAATGAAAAAATACTGTGAATGACAGTAAATATGTATACATGTATAATAGTTAAGTAAGTAGTGCTAAAGTAGAAAATATAAAAGTAGTGAGGTAGTGTTCATGGCTTCAGTGCCCATTCAGAAATTGTATGACTTCAGGCTTCTGTATCTCCTTCCTGATGGTAGCAATGAGAAGAGGACCTCCATCAGATAACTCATTTTATTTCTAATGGCAGAGCTGTGATGTTTCTCAGAGGATGTTCACCCTTTTGCTTTCTTTTTCAAATTATTCTGGCAGAAATGACCTGCCCTGATGGGCAAATTTATGAGCAGTGCAGCACGCCTTGTAACAGGACCTGCAGATCAATCTCCAGTCCGGAAACAGAATGCACTGAATTTTGTCTGGAAGGTTGCTACTGTCCATTTAATCAGTTTGCCGATGAGGATGGGCAGTGTGTTCCCAAATCAGAATGTCCCTGCTACTTTAACGATGAAATCTACAAACCCCACGAGAACATAGCATTTGAAAACGTCATCTGGTAAGTTCAACAATGGGTGATTCTAAATATACAAAATATAGCAATCTATAATCGGAACAATATTAATTGAAATTTCACATAACACTTCATTACCTGTTGTAAAGAAGATCTCATACTCGCAGATAGATCAACACAGTACAAATGCCCAGAGGTGATGCTGTGGATGCTTTTGAGCAGCTGCAATATTGCCAGGCACATACCAGTTCAGGAAATAATCTCCCAGTCTGTGCCTGCTTGGGTGCTAACTCCCAAGTAACAGAAACAGACTAAGTTCTGTTTAAATTAAGTCACGTGAAAGATTCTCTGTTTGAAATTTTTATTCTGCACATGATCTCCAGAAATTGCAGAGAGCTGTGGACACAGCTCAGCACATCGTGGAAACCAACCTTGCTCTGTATGGATTCTCTCTACAATTCTGACTGCCTTAGTGAAGCAGCTAGTATAATCAAAGACACTCCCCACCCCAGACATTCTGCCTTCTCCCCTCTCCAATCAAGCAGAAGATACAAAAACCTGAAAGCATGTACCACCAGCTTCGAGGACAGTTTCTACCCCCATTGTTAGAGGACTACTGAATGGTTTCCTAGTATGATAAGATGGACTCTTGACCTCACATTCTACCTCAATATTCAAACCAATATCAATATTAGTTTCCTTACTTAAAATGCTTAGAGTCTGGCTTTGATTTATCTTTAAATATCATTTTGTTTCCCTTTACAGTTACTGTGAAAATGGTGTGATGCATTGCAGTGCAATTGATATGATCCATCATTACCCACCAAGCATTTTCTCAGTTGCTGAAGGGATTAGCAGAGGTGAGAACTGGAGTGTTAAGAAACCCAATATTTGCTGGAACAGGTATTTATAGTGAGAGCTATAGGCAAGGAGTCCAGATATTCCCAATACCATGGTGTTTTCACAACCTTGAGACTTCCAAGGGATATGTTCTATCAGCTGCTATCTGACCTGCATAGAATACACCACCGTGCTCAGTACATTTCTGCCTAAGCTCCTGAGAAATCCATTCAAGTATGGCCTTTACTCAATATTGATGAGGTGCTTCTTGTACTGCAGAACCATTAATTCATAGGAAACAGACTAAACTTGAAGGAGACCCAAGAATTTATAGTGATAAGAAAGGACTTTAACTAGATGAAACAATGTCAGTAACATGTGCTGATAAATTTCTAATCAGTACTTGTTCACTATTTAATCAATGCTGTTTCCATTGATCTGCAAGTCTACCTGGAGGGGTGAACAAATGATTGGCAGAGCCATTGACAGATTCTGCACTTGTTTGGTAGGCTTTATTTATCAGGTAGTTCACAGGTATCACTTGCGTGTGTTAGCCCTGTCTATTCATGTGGTTGCCCATCAATTTAACTATAAGGCTATAAGATATGGGATCAGAATTAGGTCATCTGGCCCATCAAGTCTGCTCTGCCATTCCATCAAGGCTGATCCATTTCCCTCTCAGTTCCAGTCTCCTGCTTACGCCCCATAACCTTTGCTACTAGGATCAAATTGTTCATTTAGAACAGATCCTAGAAGCCACATCTGCCTCAACAGTTGTGGTGTTCACTAAATAATAATCAGCAAGCTAATAGACGTAAGTTTGAGTCTCATCATAAGGAGACAAGAAATAGGAACATTACAGCGATATCCTGTTCAGCTAGCCAATACAATCATGGATGACCTGGTCATGGTCTCAAACCCACTTTACTCTCTGTTTCTTAAGACCCTGTAGACCAAGGCAGACTTTCTCAGTCTTGGATATATTCAATGTTTCATTCTCATAACTCTCCGTGTTAGTAAACTCCAAGTGCTTGCAATCTCCTGAGAGAAGCAGTGTCCCCTTATCTCTGTCATAATGCCTGTGGCATTATAGATGAATCATAGTTTATAGTAGGGTTGGCGGGGAGAGAGTTGATAAGATAAATTTATGTTTGGATAACCTTGCATTCGTGATTAGATTGTGTTTTGGAAGTGGAAAGTAGATAGGAGTGGCAATGGTGTCCTGCAAATCAATCTTACTGTCCAATGTCAAAAAACTTTACACTAAGCCAACATTGACATTACAGTACTTGTGGACCAAAGCTAAATGGGACGTCTGGTTAAATCAACCAGTTCCCAGCTGGAACAAGTTGTGACCCCAAGACAGTGACCCTCATTAGCTCTTTGGCCTTACTATATTCTAGGTTGGCAACACACCAGAGATGTGAGATGAAATATGGTGCCCTGCGGGTCATAATGTCTCACCGTCTTGCGAGGAGGTTGGGGAGTGGTAGTAAAACACTAATTGTAGCTCATCATTTGTAGATGTCAAACAGCTGCTTCATTTTGCTGATACTTAATTGGGATACATTTTTGGTTGTCCATGCCTTGATGTTAGACAAGGAGTTGATGGTCTGGGTGTTGATTTTGCAGGATGAGGGGCAGTGGATGTGGAAGCTGGTCCTGTGACCCTCGGGGAGAGTGAACAATGAAGAGGGAACAGTCAGGAATGGAGCCCATCAATGCGGTTGATGGTGCATTTGGATCCCTGTGTTATCTGCTCCTAGATTTTCCTATTTAGAATAGCCGGACCCATTTCAGTTTAAAGTAACACTTTGTGTGGGATCACATATACAAGATTTTTATAATCCATGTCACGTGATGTTTTTCTAGGATAAGCTTGCTGTTTATTTGAGCTTCCTTTACCGATCACAAGAATCATGTAGTGGGGGCCCATGATGTCCGTCACCCGGTCAGACATTGAACGGTTTAGATCCAGTGCTGCAATAATGTAGCTCAGGCTCACAGTTAGAAGAGTTGTCTTGCTGCAGTCTGTTGGAATCAGATTTATTATCACTGAGTTGTATGGCATGTAATTTGTTGTTATCACTGATATCTCTTTGAAGAAAGATGCTGCTGATGGTATTACTGCAATGACGCAGTTGGCTGCGTAATCGTTTAGGGATGTTTTGGGTTGTGAAAGGCACTGCATAAGTACAATTTAGAATCACAGAGTTATAGACTAATATAGCACAAAAATGGGCCCTTTGGCCCAATTGGTCCATGTCAATTAAGATGAACACCTAAGCTAGTCCTATTTACCCACACCTGTCTATACCTCTGAATGTTTCCCATCTATGTACGTGTCCAAGAGTCTTTTAAATGCACCTGCCTCAAGCACTTCCTCTGGGAGATCAGCCCATCCTCTGCATGAAGAAATAACCCCTCTGTCCCTTTTAAATCTTACCCTCCTCACCTTAAACCTGTGCTCTCTAGTATTTTGTATTCCTTTCCCTATCTATGGCCTCATAATATTATACAGTTCCATATGATCAACCCTCAGTCTCCTACACTTTTACTACTTTTTAATTTAGGGTCAGTTAGACGCATTACTCAGTGAGTGGTTTCTGAGCTGAAATTGTAGTTTGATGGCCTGTATACCACATTACCTGAGTAATGTGCTTTAAATGTTTAATACCATAAGTAATTAACCGTTATGTTTGTTGGATTGTTAAGACACACACAGCTAGAGTTTGCCCCAATTTACATGTGAAAATGGCACAAAATTCCTCAGCTTTATTTTTAAGTACATCTGATTGAACAACTATTTTCCTTCAGTCAAGCGGGAGACAAGTTGTCAGCCACCAATGAGAAGATTTGATTGTCCAGAAGATGACCCGACAGCAAAGGGCATTGAATGTGTGAAGACATGTCAGAACTATGACTTGGATTGTGTGAGCTCAAAGTGTATGTCGGGTTGCATGTGTCCTCCTGGCAAGGTGAGAGCCGTGATTCACAGAATGAAAAGTACTCTGCATCTAGACATAAATACATGCCTTACATATGTTCTGTGATTTAGGTACAAGTGGGAACCATGTGTATTTCTCCAGAAATGTGTTCATGTCTACACAATGGAAAAGAATATGGTCCTGGAGAAACCATAAAGCAAGGCTGCAATACCTGGTAATGTCTTTTTACTTGCCTTCATTAATGCTGGCATATTCATTGCAAAATTACTGTCAGAATGGTTTTGGATCCAAAACAATAATTGGACCTGTTTATATTATGGTGAATTTCCTAACTCTTTGCCTCTGGGAATATTGATTGGAGATCAACTTTTGAACTTCTGACCATTTAAAGTTTGTGGGCAATGCTCGACTGAGTTTTATTTACATAGCGATAGCAATCAAAGTATTACAGACAAGCCAAATAGTTCAGGAACTTGGCAAGCTTGGTCCAAGGTAGGCACTGCACTCTCAGCCTGGAAGATGGCTGGGACCGGCTTAGCTGTGGGTTAATAAGGAATCCCATTTAGTGATCGATACAGACTCCAGTGGATGTCTGTCAGTCAGTACGTGCGCAAATATAATGACTCCTATGACTAAGTATTGACCTTCATTACCAAAGAATTTCCTGTTGATCCACCTGATTCCAACAATCACTATTAACTGTCCACTGTGTGGGAATGGAAACTTGGAGTCCACAGTAGTGAACATGGTGGAAGGTTTAAAAGATTAAGTTTTATTTGGTACATGTGCATCAAAACATCAAAACGTACAGTAAAATGTGTCATTTGCATCAAATCAGATCAGCGAGGATTGTGCTGGCGGTGCAGAGGGAGTTGTGAGAAACCATAACAAAGGAATATTTATGCTTGTTGCTCATACATATTTCCTGCCACCATTGTTTATATTTTAGCAAGACTGTGCTTCGTGACATTTCAAGAAATCTTGTTAGTTCTTCCTGCCATTTGTTTATTCTTTGCAACAATTAAGATTTCACATAACTGTATTAAACTTTATTTAGCAAGTTGGCAGAAATACAAAACTTAGAGTCGGCCATAAGCTAATGAATAGTTTTTTCAGGTAGTTAGATTTTAAATTTCAAAGTATATTTATTATCAAAGGAGGGATATGTCATGATATACTACCTTGAGATCCATTTTCTTGTAGGCATTTGCAGTAGAACAGAGAACAACAGATTCAATGAAAAACTACACAAGACTGACAAACAACCATTGTGCAAAAAAGACAAACAAAATAATATAACCTGAAAAATAGCCCAATTTTGATTTGTCCCGGAAGCTGTACTCAAAAACGTATTGTGCTAACTTTACCATAAAGTTAACAACTTTCAGAAAGTTGTCTGCATGTTACTGCTTGTCTCCACATGACTTCTGTTTAATAAACAAGAGCAATCATCCAGCACCACCTTCCTGCCACAAATTCCTTTCTATTATTTAATATGCAATGTAAAAACATGCCCAAGTATGCATGCTTCCCGGTGATTGTGAGGAGCCTCTGTAAGGCTTAAATTGAGTGCTTGTAGCTTTTTATTTTCAAATGGCAACATTACTTCTCTGGCAGCTTGTCCGGGCGTGAGTTTGAAAGTCATTGGTGGTTAACTTCATCTGAGCATTTAACAGGGGTTTTCAAAACTTATCTCTGGTATGTTAATTGAAACATTGCCCTATTTATCTAAAGTAGATTAGTACAGCCATCCTTTGAAAAGTCCAGACACACAAGATTGCATGCAATAATGCTTTTCACAGTCATTTTACAGCTCAGCGCATAATTGTCAGGATAAATACGGGAGAAATATTTTAACTGGAAAGTTTTGTAGATTTAATTCTGTTCACGATTTAATAGATCTATAAAATGCATGCTGCAAGCAAAGTGTAGAGTTGAACACAGCATCTTCAAATTCAATCCAAAGTACCGAGTCATATGAATTGACTTGTCAGCTTACCTTTATGATTGAAAAGGAATAACATGGCGCCCTCTGTCAAAAGAACAAAAGGCAGCTTTTGGCGCGTTATTACACAATCACTGATGGTAATTGCTATCCCTATAAATTCTTGTCTATCAGATTGAAAATTATAGTGATGAGGAGTCATAATCCTCCCTGCTGAATAATCTGTTTTTTTGCTATTGCCTGTGGGGTGTTGGCTGCCATTGTTCAGACATATTAATTTGTACTATGGGGGTGCTTTTCCTGCTGAGTTTAAATGTTCATTACGTTACAACATGATCAACATGCCAGGCACCATTGGTGGCGAGGAGGAGATGCAGTTGACCTTTCAGATCAAAAATCAGGAACAAGCAGATTTTAAAATGCAGTGATGAGGGGACTAGGTAATCAAAGGGATTGCCTATGAAAGGATAGAAAACAGGACAAATCTAATGAGAAAAGTAGGAATAGCATGAGGTGAGAGAGTATAGCAAAGAGGTGAATGAAGAAACAATACTATGATAAGGAAGGGACATAAATGGTAGAAAGATACATAAAACGTTGGAGGGACTCAACGGGTTATGCAGCATCTATGGAGAGGAATAAACAGCTGACGTTTTGAGCTGAGACCCGATGAAGGGGGTTGGCTTGAAACACTGACTGCTTAACACCTTTAAAACCCTTGGGGCAGCACAGTAGTGTAGTGGTTAGCATAACGCCTTGTAGCACCTGGTACCTGGAACCCTGGTACAATTCCCGCCGCTGTCTGTATGAGCTTCATACTTTCTCTCCATGGTTGTGTGGGTTTCCTCCGGGTGCTCCAGTTTTTTCCCACAGCCCAAAGACCTACCAGTTTGTAGGTTAATTGGTTATTGTAAATTGTCCCATGATTAGGCTAGGGTTAAATTGGGAGTTTGTCCCACCTGGTGGTGCAATAATATCAGCGCCGGACTCCGGAGCGAAGATTCCCGAGTTCGAATCCAAGTCGGGTGGAGTGCCGAGCTAGCAACTCGGCCTCGTCAAAACAAGAACAGCTTGCTACGGAAACACCGTCATGACGGTGCCCCAATAGCTCCACTGCCGAGTCAAGGGTTAATCTTCTTCTTCTAAATGAGGGTTGCTGGGCCATGTGGCTCGAAGGGCTGGCAGGGCCAATTCTGCCATGTATCACAACACATACATAAATAAACAATGCTTTCTTTGTTAAATCCGGCCACAAACCCAGTTGTTCATTGTGATTTACATGCCCCAGTCTATTGAAGGCATGACTTTCATTGTCATGCAAGCCTGAATTTAGAAATCCCACTGCTCATTTACCTTAGCTGACTTTCCACAATTCCATTGCGTCACTGAGAATGCCACTACAATTTCACAGGTATTAAATATGACAGAAGGAGATGACTCAACTCATCAAATCTACGTTGGCTGCATGACCCCCACTAATTTTCTTCTCCAGCCTATTCTCCCCACGCTTCCATCAACTCATCCCAGATTTTGCCACTCATCTGCTGTGCTTGTAGAAACAATTGTATGGTTGCCAATTAAACTCCCAACCCGCATGCTTTAGGGAAACTGGAGTCCGCAGAGGAAAAAGGGAGACCGTGCAGACACCAGGCAGGCAGCATCAGAGGTCACAGTCCATTCTGGGTCACTAGTGCCCCTCTGCTTGCTCCACCACAGTCTTGCCCTGTGCACCAAAGCTGGTTTGCCATCTTGTGTCTTGCATTTAGAAATCCTGCTGCACTTTAACTTTAGCGGGCTTTCTGAGTACATCACAACCACTTTCAAAATGACAAAGGTTAAAGTTCGTTTGCAGAGTGTTGGTTCTCCACTGTTAACAAAGAGAACCTTGAGTCTTCTACTCACCACTCTCCCCCAAACAGACCTATGCACTATTGTCCTCCTGCATCAAACCTCCCATTTTCTACCCCTTCATCGATTCATAATATAACAATGAAATTCCACTTTTTATTGTGTGCTTGCCAATAAATATAGTTGTTATGACAACATTTATGCCTGCCTTCTGCCTAGTCTTTCAGCTCAGGGTTAAGTCAGCTGGACAGAGGAGAGATTAGCATTTTCAAAGTGTTCCTAATAACAAACACTTTTGCACACTCATAAACAGCTTTCGTTAGATACCTGAGTTCACTGCTGGTAGGAATTAGGCATTTTATATTGGTAAACATTGCTCCTGCCAGCAATCAAGGTAAGTGGATACATCTGGTTATGTCTTTAAAGTTAAGAGGACTGACTTTTATCTTACATCCTGAAGACTGACTGTAAATACTGACCAGTTGGCTGGCATGAGTCCACAGTGGGGGCAGGGCCATGCCTCCATTTTAAATCATTCAGACAATCAATGTACTGAGCAACATGATTGTGTTGAATTGAGCAGTACATTGTAGTGGATTATATATAGTGTATCAGATAACATGCACTACGTAGTGGTGTAGTGTGTGATACCTGAATAGCCCAGGGATCTCTCCCATTTCAGGAAAATTGGATGTGAACCATAGCTGATAGCAGCTAATTCCTTGGCTCTAATATGGTGATAAATTTAACTCCTTTAAGAATGTTTGTTGGAATCCAAAGTTTGAATACATTGGACAGTAATTTTTTTTAAGGTGTTGCTTCCTCGGAATTTTTTTGTGGTTATGATGGACCACTTGAATCTGAATACAACTATAATTTTAGGCTGTGTATATCATGCAGGAAATTTGAGAAACAAGAAATTAACATTTATTGAATCTAATGCATTTAATTATGGTGCTGACACTTTGCAATCGTTCAACTAAGCTAAAAAGGTTTTGTTGATAAATTCCATTTACACTCAGTTTATAAGGATTCTCTTTAGTGTTCAACAATAATCTGCCAACATTGATGGATTCCAGTTGCCCTGATACCATTTCTCCATGACCGCAATGTCCTGGTGAAACCTTTTATCGTGCTCATCACTGACGGCGCAAGATTTGCAGGGAAGAAGTCTGAGAATGCAGAAACAGAATCTTTAGTGACATACTGCACTTCATGGTTTTGTATGCTTGACGCTCGTTGTCAACCATCTACACGTAGTTTGGTGCTCTGTAGTTGCCAAGAAAATTTTCAACAACATCCTTGAATGCCTTCCATGTGATTTTCTCCAGTCCCACTAAAAATTCTTCATTGATGACCTGTTTGATTTGTGGGCCACCAAAAATGTTTCTTTAATCTTTGCATCTGTTATTCTGGCTCAAATAATTGAAAAAAAACAAATATGGGTGATTTCATTAAAAAACTGTGTGATAGGGAAATCTCATGGTGATTTTCATGCTCATCAGCCCAAAATCCATAAGAGATCCATCCAAAGGTGTTCAAGAAGCAAAATCTTTGTTGTCCAGTTTTATAATCAAAGTACTTGGTTAGGAACAATGGCTTAACAGTTTGAAACGTACGTATGTCTATACAAGAGCTACTAGAATTGAAAATAAGTTGCATTGTTGGAGAACTTTCTGGTTAGGACATTAAACCAGGTCCAGTCAGAGTGCAGAAGTAGAATGATGAGACGCTATTATTTTTCCATTATCTTTCTCACATTGGACTATGAATGAAGCAGATGAATTAGTCCATTAATTAAGGTGCTACTGTGTGATAGGAGAAGAGTTCGCTGCACTGATGCAAACCTAACCCACCTGATATTGTATCAATCCCTTTTCAAATATATATTTAATTTCCATTTAAAATTGAATTATCTTCTGTTGCGCTATGGCAAGATGATCCATAATCCAATCACCTTTAGTACAGGGGTTCCCAAACTTTTTAATGCCAATACCATGAAGCAAGGGGTCTGTGGACACCAGATTGTGAACCCCTACTTTAGTATAACAACACCTCACTTACTGACCAACTTCACATTCTTGTTGATGATTTAAGAAGCATGACACTTTGTCACTGACATTCCAATCACAGGAAAAGGTCTTCCTCAATAGAGTGTTATCAGAGCTCATCATAATCTCAAAATACTTTGTCAGATCACTTCTGAGGCTATTGTGTTTCAGTATAAATAGTTCTAATGTAATGAACTTCTCCAGATAATTAGTTTTCCAGAGTTCTCATTGGTTACCATGACTGTTTGCTACAGGAACACTAGTGAAGGGGAATGAGACTAGTGCTAAATGGGTAGAATTACAAGTTTCTCCGGGGATATAAAGGGTTAAATTGTGATAAGCTGTGTGGCATTAAACCATTGTAAATATGAGCGTACTGCTATCTGTAAAGGTTTTCATTGCATCCCTGTCCTTGCTGGTAATAGTGCTTTTGTAGGGTAGAAATAAACTGTAATATGAATTTCATTACTCGGATGCTTGAGATGCAATGAGCTTTCGAGAGAAACCAATTGACTGCTGTGCTTCCAGACTTAGGAAGAAAAACATGTTTACTGATTGACCTCTTGTGACAGCTTCAGAATTAAATGCAACCCCTTTATTTAAGGTGATGGCTGATACGATTCAGTGACATTAAGAATAATCTTTTGTTGCCATTTGTTTTTACAGCAAATGTCTCAATCGCAAATGGCACTGCACGGAAAGAGTCTGCGATGGCACCTGCCTCGGGATCGGTGAGGCCCACTACATCACTTTCGATGGGCTCAAGTATACATTCCCAGGCAAATGTCAGTATGTCCTGGCTCAGGTAAGGACATCTTTAATGGTTTTATGGTGAGTAGCAGACCAAGGAATTATGCACCAAAAACACAAGGTCCCCACTGAGCAGCAAATATTTGTACAAACATTGTAGTAACAGTAATATCTTGAGCAGGATGAACAATTATTTATTCTAGCTTTCCTTGCCACACCAATCTATGGTTTTCTTGTAGAGCTCTGAAACAGATATCAGTACCTCCCCAACCTGAAAGGTTAACTCTGCTTCTCTTTCCACAGATGCTGTCTGACCAGCATTTTCAGTTTGTATTTGAAATACTATGCATCCCTTTATCTCAGATAAATTAAATATTGTCATAAGTCTTAATGCATCACTCCCACTGGTTATCTGTAAATTAGATAGAGATGCTTTCCAAATGTATATTTTTTTGATGCTCTCAATTATGCCACCTTAGTCTACGGTCTTACGTGGAACATAGCCCAGTCTTACACAGAACAATCTGACAAGGTATGTAACCAGAATCTGGTTTACCATCACTGGCACATATCATGAAATTTGTTCTGGCAGGGCAGCAGTACATTGAAATACATAATAATAAAACAAATTACAATAAGAAATATATATCTTGTATATATATAAATGCAAAACAATGCAAAAAAAATTAGTAGTGCAAAAAGAGAGCAGAAAATAGTGCAGTAGAGTACATGGGTTCAATGTCCATTCAGAAATCTGATGGCAGTGTTAGTGGCCAGGCTTTGGATCGGTGGGCATAGACTAGAAGAGGTGCAGGCTAGAACTTAAGCTTGAGGTAGGAAACGCGATAGTAAGGGGGACAGGCAGCGGATTCTGTGACTGTGAGAGAGACGCCAATATGGTGAGTTGCCTCCCGGGTGCTAGGCTCCAGGACGTCTCAGGGCAGCTGCAGAAAATTCTCAAGGGAGAGGGTGAGGAGCCAGAGATCATGGTGCACACTGGTAGAAATGGGGAAGAGGTCCTGTGCAGTGAGTATAGGTAACAAAGGAAGAGGCTGAAGAGAGGGCCTCGAAAGGTAGTAACATCTGGATTACTCCCAGTACCACATGTTAGTCAGGGCAGGAATAGGATGATAGCACAGATGAATGAATGGCTGAGGAACGGGTGCAGGGAACTAGGGTTTCAGATTTCTGGATCATTGGGACCTCTTCTAGGGAAGGTATGACCTGCACAAAAACGAAAGTTTATACCTGAACCTGAGAGGAACCAATCTCACTGCAGGCAAGTTTGTTAGAGCTTGGTGGGGGGGAGGGGTTAAACTGATTTGGCAGGGGAATGGGAACTGTAGTGATAGAGCTCACAATGGGACAGTTGGTATACAAGTCGATGCACTGTGCAGAGAAACTGTGAGGAAGGACAGGCAGATGATAGGGCAACTTGCAGTTAGTAGGATTGAGTTGAAGTGTAACATGGGGACAAAATCATAAAGGGAGATAGATATAGGACTGAAGGCGTTATATTTGAATGCACACTGTATACAGAATAAGGCAGATGATCTTGTAGTTAGAGATTGGAATGTATGACATCGAGGGCGTCACTGAGTTGTGGCTAAAAGAAGATCATATCTGGGAGCTATGACCTTCATTGTGTCAAAAGGGCAGACAAATAGGCAGAGGGGATAGGATGGCTCTATCGGTAAAAAATGAAATCAAATCCTTAGACACAGGATAAATCTTCAAAAATGAAGAAACACGCAGGAACTTGAAACTGCTCACTCTTTCCACTGCTGATCCCTTGATGAGGACTGGTGTGTGTTCCCTCGACGTTCCCTTCCTGAAGTCTTCAATCAATTCCTTGGTCTTACTGATTTTGAGTGCAAGGCCG